>NC_044329.1:84323245-84631306 GCF_007399415.2 Gopherus evgoodei | reverse complement strand
AAAGGTATTTTTTACATTTAAAAGTAAACACTGAAATGTCCCTTAAAATATATTCTGAATTAAATGTCTTCAAGTCTCTATTTATGGTATCAAAAAGGGAAATGGACCAAAACTAAGGTAGGAACAATGATTAATCTGTGCAGTTTAGTTAGATACATTGACTAAAGCTCAGTACTATAAATAAAAAAATGAGAACAATTCCATCTGCAGCTACAGTAATCTCTGTTAGCAGCACTGCCCTAGCAGTTTACTGTTGTCACTCCTGGGGCAGTGATTCTGCCATTAAGATGTGTTTTGTGACAAGAAAACATTTCTGTTACAAAATTTAACTGTTGCACTAGTTCTTACAGCCCTGATTCTGATTTCACGTAAAGCAATTTTGCACCACCATAACTCACATTACTCCCGACTTACACTGACATAAAAACAGAATTGGGCTCTATTTTAATGACAGCGGGAATCTCAACAAAAACCTAACTAGGACAGTCCCTCTTATACTGTAGGCACAGTAAATTCTTCCTGCTAGAAGTATCGTGCAAGGAGTAGAGGCTCTATTATCATTGCAGTGAAGGTTATGTTTGATCTCATTTAACTACTTTCAATGGGATTTATTTTCCACTGTTTTTTTTAGCTTATTGATATGATAAAGGACCCAGAACTAAAAGCTATGTCTCTTTAAAAGTATGGATGGGAACTACTGCATAAGGATCAAAAATGGTATTTTTTAATTTAGATTTCTCAACAAGAGATATGTCTGCTGAAAAGACATACGTTAAAACACTAATTAGTTTTCCCAGCAAGTTATCTAAAGAATCAATACATTAGTCTTAATATTAGATTCAAATCTTGCCCTGTAGCTCATCACTTGAGAATGAGCCTCAATGAGTTATGCAGTCATTTGAGTAAGCCCAGTATTAATGTGTTCTCTGCAGACAACTCTGACAGACAGTCTAAGACCTTTCTGTTTCACAGATTTCAACCAAAATCCTAGGCTGAGTGGAATTTTAAAGTTACTTTGTGAAAAGTATGAGCTTCTGTTCCAGTTCTATCTTACAGCAACTGCAATACACAGACATTACTTTTAACATGGGAATTTACTTAGAGAAAGTTCTCATTGTACATTCATTGGTACAGTACTTACTTACATCCCCACAGCAAAGTTTATCAGCATGCTCCTGGGCCGTATTTAGTGCAAAGAGGGATAACATAGGTACAATGATAAGCATGCTCTCTTCAAAAGAAGAAAAAAATTGGTGTGTTCAAGAAAATCAGAGAAAAGGGGTAACAAAGAAAATGGGCCCGATTCTGCTCTCCGTTCCTCTGCTTGAAGTCGATGCTGTTACTCCTCATTTACACTTGTGTAATGGAAAGCAGATTCTGGCACAGTCAAAAGAAATACATAAATAATTTCAGAATTGCCAAAATCAAGCATTCAAAAATCAAGTCAGATGCCAAAAATCCTTTAGGGTTCATGGTTTTCAAGCTTTGCTCTGTAATCATGAGGGCTAGAAATTTACTTTAAAAAAAAAGAAAGTTGAGATTCTCCAGTAATCACAAGACTCTAGAAGGTAGAGCTTAAAGAAAAGACAACAAATATTGCAAGACTCACAATAAAATCATGAAAATTGGCAATCCCAAGAATCTGCCTTGAATTCAGTCAAAACAGAACATAACATTTTCTTTTGAAAATTAAACATTTAATTTAAAAGACTACTATTGCTTCCTGTTTTCTTTTTGCACTTCACTCAACCTTGACAGCCAGTTCACTTTCTGGTTCTCCAAGACTGGCACCATGCTGCTAGGGTTGGTATTCCACCTCTGCAGGGGAATGTTTAAATTTCATTTTTATAACAAATCCTACCTACATTTTGAGCCTCGACCATCTGAGACTGTGGCCCTTTAAAACATCTCATTTAAGTTTAAGGGTTCAAAAATATATATGTAAACCTATAAGATGGGAGAATTTCTTATATTAACATGCAAAAAAATAAGTGATGTACATTATGTCAGAGTTCCCTATCACATTCCTGAACTAAATGATTGGACATCAGTACATATAACCTCTCACTCATTTCATCCACAACCACATTCTTCACTCCCTTGCACATTACCGTTTACAAATGAAAAACATTCTTTAAGTACACAGCACAACAATACTCCTCATCCCATCAAGTGTCATATACTGCAACTCAATTATATATCTTAAGCAAAAGTAATTTGTGCAGTACGGAACATATATATACTTTAAATCCATCACAGAGTCACTTCGAACATAAAGCAAAATTCTATACAAATCATGGCCATCCTTGTCATTAGTAATAAATGCCCCTGAATTTATTACCATTGTTCCTGCATCAGATATTAACTCAGCCATTTTTCCAAAGCAGCAGATTCCCCTAATTTGATATAGTCTCACATTGTTACAGGGAGCTGAGCTGTTTTGACAATCTGGCCTCAATTCTGATTCTCCTCTCACACCAGTTTTACACAGGATTATTCCATTGCCTTCAATGGAGTCATTTCCAGTTTACACCGATCCTAAGGGTATTCTTTGATGGAACTTGTGTCGACACCTGCCATTCCCATTGCATGCACATGCTGAACAACAGAATACTGGACAATATGTACCTTCTATTCTGAAGCTTCAGATGTATTGTTTATTGCTTTAAAGACAGTTAAAAATGCCTGCTCTGCTTTTACAGGCCTTCCTTTCTTGATTCATTATAAAGTTACCACTAGAGTTTCCACAGATTTTAGGGGAAAGCTGTTTAAAAGCTAGGGTTATTATTGTTCTTTATTTCAGCACTTAATTAATTAAAGGCCCAGCTTCAGACTAATCAAACCTCATTTACATGCTTTATGTCAATGAAAAATTCCTGACTTTATAGCTTTGAAAATCACTGATCTAACAGACAAAGTCCTATGGAGCAAGCTTACAGAAACACTGAAAAAGTTTCACAGGAAGCAGGCCCTAGTAGAAAGGGGGATGGCAAAGGAAAGAAAGCCCCCTTATTTCTGGGAATGTTTGATTCAGCATTTGGCATCCTGGCTCCACAGCCTCTGACTAATTCAATAAAGACTTCTAGGTTATCATTATAATAGCAAATATCAGCTGAGGTATTGACAGTTCCTGGATGTCTACTATTGACACAGTCTCTGTGTAGGGTGAACACAGGCCATCAGAATTTGGAAACCTTCAGAGCGCAGACTAAGGTTTAGCTATTTGATCAAGCCTTCACTGGCCAGCTCCACAATAAAGCAGGGTTTTAGTTTCTTCTGATTCCTCTCTTGGGACCAGGTGGTTGATTACCGATCCCTGAAAGCAGTTATATGTTGACCGTTTTATATGTGCCAATCCTAGATACTAATATAATAGGTGAAATATTAAATTATTGAAAAATAAGCTGAAAAGCTTTATATTATCAGCAACCTCCTCTTTTAGCTGTTTATACCATTATTGCTTTGCATTTCTATTGCAATGTGAAAATGAGATTCTCACAGTGTTTAACCATGATTATCTTGATTTTACAAATGAGGAAACAAATGCAGTGGTACAACAGCTTGCCTAGAGTCTGAGGAAAACCAATATTGGAGCCTGTGATAAATGAAGGGGGGAGGAGGGTAGCTCCCTTTTATGGGCACCCAGCCAGCCAGTAGATATAAAATCCCTCTTAGTAGCTGTTCTCTAATTGTTCTACCCATAAAGGGGTAAAAAGTCTCACTGCGATGCATAGGTAAAAGGAAGTGAGTGAGCACCTGGCCAAAAGAGCCAGTGGGAAGACTAGAACTTCTTAAAACTGAAACAAGACTCCCCTTTTTTCTCTCTGTGGTTGTTCTTCCAGGGGGTGGGCAGACAGGGCAACAGCTATGCTGTAAGACGCTTGGGCCAGGTATGAAAATCCTCAGTATCACACCTAGAAACTTCTCATTTGAAACCTCAGATATGTAAGTAGATGAGGAAATGTCCAGGAAAACACAATTTGGTTTCTCTCTTTTTATTTCTTTATGGCTTGTGGATTCCTCTGTGCTAACTCCCGTGCTTTTGTTTTGCTTGTTACCTTTCAGCTGGTCCTCAAGAAAGCTATTCTTGGTGTTTAATTCTTGTACTGGCTCCTTTAAAATCTAGCAATAGCCTGAGTTCCCAGATGTATTTTCTTTCTTTCCTTCTTTATTAATAAAATTTACCTTTTCTTAAGAACAGGATTGGATTTGTGTGTCTTAAGAGGTTTGGGCACATTTTGTTTAATTAGCTGGTGGCAACAGCTGATTTTTTTTCCTTTTCAGCTCTTCCCCAGAGGGGGCATGAAAGGGCTTGAGGGCACCCCACAGGAAGTAATTCCCAAGTGCACCTTCCTGAGCTCCCAAAGGGGCTTTGCACTTGGGTGGTGGCAGCATCTACAAATCCAAAGTCATAGAGAAGCTGTAACCTTGGGAGTTTAATACCAGCCTGGAGTGGCCACTATTAATTTTTAGAATCCTAGCAGGCCTCACCTTCTACACTCAAAGTGCCAGAGTAGGGAATCAGCCTTGACAGAGCCAAAAATAAAACACAGTTGTCTTAATTCCCTGCCCCCCACTCTAATCATTAGGCCATGGTCCTGCTCCTGTCTTTCCTATTCAAACCCACTCTATGATTGGTTCATTGTGCTGGAGTCCTGCAGACCTCTCTGCAAGCATTCAGAGGATCCTAGAAAACATTTTTTCAAGAAAGGGTGGAGGAGGTGTGACCTCTCCAACTGCCAAATTTGCAGCTCAATAATTGGTCAATACAGTTTTAGAGAGAAATCTCAAAACAATTAGGAAGTTCTAGAAAGGCCCATGGAGCTACTATAACTAGTGAAACTGAAAATTCAGGGCTGATAGATAAGAACACATTTATTTGCCTTTAGCTCAGTCTATTACTTTCTGTGCTGCAGAAATCAGACATGTAAAGCAACATCCACTGGAGGTTTTTAAGAACAGATTAGATAAACCTGTCAGAAATGGTCTGGATTTACTTGGTCCTACCTCAGCACAGTAAGCTAGACATGATGACCTCTAAAGGCCTCTTCCAGCCCTACATTTCTATGATTCTGGGATTGCTCCTGGTATGCTGGTAATGAAAAGAACTCTATTGTCCTTAAAAGCAAAAGACGCACAGCATTGAGTAGAGCAGCAAGAAGTTGAGAACTCTGGAGGGATGAGTTCATATAATAATACTAGATTTTAGAAGTACTCCTTATAACAGCAGCACTCCAGGTTCTAATGGTGAAAGTTACTTTTTCCTAAATAATTATGGTTCATTTTAACCTATAAATCTGTCAAATGAAGAAAGCAATTAGAAATCTCTACATGAACAGACACACACAAATGTCCCAGATAAACACCTAGACCAGATTCTCCCATGGGATCTGGGAGCAGAAATCTCCCACTGCCAATAGTTGTCCAGTTTTCTGCTACTCCATATGTGACATTTAATATCAATTATTAAATTAATTAATTTGTATATTTAAGTTGAGCTTTTGTGGGTTCACAAAAAAAAAACAGGCCTGTTACCAACTTTTATTTACTTATTGTTCCCAGCTTTGGTAGGTGAAAAATTGGCTGGTCTGCTGTGAAATTATCAAAAAATGCCTGAAGAAATAAGTGCAAATTGCTGAGAATTCATTATTTTGACTCAGGGCTGGAATATAGTCAATTCTTCTACAAAAGGTTCTGAGGTAGAAAGAGCAAATTTTGCTCTGGATCTATTTTCATAAATATTTGGAAAATTGCAGTTATCAAATAAAAATACTCAACCAGGTGATAGCTCCACACAGCTTCAGAAAATACCAAATTATTTTAGATAGTCTCACAGTAAATGACAGTATCCAACATTTTCCACACACACAAAAAAAGGAGAGAACTGTCTAAGCTATAATTTTAAATTTCAAAAACAAACTAAACCCTTATTTTAATGGTTTCAAAAGGTAGATTAGAATTACTTTGCTAATTGCAATAAATAGAAATCTGTAAAGTGTTCAGAGTTCTAAAATAAGAGATAGCATTTACCTATTTTTGATCATTATAATGAAATTTTGCCTTTATCATAAATGGAGGGGGAAGGAGTTCTGTAATTCCAGAGAAATATTTAGAAGAACTGTATCTATTATAAGGTCCAATGCTTGTATTTTTGAAGACAGAGTGACATCTAAAGGGATTTTGAAATACTCAAGCCTGGCACATTGAATCTAAACTAACAAAGTCAAGGGCATGTTATATTTTTGAAAACTGATGAGTTTTCAGATTTGCTGTGGTTGATTGTCCCAAGTAACCATGAAAAGAGGATCAAATTCCAATTTTAATGACATGCCTCAGGGAACCCTCAGGACAACTGCCATTTTTATCTTAGATTCTGCAGGTCCTCAGTGAACAAAAGGGGGGAAATCAGCTTTGAATAGATTCCTTGTGCTGTTGTCAAAAGTAATCCGACCGTTCCAAATATCTGTATCCTAAAATATCTTCATGCAGGCATTTTTATTAAACTGTGGCATTAATAGAGCAAAATATTTACATGGGGTTTTAGTTATTGATTCTCCAATTAGATTTTATGTTCTCTAAATGATAGGTATTATGATTTTTTATTAGTCTCTCAAAAACACACGCACCGTCTGAATACCTAGTGAGTAGATTTGGGATCCAAGAGGATATTTGTGAAAATATTCAGTAAACGTTATGTTTACTGACATTAGCCTGGTATACCAAACCCAGTTTAGAAAAAACAGCTCATTTTAAAGTCAAAGTTTATAATATGAAAGATCAGTGGTTGAGTAGGAATGCTTAAATGTGTGTTTGTGAACAGAATGCATATGCTAACAATGAGCTAATTATCTTTATTAATCATCTACCATGGACTGTTATTTCATTCTACACTTACATTATCTTACTGAACTCAATGACAGGACCAAAGGGGGTAAAATCCTGAATTAAAAACATTTTTCCTCTATAGGGATAAAATCAAAGTCAAATCTCACAGATCTGGTGCTTCTTCAGCTGTCTTTAATTGTGCATTCCTTAGGAAGTAGCATGTCTTCTGATGCAGTTTTATTTATTTATGAAAAAAAATATAAAATCATGAAAAGCTACCAGGATGCTATATCTCATTTACAAATATGATGCCCTGGTGAACTGCTTAACTGTGGCCCAGCAGCAGAGTGCTAGCAAGCCAAGTTAACTCGTTCTGATTGAAGGGACAATGGGCCCTGGCAGTAGACAATTTGTGGAATATTCTGCTTTTAATAGGCACATTTAATGGAGGGGAGAATGATGAACCCTTCATTTGCAAAGCAACACTGGGAACAAAGCTCGTGGTACTGAGAGGCGGAGAAAAAAAAAAAGCAGCTCAGAGAAGCTGTGTGAAGAGAACATTTACAGTGTGATATTAGTTGCAGTAAAGCGGTGTTATTTTGCCTGAGGATAGTATTTGCTCACACAACTGATTTTCTGTTAAGTTTTATTAAAAAAAATCATTCCTACATCTACTAAAACAATTATATTTCTTTTCATGTCAAAAGTAGCAGGCATAGCTAATATAACACAAAAAGTGGGACCTGAGGCACCAAAACAAATAATGACAGAACCTTTCAAGAAGATTAAAGCAACATGTAATTCTAGATGCATGTTAATAAAACAAGTGCTGAAAAATAATAAATAGTATAGCATAATGGAAGATACCTATCTCTAAACTGCAATTAGTCTTTGTGAACACTATCTTTTTTTCAACACTTTCAAATATATCGTAACAGTCTAAAATGTTTGATTTTCAGTGAGAAGTGGTCATTTAAACAAGTTATTTTAAACATTATGCCTTCACACTGTACCTTTATTTTGTAGGCTATTTCAAGCAGAGTGAGTGAGAGTCTCTTTTTAGACATGCTCAGATCCTGTTCAATTTCCCAGGGCTATCAGTGTTCCCTTATCTCACTCAGCCTGTTGAAATTCTGATAAGGATTCACATATTAAAGATAGGAGTCTGGAAGAAATAGCTAAATTAGAATAGGTTTTATTAGGTCATGAATGAGTCTTGATGGCTGCAAAGGAATTTATTTGCATATCTGTGGGGGGAGTGACCTCCATATTAATACAAAATGATATTGATTAAATTATAACTTTTAATATGTCATTACAAACTTGTTTGCACTTTTATTGAATATTCATAGATTCCAAGGCCAGAAGGGTCACTGTGATCCTCCAGTCAGACCTCACGTATGATCCAAGGCATAGGACTTCCCCAAAATAATTCCTAGAGCATATCTCTTAGAAAAACATCCCATCTTTATTTAAAAAATTCAGTGATGGAGAATCCACCGCAACCCTTGGTAAGTTCTTCCAATGGTTAATTATCCTCAGTCAAAAAATGTCCAGTCTGAATGTGTCTAACTTCAACTTCCAGCCATTGGATTGTGTTATAATTTCCTCTGATAGATTGAAGAGCATCCTCCTTGAATTGTGGGTAACAGAACTGGACACAGCATTTTGGCAACAGTCACACCAGCGCCAATATAGAGGTAAAATAAATTCTCTGCTCCTATTCAGGATTCCTCTGTTTATGCATCCCAGGATCACATTAGCGGTTTTGGCCACAGCATCACACTGGGAGCTTATGTTCAGCTGATTATCCACAACTACTCCCAAATCTTTTTCAGAGTCACTGCTTCCCAGGATAAAATCCCCTGTAAATATGGCCTTCTTCTTTGGTCCTAGAGATATACCTTTAGCCGTATTAAAACACATACTGTTTCCTTGCACCTAGTTTACAAAACAGTCCAGATAATTCTGAATCAGTGACCTGTCCTCTTCATTATTTATCAGTCCACCAATTTGTGTGTAATTTGGGATCTTCATCAGTGATGATTTTATGTTTTCTTCCAGGTCATTGATAAAAATGTTAAATAGAGTAGAGCCAAGAACCAATTTATTTGGGACCCCACTAGAAACACACTCCTTTGATGACAAATTCCTGTTTATAGTTTTATTTTGAGACTTATCAGTTGGCCAGCGTTTAATCCATTTAATGTGTGCCATGTTTACTTTATATCATTCCAGTTTTTTAATCAAAATGTTGTGCAATACCAAGTCAAATGCCTTAGAGAAGTCTAAGTATATCACATCAACACTTGTATCAACCACACTAGTTATCTTATTTTAAAAAAAAAATCAAGTTAGTTTGACAGGATCTATTTTCCATAAACCCACGTTGATTTGCATTAATTAAATTATCATCCTTTAGTTCTTTATTAATTGAGTCCCACATCAGCTGCTGCATTATCTTGCCAGGGATTGATGTCCGGCTGATAGACCCATAATTACCCAGGCCATCCCATTTACCCTTTTAAAAAGTTGACACATTAGCTTTCTTTCTTCCAGTCTTCTGGAATTTCTCCAGGGCTTCAAATCTTTTTGAAAAATCAACATTAACAGCTCCACCGCCCGCTCTTTGAAAATTCAAGTTATCTGGACCTATTGAGTTTAAAATGTCCAACTTTAGTATCTTCTTTTTACCATCCCCTGCAGATACTAGTGGAAAGAGTATTATCATCACCAAATCATGAGAATAAATCCTCTATTTTCTCCCCAAATATAGAAGAGATATTTATTGAACACTTCTGTAATTGTCAGCATTATTACTGATAATTCAACCATTTCCTTCTAGTAATGAATCAATGCCACTTTAAAGATTATTTTTGTTCCCAATACATTTTAAAAACTCCTCCTTATTATCCTTAACTCTTCTAGCCATAGATTTCTACTATTGGCCCTTTTGCTTTCCTTATCAGTTTTCTACAGTTCCTATCTCCTGCTATATATTCATTACAACCAACTTCCCCCTTTTTTCCATTTGTTATATATAATTTTTATAGTTACTTTCAGTTCTGCTCTTGACCAGGTTGTTTGTTTGCTTGCTTTAAAAAACAGAACAGCCTTCTCCTGCAATTATGGCTTTTGGGGCATCTAATAAGGCATTCTTAATCAGAAAAATGTGAATGATAATTAGAAATCATTTTAAGTTCTTCCTCCCAGATGACTTGGCTCACAATTTTTTTCAGCTTTATGAAACTGTTAAAGCATCAGGTATATATATTAGTGGTCTGGACTTTATTCTGCTTTCACATTATAATTGTGATCAAGTCATGATCACCTGGTGCCTAAGTACTATTAAGATATAGTTACAAGTGTGTTATACCCAGGATGCTTGAAAAATATAACACTACTTTGTATGTTTTAGTTCATTATAATATAAAAGCTTCAGGAGGGTTAAAGCAATTCCAGGGGGCTTCTGCTTTTTGGTACTCCAAAAAACAAGCAAATGTCAGCATAATAGCCATCCTTAGCTATAAAACCATGTTTATTACCCTTAAGAGTGTTTATACAAATTCAGAAAAGCTGAATTTTAAACTTTATTTTGCTCTAACTTTTTATTTCAAAATTGTTTGTGATTGGGCTTTGAGTAGAATATTTAATAGGAGTTTTTAATTGCAAATTATATACCGCAACTGAAAAACAGCATTTGGTCTAAAAGGTAACAAACACGTGTGATTCATTGGCTGGCACACCCCAGCAGGCTCTCCTCCTTTGTCATCTCCTCCTGCCAGCTGTTCCAACCCTGTGGTCTGCTTCTTCTTGCAATTCAGCACTCTGGACCACATATAGTCACACTTCTTCCAGGATGGGCCAAGAGTCCAATAGCCTTTCAGCTTCACATTGGACCCTCAGTCCAAGTCCTTACCCCTAGTATCAGGAGGTTTCAGTAGTCCTAATCCACATTGGAAGGGGAGCAGGTATTCCACTCCATCTTAGGCAGTGGGCTGGTAAGGGAACGTAGGCCCTCCCTCTTCACTGGGTTCTGGTCCAGGGACCGTTGAACAGGCAGTCATGGCTTGACTATATAGACTTCTTGCTGCCTGCCTGGACCAGTTCTTATCTGTCCTGTCTTGGGCCTGTGCCTCTTCCCAAGTTCCTGGTACATCAACTCTATGCTGTTAGCCTCTTCCACCAGTTCACTGCACTGTCTGACACCCAGGTGGTTCTGCTGCCGGACAGATTTTGCCACTCCCCTTGCAAGGACAGTTCCTTACTCAGCTGGAGTCTTCCTGCAGGACCCTCCATCAGCATTCAGTGTCCTGGACAGACTCAGTTTCTGTCATTTCTTTCCCAACAACCTTAGGCTACCTGTTGCAGATGTACCTTCCTCTGGCAACACTCTGTTTGCCAGTAGCCCCATTCAGTTCCCTGCCTCCGTGCAGGCTTCTGTTACTGAGTAAGACACAGATGTGCCCTCCTCCTTAGTCAGCCCCTTACTGAGCCAGGTTCAGCCTCTTTAAACACCTCCTTCCACCTACTGCAAGTGTAGTGCAGTGAGGCTCATTGCACCCACAGGCTCTCATTAACCTCTTCAGGCCCAGTGAAGGTTGGTACACCCTATCACAGCTACTAAATCCAGATTGCTTTACCAAGACCAGGATGTCTCTTTATAAGATACTGCTTCGGTACAAATCTTTATCTCAAGAAAACAAATCCTGAAAAACAGTCCGGCTTTAGGAGAAGATATGATTGTGAAACGGACATGAGAATGTTTTACTGAAGCAGTAAACCTAGGCCATAGATGGAGCTCTGCCCCTTTCCTGCAAAGAAAAGCCTCTATGAAAAACATGACATTGGACAGGTTCTAAACCTTTTGTTTATTTCTTAAATGTTGAAATGGCAAATACCTTTGTAAAATGTAGACTTGCAAATATGTTAGCTCCCAATAGGGCTCCTAATGTCATTGCTATGTTAATGGTAAAATGCTTTGTGTACCAACATAGAATCTAATGGCCTTGCTAAACTGATTATTAATAAAAGCAGAATTTGAATATAGAGTATTTTTATTAATGGGAAATTAATTACTGGCAGCACTCAAGCAACTCCCCCGCCCAACTCAGAAAGAGAAGAATCATCTCCTCTCTCCAAAAATTGTTATTAAATCAACAACTTCTGCAGTAACTATTTAAGAATTATTTAATATTAAAAGACTGTTTGAGAACTAAAAACGTTAACTGTACTAAACATTCCTGGTCTACATGGAAAGCTTGTGCAGCTCATGCATGCTTCATATGGCACTCTGTCCCCCTCTAGTGGCAGCTAGACCAGATAGCGATTGATGAACCTGCTACAGCCGTGGCTAAATGAGATGTATCTTTTAGCTCATGCAGCAGAGGCTCATGCTTTATGCTCCAGAGGTGCCAAACCAGGGTCTGTCAGCGTTACAAGTAGAGGCTTCTCCATGATATCAACTGAAGTCTCTGAAGCACGGGATGTTTTTCTTCAGCTAGAGGAAGTATGTTAACTCATGCTGCTTGCTGTGTCACACTGTCCCTCTCTGCTGGCAGCTAGACCCGCTAAAGTTTGATGAGCCTGCAACAGTCTTGGCTAAAAGCCTCTGCAATGAGCACTCCTCTCTCACACACATACAACTGCACTGCTCAAAAACACACAACATTCATTAACTTACCTTGTCCATCTCTTCAAGCACGCTATCAAAGACTCCTAAAAAGATAGAGAAAACTCAAGAAGAAATCAACCTCAGGAAAACCTCCCCACAACTACAACATGGATTGGTGAAAGAGTTAACTAAGACACTGCCAAGGGATTAGCTTTAAAATTCTTGTAATTATTGTATTGTAATAGGAAAGTGCTGTTGTAACTGAAGACACTAACGGTTTTCCTTTTAATCACTACATGGAAATCACTAAATAGACTATTTCTGGAGAGGAGATAGGGGCCAAACATTAACAAAAAGAGAAATAGTGAAATTTAAGAGTCTTAATATTTGTAATTTCCCTGTCTCAAGACAGCTTCTTAAATGGATTCTGATTTAAGTATTTTCTTGAATTTCATAGAATTTAGTTAAGATTGCTTACTTTGCCCAATTATAAACTAGTTGATTATAACTAGACAGGTTTCACCTGCCTTTAAACAAATTATTCTGCCCATGGATAAACAGTTTTAAATATCTAATAAGATGCTAAACCAGGATTTACTATAAATTTGAGAAACAATATTCTGCATGTTTATATTTTGGTCTTAATTTATCCAACAAGGAACACCCCCAGAGGTGGTCCACTTCTAGAGATATAATCTCTGCTAAGAGTTCTCCACAGAGAGACATACAGAAGAGATTGCAATAGGTGGTAACCGGTTTATCACTTACGTTCTATCATTTGTGTTGTTTGGTTTAATGTTTTCTTTTCCCTTTTCAATAATAAAATAGCCATAGTTAATAATTGTGATTATCTTGCTTCATTTTAATGATGATGCCCCCTGAAGTATGTAAAAGGACCCCTGTGACTAAAAAAAGTGGGAGTCACAGCCATGAGCTGGCAGTAAGAAAAACAGTTATTAAAAGCTGGGCACATTTATTGTACCTTTAAACTAAATATTTTAGTAATTTAAAAAATAAAATTCCTTGGGAGCCAACAATTTAAAACCTAAATCTGCAATGCAATTTGAATTGCTTTTGTTTGGCAAGTGTGATTCAACAAGTCTCTTTGTAGCTTTTCTTTTCTTTCTCTAACTTTACTTATTTACAAAAAGATGTGTGAAGTTTTCTAATCCAAGATATAGAAAAGCAACCATTACTATAGATCCTTATATAAACAGCTGAGAAATGTCACCTTACAAAGAATAGAATGTTATTAAAAGCATGAGCTGTAGAAATCTTTACATCTCAAAATCATGATGTCAACCCCTAGCATTTTGTAAGTCGAGGTCACTTATTGCACCAAGGCAAAACTGGAATCTCATTCTGCATTCCCAGGGTCAGAGAGCATTTAGCTCTTAAGAAAAAAAACTATTACCTAGAATGCTGAAGGGGTTGCTATTATGTGAACCACCTGCAACTAGTATTCAGTACATGATTCATATGCTTTAAACAGTGACATAAAAGTTAGCTGTTGAAACACTCTTAGTTGATAAAACTAGCAAACAAACCTAGAGTTTGAATGACAGTAGCACCCAGAAGCCTCAAGTGAGGCCAGGGCCCTACAGGCACTCTACAGACACATAGTAAGAGTCCATGCCCTGAAAGGCTTGAAATCGAAATTGAAAAAATAGTCAAAGTGCAGGAGGAAAATAGAGGCACAGAGAGGTGAAGTGATTTACGGAATAGAAGCAGGCCTTTCGTAAGGCTTCTCCACATGAGACTAAGGTAAGGATAGACAAACACACTAGTTCTGCTCAAGCAGTGCACTAAAACTAGTAGTGTGGCTGCAGTCACACAAGCAGCAGCTCAGGCTAGCTGCCAGACAGAATACGTGACTAGGACCTTGGAAGCGGTTGTATATGGGTGCCTCCCCGTGCCGCTGTTCATGCCACACTGTAGTTTTTAGCATGCTAGCTGAGCAGAGCTAGCACATGTATGTCTACCTGAACTGGGAATTACAATTCCCAGCAGCTGAGTAGACATACCCTTATCGTGTGTGACAAGCTGGATGTTAATCTATAGCACATTAGCCTAAGCCACCATGTGGACGCTGCTACTGCACGCTAAAAGTTCCATAATGCATTCTGACCCACTACAATCAGCAGTAGATCAAAGTGCACTACAGAACATATAGGCCATGATAGCAGGCTCCACACAGAAAGTTAGTGTGTGGCAGGCAAGTGCAATGCAGATTTTCATCCCAGTTTGCTGTACACTGTCTCCATGTTGACAGGCCCTTACTCTTTGACCACCGCCCTATCTAGTATATGACATTGTGGCATTGTAAGGAGGCAAAGAGTTCATCACAACACCCTGTTGAGAATAAAGAAAGCTCCTCGGCCTTACAGATTTTGCAATATAAAACCAAGAGAAAACATATATAGATTTAGTTTTAAAAGAGGGAGAGATAAAGATATTATTCCATACCAGGAAGCTGACAGATTTATTTAAAAAATGAATACTATTGTCTTTTCTAGTTATTTTAAATTGTAACTGTGCCACTGGGTTAGTCAAATGGGATGTTGGAGTTTTATTTTTGAAGATTTATTATCTATACAATTTCTAATCTGATAAACTATATTTAACTCAGTGTCCCTGAAATGATAATATTTTCAGATCCAGAAATAAGCCACAAGGATTAATTTATTACTACAGATTTTGGTTGAGAAGTATTTTGCACATTTAAGAAAAAAAATCCTCTCTAATGGGTAAAGAGGCTAAGAAAATAATATATTCAGTTCACATTAAAATAAATCAGTGAGCCAAAATCCAAAATATTCAACTAGCTCTGTTACAGCTTTTGTGCCTATCAGTTTCAGCAGCAGAAGTGAATTAAAATAGAAAGATTGATTATATAACAGGGGAACAGAGCATGAGACAATAACAAAGAAATTAATGAAGTAAAAATATCAGAGTACATCTCTTGTGTGCAGAGAAGCTGAAAGAGATGGATCACACCAGCACAGGAGAGTCGGTTGCCCTCTCTGAGCAGTTTTATCCTATTTTCAAAAGAAACAAATAGACATATGCGGCGGCTAAGTTCCTATAGCAAGGAGTAGCTTTCCACTTTCACTGAACAGTCTCTCTCCACTGCCTGAAAGGCGGACACAATGGCCAGCATGGAATTGTCATGCAAAACCATCACACCACTAACATGCAAAGTGTTATGAGCTGGGTGAAACCTTGTCATGGAGTGAATTAAAACCGCATTAAGACCAATAGATGTGAATGCATCCTTCAATTAACATAAGAAATGGTCACCTACCTTTCCATAACTGTTGTTCTTTGAGATGTGTTGCTCATGTCCATTCCAGTGTAGGTGTGTGTGCACCTCACGCACAGATGTCAGAGATTTTCTTTCCTCAACAGTACCCATTGGGGTGGCTCAAACACCCCCTACCGCCATGCACCACTGTGTCCCTCCAAATCCCCTCACTTCCTTCGTACCAGATGTACTCTGATACAAAGGGAAGGGGAGGGGAGTCATGGAATAGATATATGCAACATCTTAAAGAACAACGGTTACCTAAAGGTAGGTAACCATTTTTTCTTCTTTGAGTGATTGCACATGTCAATTCCACTGTAGGTGACTCACAAGCAAACAGCTACAGAAGTGGGTTTGGAGTCTATCTGAACAGGGATTGTAAAACCGCCTGTACAAAACTGGCATCATCTCTGGACTGACAAGTAACAGCATAATGAGAAACGAAGGGGTGGACTGAAGACCAAGTTGCTGTTTTGCAAATGTCAACTAGTATGAGAGCCAGGAAAGCTGCAGAAGCTCTTTGTGCTCTAGTAGAATGCCCCAGTACTCTAGTTTGGCAGGGCCATGTTAGTCTGCTGGTAACAAACATTCAGGAAGAGATTCGGGAGGCAATTGTCTGGGGGAAAACTGGATTGCCCTTAACTCTGTCAGCTACTGTGACAAACAGCTGTGTAAAAGTCTGGAACAATTTAGTACACTCTTGGTAGAAAGCTAATCCTCTTCTCACATCCAATGAGTGAAGTCTTTCTTCCTATTCAGGGTGCTGGGGTTTTGGAAACAATGTGGGCAAACTGATAACTTGGATCATGTGAAAACCAGAGACTACTTTTGAAGGAAACTTTGGATGCAGCCAGAGATAAACCTTATTCTTACAAAAAACTATGTAAAGGGATTCACCAACTCTTCTGCCTGAGGTGATCGCTACTAGAAACATCACCTTCAGAGAGAGGTACAGGAGAGAACAAATCATCAGGGGCTCAAAAGGCAGTCCCCATTAGAGTTGCCAGGACTCAGCTAAGAACCCAAGGAGAGATGAGGTCCCACATTTGAGGGTATAATCTGGCTAAGCCCTTTGGGAATTGAGTAACAGTGAGGTTGGAGTAAAGGGGCTTATTATCCATCTGTATATGGTAAGCTGAGAAAGCAACTAAATACACCTTTACGGAACTAATTGTCAGACTCAGTTTTAGATCTAGCAGACAGCACAACAGTCAGGGGTGCTTACCAAAGAGACACACCTTTCCCACATGACCAAATGGAGAAACACTTCCATTTAGCCAGGTAAGTAATCCTAGCTGAGAAATTCTACTATTGAGAAACACATTCTGGACATCTTGTTAAGCAGGACCTTTCAAAGGGCCTTGGCCATGGAGCAGCCATATTGTGAGATGAGAGTTGGGAGGCTGCAGTGGAGACTGTGGCCACAGTCTTGGAAAATTATGTCTGGATCCAATCGGAGGGATAAAGAAGGCTTTAATACACAATGTTAATAGGACTGAGTACCAGTATTGATGGGACCACACTCATGCTATAAGGATGAGATGAGCATGGTCTTTTTTTATTTGGATACAACTCTGGGGAGCAAAGGAATCATAGGGAAGGTTTATAGAAGGCACTTCTCCCAAGATAGGAGAAAGGCATCTGTTAGGAAGCCTGGGCTAAGACTACCCCGCCTCCCATGGGAACATAATCAACAGTATTTTCTGTTGGTCCTTGTTGCAAGAAGGTCCACTTGGGGAATCTCCCAGAGTTGGAAGATGGACCTGGCTACGTCTGAGTATAATGACTATTTGCGGTTTTGTGTTGAACAATGAAGTATCTTCTCAGCTGATCTGCCAGTGTGTTTTGTTTCCCTGGAAGGTAAGCAGTTTTGAAGTGAATTGAATGGGTTATACAGAAGTCCCAGAGATGAACTTCCTTCTGAAAGAGTTGATTTGACAGCATTCCTCTTTGCTTGTTTATGTAAAATACAGTCACTGAGTCGTCCATCATAGTCAATAGATTGTTTCCCACTATGTGGGAAACAAAGGTTAAGCAGGATACACATACTGCTCTGAACTCCCTGACATGTACATGAGCCTCTCAGTCTTGAGACAACCAAAGACCTTGAGTAGGCCCACTGACGGGAGAGGAGGGGGGGCAAAAAGTGGGCAATTGCTCAGAGTCCCAGGCAATTTAAAAGGGCCCAGGACTCCTGGCTGCTGCAGCAGCAGTGGCTGGGGGCCCTGGGCCTTTTTAAATCTCCCAGGTTGGCTGCAGGGCTCCTAGGCACATGCGGGGTGGTGACCATTCCAGGCCCCGCACTTTGGGGGACCCTGCAGGCTGGTGTGATTGGCCAGCATGATCGGTCCCGGAAGTGACGGGTCAGTCCTGGAAGTGATGGATTAGTCACTTCCATCCTGGGCCCTGCACCCTTCTATGGATGGCCCTGGAGCCCCAAATTGCTGTCAGCGGGCCTGACCTTGAGTCTTCAGATACCCAAATGTGAGCCCCTCAACTTAGAGATGATGCATCTGTGACTAGAGTGAGTTTTGGCAGCGTGGGAAGGAAGGGAACTCACACACAAACTTTTAGAGGGCCTTTCCACCAATCCAGAGACAACAGGAGTGGCTCCGACACATAAACCACCTTGTGCAAGTGGTGAAAGATTCAGGAAATATACTGATGCTAGCTATGTCTGCTGTGTCCTGATTTGCAGTCTGGTGTATTGCACTACATAGGTATGTGTTGCCATGTGACTTAAAAGACTGAGGCATTTGCATGCTGTTGTGAGTGGGTAAGCTTTCATTTGAAGTACTACATCTTGAATGATTTTGAATCTGGCTTGTGCAGAAAAGCCCTGGCCTTTGTAGAGTCGAGGACTGCTCCAATGAATTCTATCATCTGTACAGGCCTCAGCACTGATTTCTCTCAAGTCAGTAGGAGGCCCAGAGGACTGAATATGGATAAAGCAGTGGATATGCTGGACAGGACCTGAGACTCTGATTGACCTCCGATCAACCAGTCATCCAGGTATGGGAACACATGGACACCTAAGTTTTGAAAATGAGCTGCTACCACCGCCATGGGCTTTTGTGAATGCCCAAGAAGCAGCTCCAGCCAAAATGAAAGTACTCTGAACTGATAGTGTCAGCCATTCACAGCAACCTGAGAAACTTTTAGTGGTCGGGACGTAATGCAATATGGAAATCAGCGTCTCTCAAATCGAGGGCAGCATACCTTGTTCTCAGGAAGGGATAATTGATGCTAGGGTAACAATGCAGAATTTTATTTTCTTCAGGAATTTGTTCAACTCTCTGGGCCTCCTTTTGACTTGGTAATCAGGAAATAATGGGAACAGAGGCCTTTTTCCAAGGCCCACTAGTGCTTCCTCTATGGCCCATGCCTAAAGGAGAGATTGCCCTTCAGTGAGAGGTCAGATTTCATGAGAGTGGACCCTCAAGAGGAATGAAGAGGAGGAGGGATGGAGGAGAGGGACTGAAGTAAATTGGATGGCATATCCCTTCCACCATGCTTAAGACCTACTCGTCTGATGATATGTTTGGTCCTGGCACCTAAGAAGTAGTACAAGTGACTGGTAATTAAAAAAAAAAGGAGGGGAAACAGATGGCAGTGAGGAGACTGGCATATAATCCTTGACAACTCCATCAAAATACCTGCTTAGAAGAGGCAGCTGGATGGGCTGACTTGATTGATTCTAAAGAGGAAGGTGGAAGAGGGCACCTTTTACAGCTCCTTCCCTTTTTCCTAGGTGGATCCTCGGAATGGGGAGCAACACTATGGTGTTGAAAAGATGCTTGTTGATGAAAATGCTTTATTTTCGTTGCTGGAGTGTAGATTCCAAGGGATCTGAATGTTGCCCTAGAATCTTTAAGGCTGTGAAGCCTATCATCAGGTTTTTTTGAAGAGCAGAGTAAGGCTTCAAATGGAAGGTCCTGCATGATCTGTCAGACTTCTGCAGATAGCCCAGATGACTGCAGCCATGAACACCTTCTCATAACACTCATGGGTTGAGCCACCAAATCTGCACTAACCAGATTACCCTGCTCCACAATTATTGAGAACTCTTATTGCAATTTTCTGGTAATTTGTCCTTAAATTTAGCAATGTTCTCCCAGAGTGTGTAATAACACTGACTCAGGATGGCTTGGTGGTTTGCAATCCGGAGCTGCAGGCCCCCTGAAGAACAAAAAGTTTGTCACCATCAAGTCTAGTCTGTTTAAATCCTTACTTTTAGGTGTGGAGGTTCACTGCCCCTGTCTTTCCTGCTCCTTGGCAGCTGTTACCACAAGAGAACGCAGGGAGTGGTGAGTGGAAAAATGTTCATACCCCTTAAAGGTGATGAAGTATCTTCTCTCCATTCATTTTTCTGGGGGAGCCAGGGAAGAGGGAGTCTGCTAAAGAGTCTTGGCCAGTTCCATGATTATCTTATTGATTTGCAGAGCAACCTTATCTGAGATGACAAGCACTAAAATGTCCTCCAAATTGTGAAAACTCCCAAGTACCTCTTCTGCCTTGATGCCAAGCACTGAAGTCACTCTTTCAGTAGGTCTTGGTAGGCCATGTGGTCTTCTGGAGGAAGTGAATCTCCCACTGAATCAATAGCATCATCTGGTGGTGAAGATGTAACCAGTATTTGAGGTTGTGGCAACTCCATAATCTGTGGTGGAGAAGCTACTCAAGAAGGACCTGACTGGCCAGGACTGATCACTGTACCATACACCGGAGAGTGACGCTCTCAGCATCAGATATCAGGGAATTATGTTCCTAGTGCCTTCATGTCTGATGTACTCCCCACGATTGTCAAGATGGTTGAGGTGAGGTTCTGGCAAAGGAGAGATGCCCCATGGAGCCCAGAATAGCCACTAGTATGGACCTGGAACCTATCTTCGTCTGGGCCATTGCCCTTTAGGAAAAGGCCACTGTTGGGGATACTTCATTGTCCATGGCACCAACAACCTTGAAGGAGAGTAAGTGCTATGTCCCAGCTAAGATTCAGAATGTGGTCCTGTGTGTCTGAGGACAAGGAGTCAGGGCTTCTGATAATGGAGGTGCTGATGCAGATGGTGCTAGAAAGCAGTATCATGAACTCGGGGACAGTGGTGCAGGAGAAATCCTTGGAGGTTGTCCTCTCAATAAAACTGGTTTGAGAGGAGGTCTACGTAGTGGTATTGTAGGTTCTCAGTGTGTGAGGGGTGAGCCGCTGGAGTGGGAACCAGTTTGACAGTGAAACAAGTACTGAGAAGGTAAGCAAGCCTCTTGGGGCTGCATATGCCCCTTTGGTAGAAGGGGGCAGCAGCATCCATTGGCTCCTCAAAGGTCTCTCAAGGGACCTTAGGCGCTGACTGCATGCGTATTCCAGTGCCCGCAGTCCAGAGCACTGGTGCGAACTAAAACTGCCCCCAATACTCAAATGGAACCCCACCAGGCTCTCCCCCTTTTGACTGAGTAGGTTTAGATGACCCATCAGGGAACATTTGACTCCTCCCCAGATCAATTTTGTGGAATAAGCCTAGAAAACAGATTACAGAAAAAGGCCCATTAATGCCCTTCCTTTAATATCAGGGCCAAATAAATGTGCATGTAAGGTGTGGTTAGCAATTTAAGCAAGATCTTTTCCAGGTGGGCTCAGTGCTCTTTGGTGCTGGTGGACTAGTGTCCAGCTGGTCAACAATGAAATCTTTTTTTTTTTTAATTTTCCACAAACTTTTGTTTGGTGATGAAAAACCACCCCTGCCTCACTCCCCCGCCCCACCAAGTGGATGTCAGAATCAGTTTTCAGTAAAATATTTTACGAGGGGGCGGGGGAATGGGAACAAAATGACCAAAATGAGTCTTCCTGGAAAATTCTGGGTTTGGTCAAAAAGACATTTTATGTTGTGGAAAAGTATATATATTGACAAACATATTTTGACTAACTATATGCTAGGGCTTACTTTAGAATACAGAGAACACTTACAGGGACCATCTAAAATAATTACCTAGTAAAGGTAGTTTTTACCTGTAACCATTCTGCCCGTCAGAGTTGGCAGCACCAAGGGCCAGGTTCAGTATCTAGAGGTTCCTTTTCAACAATACAGCACAAAACCAGCTCAAGCCCCCACTCGGTAACCTGGGACAATTATACACCTGGCCACCTCTAAGAGGCAATACTTCCCATCTTGAAAGCCAGGGTCTCAGTGTAGCAAAAAACATTTAATAAAAGGAGGGAAATAATGTGGCATTAATTTGTGGAAACACAGCAAACAGGGTTTATAAACATAAACCATGAGAAAAAGACCCACCACCAAGAAAGTTGGGCAGTGTCCTTTTACCCTCGGATTCTTAAGTCCAGCAACCCCGAAGTCTCTTTAATGTGTCCACCCCTTCTCTGCACCCCACTCACAGCTGCGGTCCTTGGACAGTGCAGCCCCATAGATCAGAGGTGCATCTACAGAGTTCACTTCCCCCCCTGGGTGGAGTGGGAGAGGGTAAGGAAGCACCTTACACATTCTGCTGCTCAGGCACTCACGTCCCACCCCTCTCTGTGTGGTTCTGCTCTGGCTCTCTCCACCAGCTGCCCTGCTGGCCACTTGCCACACCTCTCTGCCAGGACCAAGATGTCTTCAGGGCCTCCCCACTTAACACAGTTCTCAGTGATTTCAGCTCTTAGTGGGGGAGCCACTGCTGGTGCACACTGGGCAGTCTCTTGCATCAGAGACACTGTCCCAAAGCAGGTCAAATGCATAGGTGATTTCAGTTCTGAAGCATGTAACAAGAGTCTCAATTGAGTCTAAATTAGCTCTGATATTACACAGTGGAGAGAGGAAGGGTCAAATTGTGTCTGAGGCCCTTAGGCAAAACCCACACCACTAGGTACAAGTACCTGTCCCCACCCTCTCTCATCTCACTGGGGTGTGGAACCCATGTCCCCTGCCTAGCGAGTGCCGTTTAGTTGAAGAGGAGTCCCTCACTTGGGAAATGCCAAGTTCAGTTCTGCTGCCCTTGATTCACACAAAAAGTATAACAACCCTTTATTATTCCTGCCCCCAATAACAGGGAGACTGAGGATCCCACACCAGCCAAAAGTGACCATTTTGGCAAGCAATCCTATCATGATGAACACACAGGCAAGGTGGGTGTGCCCATGCAAATGAGATCGGCTCCTGAAGTCCTTTTCCACAGCTCACCGCTTGATGTCAGGGGAGAGCTCATTCAGACTCTGCTCACATCCATAAAAAGTGAACAAAATTGTACAAGGAACCTTGGGGAGTCTTTAAAAAGGTCAGTTAAGGCAGGAGTTTGAATAGCGGAGGTTTTCCAATTCATGGGTTTTAGACTATTTAGTAGACAAGATGGGATGTTTTGTCCTGAATGCTTTGCTCTTATTATCCACCATTGAGCTTGTAAATGTAGTGCATTGTTATCTGTTAATATCTTCTTACACCAATTCCTTATGATATCTGCATGGTAGTAAGAGCAAGCTCTTTTAAGGTAACACAGGTCATTCCTATGGCCCTGCACATTCTCTAGTCGTGCATTATGTCAATGGGTTTTGTCCCTTTTGAAGAAAAAAAAAGAAAATCAGAGAAACTCCAAAGTTTCTCTCCCATATAAAATCTTTTGAAGAACACTAACTGAGAATATCTCTTTATATAAAGGATCTGGAGTATTCAGACTGGTAGGAAAAAGGCAGAAAATAGATAAAAGTTGATTTAACATAAAGAAAGATGGTCAGACAAAGTGAGTTTTGTGAAAAGAAAGCAGCGCTGGCCTACAGAATGGCAAATGGTCCTTCCGTAGGTCAACAGGCATCTCTTTTCACCATGGGTGATCCAGGATTAATCCCAGGCAAAGAAGTAATGATTACAAATTACAGACCAATTCTATTTCACCTGCTGTGATAAAGATTGCTGAAAAATTGTTTCATTCACCACCGGTGAACTCTCTGATATGGTAATTCTAAAATTGTAAGAGACTGACGATCAGATTTCTGGCCACAGATGCAACCCAAACAGCTTTTGCTAACTTGACTAGTGATCTCTTCTATAGGCAGCTTAAGAATCAAGTTTCTGGACTTGTGTTCATTCGATTATTATTTGAATTCACCCTGGTGTATCTGATTGGCTAGCAAGTCTAAGGCAGAGGTTCTTGAATTGGGACACTGTCCTCCCTGGGGAGATCCCAATCTCTTCTAAAAGAGGTTCAGGGAGGCCCAGGGAAAACAAAACAAGGAATGTTTTTTCTCTTGGTTAAATCCTGTTAAATGTAGGCAAAAGTAGGTCCACTGACAGGAGTCAAAGGCAAAGCCTTGAGCAGTGTCTGCAGAATACTCAGTGAAAATGAACATGCAAGATTCAAAAGTTGTCCACTTTGCATGTCTAAAAAAAAATATACCATCAAATATATCATATTTACCATTTTTGTATATGGACACAACACAACCCTTTTGCAAAATCTGTACCTTAAAAATATGTACATTAGCATGGGAAAGCTGAATAATATTTCTATAACCAAGGAAAGGACAGGCATTAAATAGAGCTTGGTCTAAAGAAAAGGCTGCTTTTCTTGGAAGTGTGATTACTTTTAACACGAAGAACACAAAAAATGTGTCTCCTGGGGAACAAGTCTTATTAGGCTGAAATAAGGTGCAATGTCTCCCAGTGCTCAGATCTCTATTTACTTTAATTGGTTTATAAATTGTTATCCTTGGATTGCTTTAAATCTGCTTTGTACTCACAGAATGTGCAGGGAGGGCAATATTGTTCTATAACTGTAATTCATTCCGTACAATACAGGAAGCATTGCACTGAATCAGTTGATTTCCAACATTGTTCAGGGAGAACAAGATTCTTCCAGAGCGGTGGTGGTGGTGGTTTGTTTTATTTACAGAGAAAAGTAAGAGCAAAAATGAATAGCAGAAAAGGGTACCTAGGGCTGTTACATGGGTAGGGAGATATGTATCATTGGATAAAGTAATGCAGGGATTGGAATAGGATAATGATAATTTGCAAGTGTTATAACAGTTCAAAAGTTGTTTTAATTTAGAAACAAAAAGATATGGTAGAAGAGTCAATCCTGATACTAATATTGGAGTAGGTAGAAGTGGTTCTTGTGTACCAATGTGGGAATTGGACTAAAAATTCATGGCAACAGTCTGCTGCCAGACTGCCCAGTTCTGGTTAAGCAAAAAATACCATTAATGCCGCTTAGGCATTGTTTTGGTGATTTTTCATCCAATGTTGGTGTACAATCAGGAGATGCCTGAAAACTGTCTATGTTGCGTTTTTTTCTATCTTTGAATATGTGTTTAGATTGTTTTGACTGAGAGTTTGGGTCATTTCTTATTTTATTCGAACACTGATGCTCATCTCTAGGTTTTTCATATCAATGATACTTAAAGAGAATACTGCAGATACAGAGTACCTTTCTGCTGAGAATCTCAAGACACTTGATAAAAGGCAGGTAAAAGTACTATTCTCTCCAATATAGAGATGGGGAAAGTTGAGGAGTGGAAAGATTGTGCCTTGGTCAGTGTCACATGGCGAGGTGGTAGAGTTGAGAACAGAACCCAGGACTCCTTACTACAAGTCCCCCTTTCAAATCATTGGATGCTGATGCTTCCCTGATGTAGATAGATACTATATTGTCCTGGAACAAAACTGGAGATTTATAACTCAGCAAAATATAAATTGCAGTAAAAAGGGAATGGTCTGTCAAAGTAACCTCCTTCTTCAGCAAAGAGAGAACTTTGCAAAATGCATTTTTATAACACCGATAAAGTCCTGAAAGGGCCTGTGATTAAATAAAAAACAGGAGGGATTTTCCCTCCTGGTATCTCCCCCATCAGCTACTGCAGTGACGTACAGTGTACATAGAAGCCCCTTAGCTGGCCTAGGGAGATTTCCCACAGTTCAGGTACTTTGTAGGATAACCATATACTGCCATGTTCAAGCAACTTTGCAAGCCCTTGTATATCCAGGCACTAAGAGAGGAGTCATAAAGCTACAGCTTTAATGCAACTAGAGGGATTTTCAAGAATTGCTGTGGGTTGCTGAGCAAACGCCTGTAGCTGTGCAGGTGCACTGTAACACAGGCCAGGTCCACACTACAGCATTAAATCGATTTAAACAGCGTTAAATCAATTTAACGCTGTACCCGTCCACACTACAAGGCACTTAAAATCAATTTTAAGGGGTCTTAAAATCGATTTCTGTACTCCAGCTAAACGAAAGGAGTAACCCTAATATCGATATTACTAAATCGATTTAGGGTTAGTGTGGACGGAAATCGAAGTTATTGGTCCCATTCTTTTACTGAGCTACCCAGAGTGTACCGCTCCGGAAATCGATGGTAGCCTGGGATCATGGACACACACCACCGAAGTAATGTGCCCTAGTGTGGACGCGTAAAATCAATTTTATAAAATCTGTTTTATAAAATCAATTTTATTAATTTCAATTTTACTCTGTAGTGTGGACGTGGCCACAGAGAAGCTCCTGGCTACTCTCAAATAGACTGGGGACCACACAAGTTCCCTAGAGCAGCCCAGAGGTGGGATGGTGTGTTTTCATATAGTAGCCATTTGTTTTTCTGAGCCAAACGGAGAAAGGGAGACCCTAGACTACTGTATCCTAGAATTAAAGAGAGAACAGGTGAGCCAGCATGTAACATGTCAGCTGCAAAGAGAATTTGGGACTTGCTGCCAAAAGTATTCGCTAAGGCAAATTCTGGAAAGTAGAAGAGCAGCTTTAGTTAATATTTTAAACCATTATCAAGGCATGAAGTGATTAGACAGCCATACATGTTTGTATTCTGTCTGTGTGTTATGTTTACGTGAGCATGTATCTTTTTAATGCAGCACTATAACACTTACAGCAGCTTGTGGCTTCCCTGGGAAGCCATTGTAAGTGGGACCTGTGCCCAAAGGTTTTTATCCCAGTTAAGTAAATAAATGAAATATGCTAATTAGCACCCTATTAGCTTACAACAGGGAGTAATCCATGACATTCTGATTGGAAAGAATTCTGTCATCCAAGAGGCTGGTCTGCAACAGAATGTAAACTGGCCCAGTTTTCTCCTTTTACCAACTGTGGATGAGGTCCAAACAACAGAAAAGCCACTGCACACAATTCAGGGAGTGTCACAGATTTTTAGTGAAACCTCCCTTAAATCTGGCATAACTACTTGCTCAGCTCTCGGATTTGCCAGATCCAAAAGTGGTGTCTGCATTTAAAGGTGCAGTTGTTAATGCAGGTTTTTTTTATTCAAAACCCCTTTTAAATCAGGTAGAATTTTATTTTCTCTCCTGTGACTGCCATTTCAAAGACTCTCCCTGAATTCATTTTTGTAACTGATTCATATTGCTAGGACTTCTATTTTTTCCTGAAAGAAATGTTAAAGCCACACCACATTTAAGTGTGGGAGGTGGGACAGAAGGGTAGACTGAAGTACCCCATGTTTATTTTTATACTCACAAATACACCATTAAAACCGTGAGCAAATACAATTATACTATACTCTGTCTTGCTATCTTCCTATATATATATTTTCTATATGGCTAGTTAGCCCATATCCAAAATAGTAAACTTTGCAGGGAGAAGACACTGGAGTCAGTATAAGCCCCGAAGGAAAAAGATCAATAAAAGAACAGCATGTTTTCCAAACTGGTCTTTTCAAACATCCATTTTCAAAGAGCTTTTGGGGTTTACGGGGATTAGCCACTATAACACATCTGTCAGGTCGCCACTGACTAAGTCATAATCTCCATCCCAGTTCGAGTTATGCAATGAAGCTTAGTTATATTACAGATATGCTGGTAACATTTTCTATTCTTTATCATATTATACAAAAAGTTACAAGGATTATCTGGGCTTTGCTGACTGCTGTTCAGAAAATTTAGGTCCTCCTTCAGTTTAATCTGCTGCATATTGTTGTGGAAATGGTTTTGAGTGAGTTCTCAACACTGGGTTTAGGTCTTGCTTCTAATATGGACTATCCTGAATTGTAAACAGATTGTACACATTTAGGGAACTTGAGGAAATGCCAGAACTTGCCCTAAGACTAATTTTTGCTTCCCTTTAATATTAAAGTGTGGATGCCTCCCAATTTTGTTTTATAATTCAAGAAAGTAGCACATTCCTCTGTTATTTTATAAAGTACTTTTTCCTGAAATTAATCTTAACTTGAAAATTCATTAGCATGTGCTGCATGTTCTGTTTTATGCGCACTGTAGATTCTGTCTCTATTTCAGTCGATATGTCTATTTAGCTTGAATCTATTATCAAGGAGAATGCTAACAACCACCAGCCGTATTTTAGATCTCAGAAGTATCCATTTTAAAATGCCATTCAAAAGAAAGCAAGCAAATCATTAGAACCAACGTTACCACCATGTATTCCTATGGTTACAAATCTGTATTGATTACAGTTTCAGAAGGAATCAAGAACAATGAGCCCAATCATCAGCTGGCATATATCTAGAATAGTTTCATTGTCTTCAGTGCAGCCTGCCAGTTTACATCAGCTGAGGATCTGGCCCTATTAGCACTTTGCAGGAAGGACTTTATATATGTGTATAAAGTGCCTAGCCCAGTATTTATTATGTATATATAGTGCCTAGCCAGGATTGTAGATGCTACAGTAATAGAAATAAAATAATAATATGGCATTTCAGGTATTGAGGATTGTTCTCAAAGAAACTCATTTGGTTTGTTTGTTGTAGAAACAAAAAGACAGAGAAGCTGTGGTTTCCATTGAAAAACAGAAGGTAACATAGTGAGATGTGCATAGATTAATGGCTTTCTATAGACTGTACAGTGTATGTGTGTCTGTCCATCCCCCTGGGAGTGATCTCTTTTTATCATTAGAGAATATCCTACTTATGGGTTTCATGAAAAAAGGAACAGGACCTTGTTGTGAACTTTGCAACAGCAAACAATTTTTCCCAATCAAAGGTAAAAAGAGGCATTTATTGAGATAAAGCAGTCAGGCAGACCCCACAACACCGCGACTGCTCCCAAAGGTAGTTGCAAAACTACCAGCAGAACCAGCCAAGATGTAGAACTGGCCATAGAAAAATCTGTTGCTAAATATCCAGCATATGTCAGTATATGCACACCCTGTGTTTTGGCACACCTGTTGATTCGCTACTGGAAAATGTGAGTGAGGGGAGTATAAAAAGCAGCATGAGTTTCAGTGATAGCTGATATGATCAGGTCAGCCTTCAAGCATGCCGGAGTACCCCCAAACAAGGCGGAATTGCGGAAGGGGTGCATCAATGTTTGGTAACATTTCTCTGCTTCAGTAAGTGTCAGACAGGATAGCTGAGTATCTGTTTCTGCTATGCATATGTATGTAACCTGTGAAAGGTTGTGCAGATAGGGGAATGGGTTCTGAATACTTTTACACATTTTCAGTTGCTGGGAAAAACATTTCCTTGAAATCCACATGTTCAATATAACTGTCTCACTTTGAGCTTGGCTTTCAGAAAGGAACATTCAAAACCTGGCATCAGAAATGAAAAAAACAGAAAGCAAATCCCTATTGACACTTTAAATTAAACGTGTTTGTAGGGCCACTAGAGATAGCAATTACTCCATTGCAGCTTCTACCCACGGATTACAGGCAAAATACTGACTGCTAGCAGGTAATTCTACCTGCTAATTGCTTGGAAAGATTCAAATACTAAACAACTGACCTGAATGTTTTTATGGTTCTGGGACCTATTAAAGAAAAGAACTTTAAAAAGCCACACAGTGATGTTGACAAACTCTGGAGCTGTTGAAAACCTATCAAAAATGTTCTTGTAGCATAATGACAAGAGTGTTCCCAGACATACACTTTTGCCAGCAGTTAAAGACAATAAGGAAAACTATATTAATGTGTGGAAATTTTTAAAATTATACTATAAAAAAAACATTGAACTGTTTGCCAAGTGGCAAGTGCACAGTGAATTTCAGTTAAAAAGAGGAGGCTGGACTGCTGAAGGGTTCTGCCTTAAAGTGATATTCAAAGACACGTTGTTTGGTAGAGCGGACAAAGCGAAATGGGAAGGGAGGAATGACCAGAAAGCATGTCTGCGCTGCACAACCTCAGCCTTCTCCTCCCTCAGAATGTGGCATAACAGAAAGAACAAAAGTTAGGAGCTGCTGCTGGGGCCCAGAATTTCAATATTCTACAGCCCAGCCCATTTATGCTGACAGTGGAGATCAGCCAGATCACCCCAATGGGGAATGTCTCCAGTGTGAAGGGTACTCTCTGGTGGCAGAGGGCTCGTAGAATAGCCTTTTATCACTCCCTCCTACAACAGGGCATGCCAACAGTATGCCCAGGGACATGTGGTCAAAGCACTCTGTTTTCTGGCCATTTGGGCTACCAGAGATCTCTTGGAGACTGTTGCAAGCAGGCAGTTATTTGGCTCAGTCCCTGGAGCTACTGGAATTTACACTGGGGTAACTCACCATTGGGGCACCTCCTCATGGCTGCATCTGGGGATTAGCTCTGCCTGGCCTGACAGCCCCTCCTTCAGTCACTCACATCATGGCCCCTCTTGCTCTCTAGGAGTCACAGTTCTTCCTCTTGTGGCTTGGCCCTCCAGCCAGGCCATGATACAGTTTTCCCCTTCTGGGGTAATCTCAACAGGGACCTTACAATCAGTAGCCATGATCTCCCACAGTCTCAACTCTTGCTGCCATTTCCCTGGGCTCTTTCCTACTCTGTCCTCTTCAGGCTTCCTTCTCCATCTCTGGGTAACCCTTTCTCTCAGGATCAGGATCCCAGCACTTCTGATCCCTGTTCCCCCCGCCCCCTGGGTCTCCTCTTTCTCTCTCCTCACTAAGCCAGGAGCATGTTACCAGATTTGCCCATTACTTTGGGGTATGCTCATTTATTAAGATTACTCTTCTGCAGGGGTTGGGTTTTTGTCATTCTATCAATATACTGCTTGTGTCACTTGTGTTTTCATACAGAGCTCTACCTCTCCCTACTGCAAGTTCCCTCCCAATGGCGCTATCCTGCAGGACCTAGGTTCCCCTGGGCTGGGTTCTTCCAGCCCAGAATGAGATGAACACACACACACACAGACACACACACACTAACAAAGCCCATCTGAGCAGGCTGGATCGAGCAGCACTCCCAAGCTACCACCCTCCTATGCCACAGGTTCAGCATGACCTATCCCCACTTTCACATTACAATTATTCTGGTAGTAACCCACTTGATGAGCAAACCCCACAGGATTTTGGGGTACTACAGGGATCTTTAGCTTAAGTAAGGTTGCTGCAGAGCAAATGGGGAAGCCAAAAACACAAGAAAGAGAAGCAACCAGCTTAACTATAAATGTTATTTATTTCCAGGTAATAACCATGCAAGGAGAGCCAAATGAATAAAACAGTTACAATATTAAATCTAGCTTAAGTTTGGGTTAGAAAGCTATACCTAGAGTGTGTGTTCAGAGGAGGGGAGAAACAGCCACTGTGTGAAGCCTGAACCAGTTGGGGTTCCCAGGTGGTGGTAGCTGAGGGTCCGGAGTTCTGGAGACAGGCAGAACCCCCAGCATGATCAGTCAGGAGAAGATGAAGTCCCAATACAACTGATGCAGATTTTGGATCCCGGTATCAGAGCACTTACATGAGCATGGCTAGGAGTTTTTGTAGGGAAACAACAATGGTTCAAGGGAGAATGCTAGATTTGTTTATGGCTCAAGGGAATATACCAAAGTTGCTTTGTTCAGGCTAGACAATAGGAACTGATCATGCCAGGCTATGAGCAATGTTCCTTTGAAGGAGTTCACAATGCAATGAGGCATCTTCAGTATTTTCGATACCAATAAAGGATTTATTACTAGAATTGGTCTGATAACGACTGAGCTGCATGTGTGCAGGCGTGGGTTCATTAACATCTGGAGCTGAGATCCCCCATAATGCACTGCTTCCTTGCTTTTCTGGTCTCAGAGTTCCGAGTGGTTCTTGCCTTGGAATCTCTGTTCTCCATTCTGTATGCTAATAGAGATGCCTCCCTGTCCTATCTTCAATGCAAATGAGGCTCTCAATCTTCCTTCACAGAGACTACCTGCTCCTTGTAATCCTGTAAGAATATGTGTGTAATTAAATATAGCTATGGGTGCAAGGAGGCTGTGTTATTTACTGTGAAAAGAAAAGGTGGTTTAGTGATTTTTAAAATTGCAGTTATTGCTTTCCAGGATCTCTCCTCAGGAAATGCTGGAAAAGCCCATCTCTCCAACTGGACAAGGCTAGCATTTCAGATTCACTAGACCAATGAGTGAGTAGGGAGCTTCCTTTATGTAACTCCTCCTTCAAGTGGAGGAGAGCATGCACCCTTTGTTGGTCTGCTAAGAGACAGGAGCCTTCACTGCCAGGTCCCCAACACAAAAGGAAATAGATAAACAAAGTCGTTACTTACAAAATTTCCTCCTCTTTTAATAGACTCTGGACTCCTTGGCTGAAGACTCTCTCCTCCCTACCTATACTTCATCAACAGTCACCCCTCCCCCAGAATTGTTATTTTAAATGGCTGCATTAATGTTTTAGGACATTTCCTATTTGCTTGCTGAAAAGTCCTCTGTGTCAGATACCACAAACATCTGATCTACAATTTGTGGAACTATTTATTGTACTGGATAGCTGCATAATGTGAGAAAATATTTTACATATGATGTTTCCCCTTCCAGGCTTCTGAATTCAAGATTCCCTTTATAGGGAATATATTGACTGAGCCCAATCCAGAAAAGCCTCACGCCCTCCCCGCCCCCCTTCCAGAGACCAGCATAATCATGGTATTAGAGGGACATAGGGTCTATGAACCAAGGCAATTTAAAACTAATGGACATATCAGAGCTTGGGTTAATCTGGTTACCTTCTAAGGAGCGTTACTAAATAAAAGGAGCAGTGAGACAGATAGTAAACAATTTAAACACACATAGAGCGGCAGTAATCTATCTAACATAACAGACCAATCTAGTTTATCGGAGTCAGTAAATAAGATCAGCCAACAGAAAGGGGTTTCTCCAGGGCCGGCGCTTCCATTGGGCAACTCTAGGTGGTCACTTAGGGCACCAGGATTCAAGAGGCAGCATTTTGTGCGTTCCCCATGGGGTGCACGGGAGCTTCCAGTTCTGCTCCCGTTGTGCTGCTGAAGAAGGACTTTCTGCCGACATGCCATGGAAAACAGTGGCAGGCAATTGAGCAGCTCAATGACTGCTGCTGTCGCCTGTGGCATTTCAGCAGAGGGTCCTTCTTCTGCGGCACAATGGGAGCGGAACCGGAAGCTCCTGTCTGCCCCATGGGGAGCGCACAAAAGGTCGCCCCCTGAATTCTGCCTAGGGTGCCAGAAACTCTGGCGCAGCTCCTGGGTTTCTCCAGTACTTTCATGAGAGGTACTCCAAATAGCATACAAACCATGACTCAATGCAGTAGAAAAGGGTGTATCTTGACATTCCTCCAGTATGTGAGCTACACACTTTTCAGAGAACCCATGCAGTCTCTCCACTACCCCGTTTCTTTGGGGATGGTACACAGTACAGCACTGTCCCAATACTCATCCAAAAGCCTTCAAACTCTTTTGCTACAAAAGGCATCCCATTATCTGAAACAAGTCTCTGGTAGGCCAAACATCGCAAATAAAGTGGCAGGGCAAGAAATGAGCTCGTTTGAGGATCTTTGTGAAATGATGATTGCAAAAGGGGTAACATAAGTAATAGTTTAGAACATTCAACACTGTGTAACCATGCAGTGCTGTTGAGGGGCCAGTAATATCCATTGCAATTCCCTGCCGTGGTCTGTCTATGGCCACCTGTTTCAAAGGGGCCAGAGGAGCAGTAGTTCTATGCATTGTGCTGGCTGAACTTGCCTCCATACAATGCTCAATGTTTGAGTGCCACCAAGCACTCAACTACACTCTGGCCACCAAGCATAACTACACAGAAATTCCTTCATCTTCATAACTCCCAAATGTCCTGCATGAGCTGCATCCAGGACTGTTTGTCACAATACTACTGGGACAGTCACCCGAGTTCCTCTGCCTAAGATATGTTGTCATGCACTTCGAATGAATGTTGTAGAATGTAGACAAAGTTCTCTTAAGGTCTGGGTCCATCCAGTCTGCTTGTACAGCACATATCTCCTTGCACAGTTCAGCATCTTGAAGAGTGGAGTCAGCAGTCCACCCTAAGTCAATTGGCATATCTTTCAGTAAAAAGCACATGGTGTGCTTTGCTGTTTCTGCATACAAGGCAGCCAACCCAGCAGAATTTCTTGAAAGAACATTGTCAAGTAAAATAACACCTTTTTATATGTGCCAAATTAAGGTCAGACAGATGCAACTGAATAACCCTCAGCTGAAGCCGTATACTCAGCAGGTTGATGGGTTTATGACAGAGGCTCAAAATGATCAGTTTAATAATGTAAAATGTCTTCCCACTAAGTAGACTTTGAAGCATACAATAGCAAAACCCCATCGCCAAAAATTCTAGCTCAGTCTGGGAATACTCTGCTTTTGCCAGGTGAGAGTTCGGGATGCAAATATAACTGGCCAACTCTCATGGAGCAGAACTTCACCCAGTCGCTGTTTGCATGCATCAGTTTGAAACACTACAGGCTTCCTTGGATCAAAATAAGCACAGGATTGGATCTGACAAAGGGTTTGATGCAGAGAGTTTCAAAACCCTGCTTGGCTTCTTTAGTCCAAACCAACTGGCCTTGGATTAAATCTCACAGTGGCTTGGCAGTGGTACTAAAATGGGGCAGAGCAAGACTCCTATATATTTAGCTAGGCCAAGGAATGAACATAAATGGCTAAAATCAGTGGGTAATGGTAGCGAAGCAACAGCTTGTAGCCATTCAAGTTTCATGCCACTGACCTATAGGGAGTGCCCTAGAAACTCTACAGCAGTTTTGCAAAAGATGCATTTAGCCACATTCAACTTTGTACCAGCCTGTTAGAGTTAGGTTGGCACCTGGTCCAGAATGGCATTATGGTCAGGAAGTTTTAGCACAGATGAGAGTATCATCCAAATAGCAACATGCACCCTGAATATTATCAAGGATCTGAGAGGCCATTCCCTGAAATGCATCAGGAGTAGAAACTAAACCAAAAGGGAATAATTGAAAGCAGTACCTCCCACATGGCATGCTGAAAGTCAGTAACAACTGCAAACTTTCAGTCACAGGTATTTGTCAATAACCAGATTGGAAAACCAACACAGAGAAAACCCAGGATCCACTTACCTAGCATGTCACCTCTTTGAAGGTTGGCAATTGAAACTGTTCAAGTTTCACATATTTATTAAGTGCCCTCAAATCTACACACAGTCGAATGTCACCATTCTTCTTGCATATGATCACCATAAGCGCCAGTCCAAGGCCTGGCCACATACCAAAATGATACTGCTAGCTTTCATCCACTGCAAATTCTGTCTGGATTTGTCAACAAGTGCAGGAGGTATATGATGTGAAGGGAGTACAAAGCACTTGGCGTTTGAATCTAATGGCAGAGAATATGCAGATCCCATGGACAGAACACCATCACCATTAAATAAATCATGGTGTCTTACAGCTTACATCGGTTATCCCCTTCTATTCTAGCCAACATAGACACACCCAAAGTGTCCTGTCTGAGTTCATGCACAATGCCAAGCTGTAAATACAAACTATAGGACAATAATGGACAGCATTAGCAGCAGTGCCTTTAACAATCTAAAGCTTTACAGTCAAGGCTATGCCTTTACAGAGTACAGTATACAGCTTCACCCACTGTCTGAAAAAGATGCAAATTCCAAGGTTTTATAACCATTGTCAGGCAAATGTCCAGGTTATGAATTAAGTGAGAAAAGAGAACATGAAATTTCAGCACCTGTATCCACCATGCACTTCAGCAGTGTCCCATTCATTTCTGTGACACCAGCTCCAGCATCTTGCCATGTGAGAAGATTGTTCTAAAGACAACTTCAAGGTCCCTGGTAAATATGGCCTCATGTGGCTCCACATTTGCAGTATGCACTTCAGGACTCCCATCACAGTGAACCAGTGTACTATGGCACACTAACTTAAAGTGTCTTCCCTTCCTGTAACGGTCCTCACTCTGGGTCTGGTTGGTGAGTGTGGCCTATTAGTCACAGCCACAACACCTGACTGCCAAAAGGAGTTGTGGGGAGGGGATCCTGGGCCCTCTCATTCCACTGGGCTCGGACCCAGAGCCCTTTGGGCTACCAGTGGTCTGGCAACCAAGGCTGTTTTAGGTTGTCCTCTCTGGGCCTCTTCCTCTCATCCCCCGCTGGAATCAGGTTAGTCCAAGGCTTTCCCCTGGTGGAGAAATCCAAACCAAAGTAAGTAAGTAAGAGGAAGTTACCAATGTCCAAGGTCCACAGGATACTTCCCTCTCTGGTTGTCTCTGGGGTGGATCCTCCCAGCCCTGAGGGAGGGCCCCTTTGGGTAGCTGTGTCAGACCATTTAGGCTTCCCTCTGCTCTGCACTGCACTGCTGGAGTTGTGGGCTGCAGGTTTGCTCACCTTCAGTTCTGCCACCCAAATGAGCTAATTCCTTGTCTTTTAATTCCTCCAGCAGATGGAGCATTTGCTGCAGGTGTGGCAGGGAGGGGCTGGCTAAGCCCCAAAATAAATCATTTAACCCCTTGTTGCCCAGTGTGCAGTTTGTACACCTCATCACACTTCCCAAAAGTCAGGCACATAGCAGGTCTAGCTAGGCAGGCAGGGATGTGGGCCAAGTGACCCATACAACCACAGTGGAAACAATGAGGAGCTGGTGAGGGAGTGGGAGTAGGCAGTGTCATATGACTCTGGGCTATAGAAGCAGGAGGAGAAGCTGACAGTTTAAGTATAGCCACAAAGATAGTAGCAGACAGACACAGAACCCCTCTCATCCCAAGCCCTCTCAAATGCCTCACGCTTATCAACTGCAACATCAAAAAGTGAGAGTTCTAGCATCTTCAGCCAGTAACTGTTCACCCAGGCAGTCACTGGCAACACCAGTCACAAAAATATCCCCAAACATGATCATCATAACCCCCCTAAATTCATGGTCCTGGGCCAGCTGCCACAAATGATCTGCAAATTCATGTATGGTTTCATTGGGCTGCTGGGAAGCTTCAAAATGCTTGTTGAGGCACGGAACAGCTGCCCTCAAAAGGAGGACTTGTGCTCCTGGAGTCCATCATGAACATCAGTGCCATCATAGCTGAAGCAGTTCTCCAGCAAGGGTAACTAAGCAGCATCTTAGGTCTGAAAATTCCAAATCCAGTATAGCCAGTCAACCACCGAGCAGGCAGCATGGGCTGCAGAATTAAAGCACTCATCACCGTAATGTTACACACTGATGCACCCCAAAAAAGCAATTTCAAAACACAAGGAAACTGAAGCAAGACACACAGGTAAGTGGTCAATCAAAACAGGTAATAACCATGAACCAGTTACGTCAGCAACAGTCTGAACAAAACATAACAGCCCAATGCAGTGCATGTGCACACAGAGGGGGATGGGGAGAGACAGGACCTGGAACATTAAAAGTTCAGGGAGCAGAAAGCAGGAAACAAACAGGAAAAGAGCTGGAAGCAATACACAGGAAGGTGTCAAAAGGAAATTGTAAACTGGAAATTTTCACTGAGTGGCTGTGTTTCCAGAGGGTCCACAGAGATCACTTCTTGATACTATGCTAATTAACATTTTTATCTAAGACCTGAAAGAAAATATAAAATAGTCACTGATAAATATTGCAGATGACAAAAAGATCAATGGAGTGGTAAATAATGAACAGGAAAGGTTACTGATACAGAGTGATCGGGATTGTTTGAAAAGCAGGACTCAAGCCAACAATGTGTGTTACACACAGCCAAATGTAAAGTGATATATTTAAGAATGTAGGCCATACTTACAGGATGGGGGACTATTCTAGGAAGCACTGATTCTGAAAATACCTGGGGGTCATGGTGGAAGAATCAGTTGAACATGAGCTCCCACTGTGTTGATGTGATCCTTGCATATATAAACAGGAAATGTCAAATAGGAATAGGGAAGTTATATTAGCCTAGTGTTTGCCACTGGTGTGACCGCTAGCAGAATACTGCGTTCGGTGCTCCTGTGCACAATTCAAAAAGTATGTTGATAAACTGGAGAGGGTTCAGAAAAGAGCCACAAGAATTATTAAAGAACTGGAAAAATAACATGCCTCATAGTGATAGACTTAGGGAGCTCAATCTATTTAGCTTAAGCAAGAGAAGGTTAAGGACTGACTTGATCACCGTTTACAAGTCTCTAAGTGGGAAACCAAACCTTGACAATGGGCTCTTCAGTCTATCAGACATGAGCCAGTGGCCTGAAGTTGAAACTAGACAAATTCAGACTAGAAATAAAATGCATATTTTTAACGGTTGAGCTAATTAACAAGTGGAACAGCCTACCAATGCTGTTGTAGATTTTCTGTCACTGGCAAATTTTTCAATCAAGATTGGATGGTTTTCTAAAACATCTGCTCTAATTCAAACAGAAATTAATTCAGGGAAGTCCTACGGCCTGTGTTATACAGGGTGTCAGACTAGATTATCCCAGTGGACTCTTCTAGCTTTATAATGAATTAATTGTAACATACATAACAGAAGACCCCATGCTTTGCACACCTTTTGGTTGGCTGGTAGGCACTGTTGCTTGGCACTCATTTCAAAATTAGAAGCCAAAGTGGCAGGGGGTTCTATCCCATTATGAACACACCTCCATGCAGAATTTTTAAATTTACAGACATATTTTCAAGAGGTTGTAATCATCTGGGGTGCTCAACTTGAGACAGACAATCTGAGTCTGATTTTCAGTTCAGCCAAGCACCCACAGGTCCCATTGAGCAGCTGAAGCTGTCCATGCTCCGCCCTTCTGAACTTCAGTGTTTTAAGACATAATGAGTGGTCACTTTTGTATGCATGTTATCCAAGTGCACAACAAGAAGATACCTCTGTAAGAGATCCATAGAGAAGGTGGGGAGGAATGCATTGTATCTGGGTTATTGTTGGTAGGCAGGTGCACAGTTAAGCACTCCACATCCAGAAATGTCTAGAATTGGATGTTGTGGTTTTGGGTATGCCCAATAGGGCAAGTAGTCAGGGCAGTTGCTTTACAAAAGGCCATGTGACCTGTGTGGGTTGGGGAAGCTGAGTTGCAGGAGCAGAAACCAGGCTGTTTCCACCTAATTCTGAAGCATTTTGCAGCAGATTAGTGATTTTGTTAACCTGCCAATAGGGAAGCCCTAACAGTATTAATTATAGAAAGGGGAAAGTCGGAGGGAAAACTAATTTCTTTCATTTTAATTGTATACTTTGGATGTTATTTAATTTAGCAAAACTGTGTTGGTTCACCAACTTTTTTCTTATTGAAATATGATGATGGGGAAAAGAGTCATTTATATTTTGCTATTCTCAGTTTCGTATTTTTCTTGTAACTCCCACGCTGTTTTTAGTATACTTAATCTGAGTGGTTGCTTAATTAGTTAGCTAACTAGCTAACTGGGTGACTTCAGCAGAGAAGGAGAAAAAGCCTGCATGGGTTCCAGTTGGAGATTTCTGCAAGCAAGAGGAGGGAAGATGTTGTTGTAGTGCTTTTGACTCAAACTGTGTAGATTTGGTGATCAAAGACTCTGAGACTCAGGTGAAAACTCAGCTAAAGTTTTTGGGAACTCTGAGTTACTTCTCACTTTGTTTCTATGGGGACTGACCTGTTCAGATTTGTTTTCTTTTATTTGTGTTTAACTGTGAAGATAATGTGTGTGGATTATAAAGTAGCCTTGTTATATTATAGAAATTAAGTTATTATTCTTTTATAATTATAAGATTTTATCAAGTTCCTGCTTAAGAATTAAGTTAATTCTCTTTGTTCTTTTTGGACTTGATTGTAAAGAGGTTGTCGCTGTCCAGTCCTTGCTGAAAACACTCAATGACTGGATTGTGAGAGTCTCCATGTGATTCCTATGAGAGCTGGTTTTAGGCACCTAGGAGAAGGGCAGCAAAGTAAACTCTAGCCTGCCCAAAGGTTACATGTCCATGACCCATAGTGTGCTGCAGCATAAGGCTATGAATCAGAGAAAAAGATATATACCATCACATCCCTGGAATGTGAATGTTGCTTGTTGTCAGATATGCAAAATTAAAACAAAATCCCAGTTATTTATTTGAATCACTGTCTTGAAGATCATAGTATCTACTGCTATGACTATGTTGTAGAGTTAAGCTTACATAAGTAGCAATGGCATAGCAGTGACAGAGTTTTATCTCAGGTATGTATTCTCAAAATTCTCTTTAACTTCCATTTCTTTCCCTATCCCCCATTCTACTGTGTATTCCAGATGCAAACATTCAGGGTGATAAAGAAGAAATGTAGGTAGGTCAACAAAATTTCTTGACAAAAATGAGAATTAAAAAGGTACATGCATAAGCTTTTCTGTATTTCAGAATGATACAGACATGAGAAATCCTAGAATTGTAGAGCAAGAGGTTATCAAGTCCAGCCCCCTGCACTGAGGCAGGACCATGTACACTAGACCATCCTTGATGGATGTTTGTCCAACCTATTCTTTTAAAAACCCACCACACCACTTGAGTGATGGGGATTCCACAACCTTCCTTTGAAGCCTATTCCATTGTTTAACTGTCCTTATAGTTGGAAAGTTTTTCCTACTTGCTAACCTATCTCGCCCTTGCTGCAGATTAAGCCCATGGGCGCTTGTCCTACCTTCTGTGGACATGGAAAACAATTGATCACCTCTTTATAATAACCCTTAACACATTTGAAGACTTATCAGGCCCCCCCAACTATTCCCCCCCCCAAAGACTTAACATGCCCCCACCCCTTTTTCCCCTAACATTTCCTCACAGGTAAGATTTTTTAAACCTTTTATCATTTTTCTTGTTCGCTGGCCTCTCTCTAATTTTGTCCATGTTTCCTAAGTGTGGCACAGAGAACTGGATATTGTACGCCTCTGTCTTACATGACACTTCTGTTAATACACCCCAGAATGATATAAGCCTCTTTCACAAATGCATCACATTTTTGGCTCATCCAATTTGTAATCAGCTATAACTCCCAAATGCTTTTCAGCAGCACTACCACCTTAGTCAGTTATTCTCCATTTTGTATCTGTGCATTTGATTTTTCCCTCTTAATAGTACTTTGCACTTGTCTTTATCGAATTTCATCTCATTTATTACAGACCAATTCTCCAATTTGCCAAGGCCATTTTTAATTCTATTTCTGTCCTCCAAAGTGCATACAACCCCTTGCACCTTGGTGTCGGCCACAGATTTTATAAGCATACTCTCCACTCCATTATCCAAGTCATTACTGAAAATATTGACTAGTACTGGAACCAGGCCAGACTCCTGTGGGACCCCACTAGATACATCCTCCCAGTTTGACAGTGAGCAATGGTTGAGTACAATCTTTCAAACTGTTTTGCACCCACCTTATACTAATTTCATCTAGACTACATCTAGATCACCTGTGAGACTCTCTGGAACTGCTCCCCAACCTCAAAAATGGGGATAACACAGAGGATGAGGAAAGCATTCCACCAATCATCTACTGAAGAAGGTCACCTTCCCAAAAATCACCTCTCTTTTAAGCACCAATGAGATAGGGACTTACGTTCTTTGAATTGCAGCTGTCAGAGACACCTCATTAGGCAGCATTGTCAGCTGAAAACCTTCACCCCAAGCACAACATGATTCACATGGTAGAGTGCTCTGTACTAGTCACCCACATAACACAGTGATCTTCAGCAAGTTCGCAGATGACACTAAGCTGGGAGGAGGGGTGGATACACTGGTAGGGATAGAGGTCAGAGTGACCTAGAGAAATTGGAGGATTGGGGCAAAAGAAATCTGATGAGGTTCAACAAGAACAAGTGTAGAGTCCTGCACTTAGGCAGAAGAATCCCATGTACCGCTACAGGTTGGCGACTGACTGGCTAAGCAGCAATTCTGCAGAAAAGGACCTGGGGATTACGGTAGATGAGAAGTCAGCAGTGTGCCATTGTTGCCAAGAAGGCTAATGTCATATTGGGCTGCATTAGTAGGAGCACTGCCAGCAGATCGAGAGAAGTGATTATTCCTCTCTATTCGGCATTGGTGAGGCCACATCTGGAGTGTTGCATCCAGTTTTAACCCTCGCACACTACAGAAAGGATGTGGACAAATTGGAGATAGTCCAGCAGCAGGCAATGAAAATGATCAGGGGGCTGAGGCACATGACTTAGGAAGAGAGGTTGAGGGAACTGGGGTTATTTAGTCTGCAGAAGAGGAGTGAGGGGGGATTTGATAGCAGCCTTCAACTACCTGAAGGGGGGTTTCAAAGAGGATGGAGCTCAGCTGTTCTCAGTGGTGGCAGATGACAGAACAAGGCGCAATGGTCTCAAGTTGCAGTGGGGGAGGTCTATGTTGGATATTAGGAATCACTATTTCACTAGGATGGTGGGGAAGCACTGGAATGGGTTACCCAGAGAAGTGGTAGAATCTCCATCCTTAGAGGTTTTTAAGGCCCGGCTTGATGAAGCCCCGGCTGGGATGAATTAGTTGGTGTTGGTCCTGCTTTGACTAGGGATTTGGACTAGATGACCTCCTGCAGTCTCTTCCAATCCTAATCTTCTATGATTCTATGATTGGGATCAGCACTGGCCGAGAGGGACAGCATCCTCTGCTGAATCACTTAGCCTGTTGCTGCAACACAGGCTGATCGCTCTGTACGCTCACCTGTTTGTGGGCCATTTTCAATGGGGGTAGCATTCCTCATATGATGCTTCTTGATGCTGCTCCACTTGGTCTGGTATTGCTCATGTGGTTAACAGGCTGGATGTACTTGTCATGTACTATGTTGTTATGGTAACTCAAGATGCTTCACCTGGCTAGGTCACTGTTCCACCCACCTGGCCTTGTGTCCACTATCTTTCAATCTGTCCTTTGCTTTTATGTCAGATAAATAGCAAATAAGTTGTTAAGAAATGTAAAGAGACTCTCAGAACAGAGTAGAAATGGTTACATTTTAGTTATTTTTCCTCAAAGTGCCATCAGGATAAGAGACAGAATATTTGTATAACCAAACTTTATAATAATCTTCCATCTAGAAAAGTCTGAAAGAAAATTGCTTGCTCCTTACTTTTACTGAAAGTCTAGTATATGTGGGTGTTTGTGGTTTTTATTACTGCTTTAGTAGGAGCTAGTTATGTAGCTGATCTGGTTGTTGATAAGGAGACCCCAAACTGGATCAGTCTTGTAACAATCAAAGTCCAAGCAAATAATGATGTTATTGTTGTAAAGACTCAGTGTACATTTTTACTTTGTCGGCAATGGGCTGATGCAGGCTGAACATTTAAAACTTAGCCAGTGTTTTTGTTGTTGTTTTTTAAATTCTGCTGAACAATTGTCTCAAGCTGGCAACTCTTTGAGCTTAGTACAGACACATTTATTGTGGGGAAGAGAAACAAGTCTGGGAATTTCAACAACTGTAGCAAAGAGCTACAGTTCATATAGCAAGATTACTGCTTTAAAGGCCAATGTTTCCAAATCAACTTTTCTCCTTGTAAAGAAAACAACATTAGAGAAACAGGAGGTGTAGCTCAGATTTCCCTTGAGCAGTAGCTTGAAGTCCAGTTCAAACTTTTGCACTAGCAATTATGGCTCATTATGACTTACAACCTCCCTTTGCTGTGGCAAACATGCTGTGATTGGCTGTAGGTTTGTAACATCCGCCAACGATCAAATATCCTGTATACTCCTAGTTATGCGCTGTTACCAGGCAAATCAATTTATTCTTAGTGGAAGGGGGTTGTGGAGAAACACTGCCCACACTCTGCCTAGTAAATAAAAACAAAAAAGTTGCCAGCATTCACAGTTGTTAATCCCTTCTACTCAAGAGGTATGAGGGGGAAAGTAAAACAGACTGTAAATTGTGCATCCAGCCTGGGAACCTCATTTCAGCCACACTACATGTCACTTGTGTGGATGTGGTGTGATTTGTTAACAGTCTTTATGGGTTCCTTGGAAAAAGAGTTCTCCAGGCAATTCACAGTCACAGATGCATCTGGCAACTTCTCATTCCCTGTATTAGATACTTTATAAATATGCAGCCTGCATCAGACTATTTCTTCTCTCAAGTTGCCAACTGTTTGATAAGGGTTGTTCCTTGTTCAGGCTCTCACTCCCCCCACCTGGCTGCCACAGTCTCAATCACTTATATAGACACTACACAGAGATAAAACATACAATCGGGGCCATTCACAGTAGGCAAGAAACTCCATCCTGGAATTTACCCAGGACTGTCACGGTCAATGAGTGCTCACCACAGAATGGAATCAATATCAGCAGTGCTCCAGTACTCTACTGCTACCTACTAGTAGAGAGGGCTCCCTGGGGCTGCTCCTTTGTTTGGGATAATTTACTAGTGAATACACATTATAATCCCAGTATGTCTCAGCCAGACCTCTCCTTGCTCTGTTGAAATGAACTCCGCACTATTATTCTGCTCTGACAAGCAGAACTTCACTAATCCATACTCTAGGAAGACACAAATCTGTGCTGGTAAAGGATTTTAAGGTTAGCAGTTTGCTCAAGCACAGCCCTGAGAAGCTTTGCTGCAGTGATGGGATGGGGCTAGTGTAGGTCTTAGCCTTAAGGGTCTGGATCCAAAGCTCTATTATGGCTCTCTTACCCAAGAAGCCCAAATCAAGCGATGAACTTGGATTCTTGCTGTCCAGTCACATAGAAGTTAAAGAAACAGGGCGCAGTAGTCCACTTTAATCCTTTGTGCTGTGAAATAAACAATACTGGATGTGCAATATTGCTCTCCACATTGTATATCTAGGGAGTGTAAATAGATCAGGAAAATCCACTCTGTATGGCTGAGGAAGCCTATAAAAAATTCAGAACTATTTAATAATTTACATAGTTGGACCACTGACCTTAAAAATCTTGTGTTAAAAAATTAAGAACCTCATAGCAAGGTTATTTAATATGTTTAAAATCTGTCCTTAAAATAGATTACAATATCCCCCAAAATATTAAATATTCCTTTCTTAATTAGGAAGGAATGGTGTATTCACCACAATTGCATACTTATTTGTACCTGCAGCTATAGTGTCTTGGGCTGTGAAGCCACCAGATGTTAAAGTTATGCAGTATCAAGCTGGGTTGCTGTTTAGATGGGACCTTCCAGGAAAGCCCACCTGTGGCAAGAGTGGCTGTGTAATCTGTATTTTGCTGATGCCCTAACATAGTACCAGGGGCATTTGCTCAGCTGGAGGTCCCTGCTGCTATGCAAATAGTTTTTGCAAAACTATTTGATTTTAGGTTTTGCTGTAAAATAGAAATGTATCACTTGTTTTATTGTTATTGTAGTGTTTCTGAAATGGTCTCCCTCTCTAAATCATCACCTTCTTTCCTTCAGCATCATATTATCTACAATCTATTAACCACTCTGGCCAAACTGAAAGGGAAGTTAAATGTTGGAGTTAAATATGGGTGTTACCTAGCCAGAAAATATATATAAGTAGGATAACTTTCACCAATTTAGCATTCAGTAGACAGCGGAGTAAGAGTGTTAACCCTGCCTTCCCAACCAAATTCCAGATTACATTGTTCTAGCCTAAAATTTGATATGTAGTTAAAAGTAGAGAAGGTTTTCTGCACATCTTGTCCTAAAAAACTATTACATAGTGTTAGAATAGAATGTCGACCACACATTCCACTCTGAAAATAGTGGTGCTTGGTTGGTGGGTAAGTAATCCCTATTATATAGTATGTAAGGCACTTTGTGATCCTCCAGGATGAAAAATGCTCTATACAATTATTTTACTGTACACATTGCAAAGATAACAAGCCCTCCAATTGAGAGAGACACCTTGACAAGATTTCAGCAAACAAGAAAAGAGAAGTTAAATATGCACTTCTCAGACATGCGGGTTAATAGTCAAGCACTGAAATATTTTTACTCAAATTGGCTTGACCCAGGAATTGATCTCTGATCTCAAAGGTGTTGAAACTATAAGAAATGGTCATTGTCTTAAGAGCCTGAACAAAAAAAGACAGCTCTTTAAAATAATTAGCAGGAAAGATTCTTATGCATTGCACTGATAAAGATTCCAACATAGCCCAGGGTAGCGCTTTACTTTTATTTTGGTTTAAACAGGTAAACATTGTAGCATCAATTAACAAAGCCACTTATTTACTAAGCACACAATCTCTACAGCAGTTAAGAGGATTAACTGTCTTTATGTATATAAAATTTAAGCATAACAAATTAAAGACAAACCACTCCGGTCAGATACTACTGGCCTACCTTTTTGTCTCAATATTTTTTGTTAATAAAAATAGGCAGTGGTCCTGATTTGGACTCTAATCCTGCAATTAATTCCATGTGGTTGGATGCCTGTGCAGAGCCCACTGGTGTTAGAAATCACATAGAGGGAGTATTCTTTTAAAAAAACAGTACTATTTCTAGAATAAATTATAAGGCAGTTGTGATAAAGTGGGACTGTTCTTAATGTTTCCTCTGAATACTGTGTGGGTGCCTCGGTTTCTGGCCGACACTCTGTCTCCTGGCAACTAATGGCCCAGGCCCGTCCCCCTTGCAAGAGGATGCTAAAGGTGTGGGAGAACAAAGAAGTCAGGTGACCTCCTGGCCCAGGAAAGGAACTCAGCAGAGAAGGAGGGGCTGGAGAGGGTTTCAGTTTGGAGCTGGCTGGGGATAGGAAGTGAATTCAGATGTGGGTTTCTGGCTCGCTGCCCCTCAGGATGGACCCGGCTGAGAGGTCCTGTTCCCTATACCTACAAGCTCGGTTTTAGACTGCGTTTCTGTCATCAAATAAACCTCTGTTTTACTGGCTGGCTAAGAGTCACGTCTGACTGCGAAGTGGGAGTGTGTGCAGGACCCTCTGGCTTCCTCAGGACCCCACCTGGGTGGACTCACTGTGGGAAGTGCACGGAGGAGCATATGCTGAATGCTCCGAGGTCAGACCCAGGAAGCTGAAGCCGTGTGAGCTTCTTGCCCTGAAGACAGTCTGTTCCAGGGAAGAGGAGGCTCCCCAAAATCCTGACTGGCTTTGTGGGGAGCCATTCCAGAGCATTGCCCAGGGACTCTGTGACAGCAGCCACTCAGCAATTTTACTATACCAGGCTCATAGCTGCATAGCCACCTTGGGGAATTTTAATGGCAATGGAAATACAAACCCCTAAAGCAGTCTTGAAAATCCCAGTCGTAATCTGGAATTTGCCTGCATTAGATATGTAGGTTGTTTCTTCAATGTGCTAAGAAACAACCCTAATTCTATATGCCGTATCTCTACTCTAATCCTTTTGAAGTAGGTACTCCATGTAATTTGCTGAAGTGATTTACATAGCTTGCACTTAAACCATTCAAAGATATTAATTTTCTAATTGTTAATCTTTCATAATTAAATTAATGACATCTAGGGCCTCAGTTCTTCAATGAGCTCCACAGGGCCAGACTGCTGAATATGTGAAGAGCTCCACCGAAGGCAAGGATTCTCACAGATGCAGGCGTCTGACTGCAAAAAGCCTACTGCAGGAGCAGGGTCTATTTGCTGCACACTTGTTAATATCAGTTTTGGGATTTAAACCCAGATTTAAAGCTTTTTAGCTAGGCCTCGTCTACCATAAAATCTCTCTTCAGGTTTCCCTCTGTTGCTCTATCAGCAGAAGCAGCAACAGGGGATATACTAGCATCAACAGACTGCTGCAGGCCTCCAGGTTTTTAACTACTCAACTTAGTCTGAGCAGGGTTAGAAAACACAATGGTTAAAATGTTGGCAAGCATTCTATGTTACAACTCCCATCATCCCTAGCCCCCATGAAGCAGCACCAATAACAATGCAGCTGTGGGAGGCTCAAGAAAACCTCTAGTGTAAACAAAACTTTACAGTGCCAACTTCACTGAACTAAAGAGCAGTTTTACTAACTGATTCTTGGAAAGAGACTACTGTGTAACTTCATATCTTCCACCCTTTAAAGGTAGAATTTGTCCTCAAACAACCCCACAAAGTGTCATTATCCAAGTCCCACATTCAGCAGACGTGATGGTTTTTCAAAACTAGATAGCATTGATAGCCGTTACATTATGTGCCTTCCCAATGAACTGCAGGCCAGTGACATGGCAATTAGGTAACAAAAAAGAAACTAAGAAACTAAGACTAAACCTAATATTTCTAGCTTTCTTGCCAAATAGTCTCCTAGAAATGTTTTTGAAAAAATTTCAGCCATAACCAGTGTAGCTTCACTCTGAAAAATGAACATGTTAAAAAAAAAATGGGACCTTCTTACTCAACTGATCTGCTCCCTGTGTGTATTCTGAGTAAATTCTGCTTACATTAGGGACAAAAAAGTTTTTACTGCTTTTTACCTCTTTTAGCTCTGCAGAGACAATTAACCCAGCAAAGTGACCATGAACTGCAGATTCTCTTCCTTCCTCTGAATCATCAGTAAAATTGTTTACAAAGTTTAGTAATTTCTACTCAGTTACACCTGTATAAACCTGTTGGCGTAACCCATTGGGGCAGGGGTAAGTGATGGCAGAATATGGCCTGGTGAGTCTTTACTACCAGTGATGCACAAGAAAAGAAAGAGGTCAGTTTGACTCTCAAGTAGAGTTTGCATAGCTGCCAATTTGGAAAAAAAAAAGTTATTACTGTTACAGTGAAAGCTGCACATTTGACTCCTCAGTGGCCTCTCTGAAGAGCATCCCCTCAGGTATCAGGCCTCTGCCTTCTCCAGTCCTCAGGTAGAATCCCATGATTTTAACACTCAGACCAGGTTCCAGCACTCATTTACCACCCAGGGTTCCTCAGAAGGTCCCACTGGGTTAGGCACCTGCAAGAGACATCCCTTCTGGAGCTGTGTGTAGGTAAATGCAGTGACTCAGAAAAAGCTTCTCCAAAGCAAAGTATTATTTGTTTCTCCAGAAGCACATAGTAATCCGAGAGAAAGGTTTGAAACAACAAAAAGCATACACTTATCTCATCCAAAGCTGACTGGAAAGAATTACCAAGGGGTGTCACAAAACTGGATGACTGGACAATAAAACAACAGGTGAAATTCAAATGTTGATAAATGCAAAGTAATGCACATTAGAAAACATAATCCCAATTAGATATATAAAATGATAAACTAGCTGTTACCACTCAAGAAAGATCTTGGAGTCACAGTGGATAGTTCTCTGAAAACATCTGTTTGGTGTGCAGTGGCAGTCAAAAAAGCGGTCAGAATATTAGGAACCATGAGGAAAGGGGTCAATGATAACACAGAAAATATCATACTGCCACTATATGAATCCATGGCACACCCATAACTTTAATATTGAATGCAGTTCTAATCACCCCATCTCAATATTAGGATTGAAAAAAGTACAGAGAAGGGCGACAATAATGATTAGGAGTATGAAACAGTTTCCATATAAGGAGACATTAAAAAGACTGGAACTGTTCAGCCTGGCAAAAAGATGACTAAAGGGAGATATGATAGATGTCTATAAAATAAATGGTGTAGAGAAAGTGTTATTTACCCCTTCACATAAGAACCAGGGTCACCCAATGAAATTAATAGAAAGCCAGTGTAAAACAAACCAAAGGAAGTACTTCTTCCCAGAATGCACATTCAAGCTGTGGAACTCATTACCAGGGGATGCTGTGCAGACCAAAAGTATTCAAAAATGAATTTGATAAAGTCATAAAGGCTAGGTCATCTATGGCTATTAGCCAAGATGGTCAGGGGCATAACCCCATACTTTGGGTATCCCTAAGCCTGACTGCTAGAAACTGGGATTAGACCCCTGAAGATAGATCACTCAATAAATTGCTCTATTCTGTTCACTCCCCCTGAAGTATCTGGCACTGACCACTGTCAGAAGACAGGATACTAGGTTAAACGAACCACTGGTCTGACCAAGCTCGGTCATTCTTATGTTCTTACCTAAAGCTTAACACTTCCCTCCAAGTTTAGCTAGGTCCAACTCATCCCAGGTACCTCCACTTCTAGGCACTGGGCATCTGCTTCCCTGCAGACACTGACTCCCTCTTTTGAAGCTCAGGCCCTCCAGGTCTTATGTATTCTAAAGTTCTTTGTTTCATGTTTCCCTCATGAAGGCCCCCTCCTCTGTCCCAAGCTAGGAGTGTGGGGCCATCTTGGTCAGAGCAAAACTTCAAAGGCTTCAAACTGTATTGTCAGTTAAGTACCAGCGACTACGTTATCCAAAGCAAGAGCTCTCCCATGTAGCAAACAGCATAAAAACAGGTCTAATAAACAGAGTTATGCATAATACAGTAACTCTTCATTTAAAGTTGTCCTGGCTAACATTGTTTCATTGCTGATCAATTAGAGAACATTTTTGTTTAAAGTTGCACAATACTCCCTTATAACATCGTTTGGCAGCCGCCTGCTTTGTCCACTGCTTGCAGAAAGAGCAGCCCATTGGAGCTAGCTGGTGGGGGCTTGGAACCAGGGTGGATCAGCAGCCCTCTATTAGCTTCCTACTCCCCTAAGTTCCCTGTGCAGCAGCTGCCCATCAGGCTATCAATTACCAGCAGTTCAGCTGTCCCTCCATCACTGCCCTGAGCTGCTCCTGTCCTCTGCTTTGGAGCTGCTCCCTGGAGCCTCCTGCTTGCTGTGCTCAGCCGATTGCTAGTTCATCATTTAGCAATAAGGTATTCCCTGGGAAATATCGCACCCTCCAACTTCACCACCTCAACCAAGCTTCACAATCATCATTGCTGTGCACCAGTATTAAATTGTTTGTTTAAAAAAAAACTTATATACACACACACACACACACACACACACACACACACACACACACACACACACAATATATATATATATCTTTTTTCCAGTGAAAAAAATTTCCCTGGAATCTAACCCCTACTATTTACATTAATTCTTATTGGGAAATTGGATTTACTGAACATCATTTTGCTTAAAGTTGCATTTTTCAAGAACATAACTACAATGTCAAGCGAGGAGTTTCTGTATTTTTAAAAGTAATACAGGTATCTCCCACAGTCTTCACACTTGTAAACTGAGCATATTTGGTATGGAAATCATTACCAGACAATAAATATGGAATGCCCACAATGCCTTTTTTTCAGAGCAGAACTCTTTAATCCTGTGGAGACTGTTTTTATACTCCACCTGAAATGTTTCACAGAGTGCATCAGCACATCAAAAACTTAAAGAAAATGTGAGCACTTCCAAAGACACAATTATACAGGCAAAAACACAGCATTGTTCATTCATCAACTACTTCCCACAGGTGTATGTGAAGAAGAGCTCTGTGTTAAGTGTTGGTCCAATAAAAGATATTACCTCAGCCACCTTGTCTTTCTAATATCCTGGGACCGACTCAGCTACAAACAACAATACATATCCCATAGGACTATGTATTTAAACAAAAGGAGGTTGAAGGTGATCTTTGTAAATTGGATACATCAGGACTTTCATGGTCAGGTATCCAGGAAAATGAGGACAGGCAAACTTGGAAGCTGAGGGAGTAGGATTTAATTGCTTTATTACAGAACCATAGTCCAAGGAGAAGAAATGGAGTTGAATTACAATCTGAAAGGATTCAGGAGGCCAAATCATACCAGGATAAAGTGGGTGCAACTCCACTGAAGACAGTGGAGTTATGCCAGTTTATCCCAGATCTGCATTTGTCTTAGGGAGTCCATTTGACACCTATCAATCTTAGATACTTATCTGCCACCACCACCACCCCGCATTGTCGCAGTATCTGTGTGCCTCACAACCTTACATGGATCTATCCTCACAACACCCGCCCCCCCGGGCAGTGCTATTATCCCCTTTTTACAGATGAGAAACTGAGGCCCAGAGGTCCAAGCCACATGGGAAGCTTGTGACAGAGCAGACAATGGAATCCGTCTCCCAAGTCCCAGTCTAGCACCATACTCGCATTTCTCTCTGGCATACCACATATGAGGAGCAGTTATAGCTGCAGGTATGACTTTAGAATGACTCTGCTAAAACCTATTGGAGATTCCCACCCGGCCTGTCAGCTGAGATACTGGAGGGCTCTAGACCCTGGAATCTAAAGTGATTTCCCTGAATTGATGGGAATCGGAACTCAGGAAGACCACACAACCCACTGCCTAACATGGAGCTCTGCATCGTGATGGGCAGAATTACCACCCAGGGAAAGGAAATAAAGTTTCAAGCATTAGGGCTTGTCTATGTGGGGAAATTGACCAGCATAGCTATAGCAGAATAACTTCCCATGTGAATACACATAAACATCTCCTTATTCTGGAATAAATGTAAGCTTCCAAAGTGGAATGATTAATAAAGTCACTTGTATTCATCAACAGAGCATCCACACAAGAAGCTATTCCAGAATAGTTAGTGAAAAACAGCTGACCAAAATACAATTTCCCTGTGGAGACAAGCCCTTAGTCTTTCAAGACCCTTTCCTCAGGACTTATTTTATTGTCCACAAGACAGACACACACACATATACAAAAATTCAAATCAACTGAACTAGGTTTCTTAGTTTCATCTTCCCCTTCCTTTTATATTCTGTCCTGGGCAGCCATGTTTTGTGCAAGATTCTGTTAACCTTGTACAGACTGCAGCACTCTTGCGACAGGCTTCACATGCCCAGACACACAGAGGTGTGGGAAGATGGATTTGTAAGCCAGTCTCATTCACTGAGGAGAGACACAGAAACTGCAGGGCCTAGTGTAGCCTGAAGGCTATGGAGCAGCTCGAGGGGGTTGAATCCTTCTTCCTAGCCCCCATGTGTGCCCAGTTACAATCTGTGGTTCCATGACAGTTCACTGCCCAAACATCTTGCACTCAGGATAGTATTTGTTTCTAAGTGAAGACTCTTACAGGAGTAGTCAAAGTCCAGAGAAAGAGTGGAAGCTATTTATTATGGGCCAGATCCTGATATCCCCATGAATGTTTAATGGTACCCTTACTCCACAGAAAGTCTCACTGAAACGAATGGGTCTAAGTAAAGTACTCAGAAATGGAAATCTAGTATGTCTGGAAACTTCTTATTCCGCATGTGGAAAAGAAATTATTGGATAAATGGAGCTCTAGTAACAGATGCACAAAAAACACGGAGAGCATCTCTAGAGAAAATTTTATCTAGAGAGAAAATCAACAAGTGGCATCTAAATAAAGTAGGCTTCATTATTATTTTACATATAGCATTATATAGTTGCTAGACAAAGGGAAGCATTTTAGTCTCAAAGCCCCTGATCTTACTTCATTTCTTGTCCATCCTTTGTTTCTATCTTACATCTTATGATTAGACAGCTGGTTATATAAAGATTCTTAGTTTGTACAGAGCTAAGAATCATCAAGAAATCCTCTTGGAAAACAAGTCACTGCATTACAGGATTAGTCTGTTGAAAAATGTTGTTTTTTAAGGCTATAGGAAACTTAGCAACTAACCATGTGTACAGTCAAGGTCAGTTACTGCACTCATGCAAAAAAGAAAATATGTTTTGTGTCAAAGAGACAATAACTAGTTTCTCAGTCTAGGAAAGTCACTTCACAAAATCTTTTATACCCTTACTAAATGATGTCTCGATGATCTCTCATTTTTTAAATAAGTTCTAAACAACAGCCTGGTAAAAAAAAGAAATCAGAAAGATACAATTTGGTAATGAGAAAGAAACCTCTTTGAAAGAAAAAGAAGAAATGGTAGATTTAGGAGTGCTTATGAAAATAAAAAGATGCTCTACAAGTTTCATCTAGAACTAAACAAATACTGTTCTCTTGCAATACTCCAAATATCCCAAACATGTCAGTTTTTCTTTCTAATAATTTACCAGTTTGAAATTATCATTTAAACCTCAGATTCAACTGCATATGCATCACATAATATGATAAAATATGTAGAACACCAATATAGTTATGTATATAGTATAGTATGGATATCCAAATATCAGTTATCCAAAATTTCTTTGTATTAGGTAACAGGTTGTGTGTTGTGGCATCTAATAATCAAGGGAACTTTCAATGTGATTAACTGAACAATTGATAATCTGAATTAATGTCCCCCATGATATTGTGATAATTAAGGCTGTACTGTATTTAAGGTTACCAGGAATTAAGAGGGAGAAGGGAACCATTTCTAAGATCTTACAGTTATTTTAAGAAATGCCACCACCCAGAATTAGACTTGGTGATTTTCTGGACATAAGAAAATAGGATCCCTGCCTGGAAGAATTTACAACATAATTTTAGACACACAACAGAGATAATAAAAAGTAGGAAAGGCATGAGATGAGAAGAGATCAGGGTTACTGTAATATGATTACATGGTTACACAGTTAAGGAACAGAAACATTGTGATGGTTCAATTGTAAGTCCGGTGGTCACTTTTGTGCGTGTAATTATTATTGATTTACTTCTCAAGGGAATTGCAGAAGAAGCACGTCTGGAAGAGGGATTTAAACAAGGAGATCTGGATCTAAATGTGGCTATTTTACTTGCAATAATCATTGCTCAATTGCATTTTTCATTCTCTATTTTGCTATGTAATTTTCTGTAAGCATCAGGTTAGCAAAAATCCTGGTTTAGCAAAATAAAGCAACTGAGTATGGCATGAACATTGAAGGCAAAAGCTCAATAAAAGAGCAGCATGCTTTCCAATCTGGCCTTTTAGAACATCCACTATCAAAGGACTTTGGGGGCTTAAGGGAATTAGATACCATGACATCTGTCAGATCATTATGTAAGAAAACTCTCCTGCTGTTTTCCACAGGTCCAGCCCCTACTGTAAAATATTTTTTAAAAATGTAAAGCAAAACAATATTTGCACTGCTGTAGGCAAGTTGTTATACAAAATACAGCTAGATTAAATTTCTCTACCCCAGCAACAAGTTATGTTCAGTGTCATGACTAGAAAGTATCCAGTGATAGGAGTATGGATTACAGAACAGGCATGCTCTTAATATTCAACAAACAGATTGTACCCAAGGGTTGGACCAATGTAGCTGTAATTTAGACCTGCAGATCACCAACAGAGTAAAAAGAGCTAAGGTAAAATATGAAATGGTAATTCACATTGTATTTCAATAATATGCATAAAACATTTTACCTTCTTGTTAATCCTGAGAAAGCTTTCACTATCAAGCAAAAGACCAATTGATGTCAAGAACAGTATGTAACACGCTTGTCCATTCATGCTAATATCTGTACATTTACCATAAAGGGCAGCTGTTTTGTCAGGAGTATTCAGTATTCAAAATCTGTTGCTCAGGGCATGCCAGAGTAAAGACATGTCATGGAACCCACCTCAAACATGGCTGAAGAGCTGCAGCTTTTATTAAAATGTTAATGAGGAGTCAAAGTCTGTCTTAACCTATCACCTATAGCCAGTAGCTAGTGTGTATGATGCAGATTTAAATACCAAACCATTGGCTCTGAGTGCTACAGTAACATTCTGATCTTCCGGATCCACTCATTTTCATGCCTATATTGTCTGCAGTTAGTCATCTAACTCTTATAGCAGGAGACTAGGTGCTTGTGGGGCTGTTCTAGATGGTAGGGTACACATTATTTTACTTGTACATGCAAGTGCACACACACACATCCCCCTCCCCTTAACTAGTATGATTCCACTTTCTAACCCAGAACTTGGGTCAGAAGCTTCCTCAGTTCAACTCCTTTCTGTGTCTTAACACCAGTAACTCCCCACTGCCAGGATTTCCTCCACCAGCTGCACATTGGCAGGGGCATGCTCTACCCACCAGCTTATATAGTCTCTCTCTCTCTCTGGCCAAATGACCAGGGCCACAGCACTCTCCCCACCCTACATTACCTGTGGAGGGCGGGGGGAATGGGGCTCTGTCCTTCTCTCCCTGTGTCTTCTTCCTATACGTTCGGCTGCTCTTCCTGTCAACTGCTTGGGGAGCGGGACAGAGAAAGCCTGGCTGGAACGTTCTCTCTCTCTCTCTCTCTCACACACACACACACACTGCTCCCAGCCAGGCTGTCTCAGGCAGAAGTGGCTCTGTCCCTCTCCCTGCCCGGCTGCCAGGGAAAGTGATCAAACGTGCCAGGAGAAAGGCGCCGGAAGAAAAGGACAGAGCTCCTCTCCCACCCTTTCCCCGGCAGGACAATCTGTAATAGCCACTGTGTGTGCACCACTTTTCATTTACTGGATGGAATTGGAACCTCCCAAATATGTCATTGTCCCTATATTGCCGAGAGCTAGTGGAGATTCCCGTGCAAAAGCCTGGAACTGGAGGATTGGAGTTCTATCCCCACTTTCACTGTGAAGATCTTAAGCTGTCTGCCTGGCTTATACAGGTTCACTCCACAGGTATGGAGAAAGACCACTATAAGCAAAACACATGCTCAAAACCTCAGGCAGAGCCAAATTTACCTACTGTATATTTGCTTAGCCTCCATACTGCCTCCTACACCCAAAATGAGCATCCCAGACAACTGACCTTTTTCCCTTCAGAGAAGTTTCCCAGAATAGCCAACTCTGAAATAAGTATTTCCTTTTATTTTTAAATACAAAACAAATAGACATATATATAAAAATCCCAAAAAATCCAAACAGATTCCAAGATGGGGTCCCTCTCCAATAGTCCCTTTCCTAGCTATTCCTTGGCACAGAGAGACTTTAAATCAAGGATTTTAATTTTTAAAAATGTACAGTAATTAGCATGGTTTCTAGACACATTTTTCACCTGTCCCAGTCATTACAACAGATGGCCCTCATTTTAGATTTATCCTGCACAAAACTTGCTCTTTTACTTCTATTGCAATGAATAATTTACATCAGAAACAATGAATCATAGCCCTGAGGTCCACAAGGTAATTCGTACCACTGAAATTCATCCCATGTTCCTTAATAAACTCTGTTGTTATTGTTCCTTCATTCTATCCCTCGATGTGGTATGGCCCACGAAGATTAAGAGCTGAGCATCTCATATACATATTCTTCTGCTCTGTCCTTTAAAACACTTGTATTTCATCTAATGCTTTAACACAGAATCCAGATTCCCATGGGTGAAGTCCTAGTAAAGTTATTTAGCCCATGGAAATTTTTCAGGAGTTGGGAGGGGATAGAATCCTCTGTCCCACAGGTACCTGTGCAGCTGGGTCACAGCCACTAGCATACCCTTTCCAGTAGAAGAGGTGACCCACAGCACAGCATTGCCTCTTCAAACACAGATCCTACTGTCTAAAACCAATGTACTGCTTGGGCTTATGCTCCCGCTGCTGTATAGAAGAAATACATTTTTAAAGGGACACAATTTAGAAGTCATGGACTAGACATTCTCCTGCACCTAGTTTCCAGTGGGTTCAACAGAAGGGAGGAGCTGCAAAAGAGCTACGACCACACCAACCCTGGTCCTGGCATAGTTTAGCCTGCCCAAGAGTTAAAGTAAGAAGACAATGGTGAAAACAGCTCCTCAGCTTAAAAGGAGAGAAAGGCAGCTCCCCTCCTCTGGGCTTGGGAAGCTGTGTTCCCACAGATCCCCCTCCTCCTTGCCTGATTTGGGGAGAGCTCCCTGCTGTTTCAGTCTACTTTAACCACTAGATCAGCCCAAAGGAATGCTCTAAACTACGCCAAGTGGCTCAGGGGGCCTATCAGCTGACAATTGTAGGGTACAGTAACAAGCTGGTCAAACCCCTTAATATGTCCTCTATGCTGGGCTGTAGGAGAGTAGCCATGGAGGAGCCCCATATGTGCTAGACAAAGATATTTCTTCACCAATGTCACTAACACAAAAAATATATATTCTAAAATCCAAGTTTGTTGTACAGCGAAGACCACTGAATTCAGTTTGACTTCTTTATACTCAATTCCACTTTCAGGTTCTTAAGAGTGAAATGTTAGGTTTCAAACACTGCAGAGGAATTTTTATTGTTTAAAAACAACACTTTGCACTGGAATTTATTTTTACATTTTGGGAATCTTTCTGTTGATTTCAGCTTTTATAAATGCTGTGTTTACAAATTTAATTGTTAGGCCAACTTAAACACATTTTTAAATACTTTCGTTCAGAAGAGAGCTAGAGAAAGCAGCCCATTCTTAACTAAATAAATGCACTTATACAATATGAGTATATGAATTATCTTTGGATCTAACACAGCTGCTTAACAGGATAATGTCTAATGTCAAATGAAACATGGTCTCTAGATTTTCAGTTCTTCCTGGGTTCTGGTCATTCTATTTAACACTAGCAAAACTCCCCAAACACATTCCTAGACTTACAGGACCATTAGTTCAATTCAAGTGAATGAAATGTAGCTGGTTTCATTCCAAAAAAGTTAAGAAACTTGAGATTCTTTAGTATTGGTTTAATTACATTAGATGAAGAAAATCCATCAATACAAAGTATCCTGCTGAAAGAAGTTTTTGACAGGAAGAACAGCAGAGTGTTTCAGCAAACAAACATTTTTTCTAAATGAAATCATTATGAACAAGGAAACATATTGTACATAAAAAAGAAAACCACATCTGAAAGACAACAATATGATCCATAACACATACATCATCAACAGCCATAACCCTAACTAATAATTGCATCACATCCATCAAAATCAGAGGCAGGTAAAATAATAGATGGACAATATGTTCTTGCTTACAGTGTAAAATGGCTACTTGCTACTAAGTTTATATAATGTGCTTATGTTGCTCTCTCTTGGTGAAAATGCAGTACTGATCCAATTATTTTTTAATTCATTCAGTGTGAGAGGATGAAATAGGGCAAACAAAAAACTAATTCCAAACCTAAAATGTGTTTCAAATTATTCTTATCTTTCTAAATGAAAATACTTTTAAAGTCTTGCACAGTATTTTTACTTCAAAAATATCCAGTAACATCAAAGCTTGCCTGTTTTTTCACTAGATCCTTGGTTAGCCAGTACCTGATGCATCGTACATGATTTTCTTACAGTGATCGATATTTCATTAACTGTGTGATTACTTCCCTCCCCCCCAAATTATAAATGTTCTTTATAAGGGAGGGGGGAATTAAAAAAAATGCAGTACATATTGTAAATAAAATATGTTTTTAATGGCAGCACACACAGGACGCTCCAAGCATCACACAAACTGTTCCAAGCACCAGGCATTCTAGATCAGTGTTTCTTAAAATGAGGCCGCCGTTTGTGTAGAGAAAGCCCCTGGCAGGCTAGGCCTGTTTGTTTACCTGCCCCATCTGCAGGTCCGGCCAATCACAGCTCCCACTGGCTGCGGTTCGTCGGTCCATGACAATGGGAGCTGCGGTAACTCTCTCGGATGTACTGGCCACCACTTCCAGCAGCCCCCATTGGCCTGAAGCGGTGAACCGCAGCCAGTGGGAGCCACGCTCGGCCGGACCTGTGGACAGGGCAGGTAAACAAACCGGCCCGGCCCGCCAAGGGCTTTCCCTACACAAGCGGCGGCCCCAGTTTGAGAAACACTGTTCTAGATCACAGAGGATGCTTCAGCACTAACACACTCTACACTGAAGTGATCCACTGTAATCCTTCTGCGCACAGCCTAATACATTTGATACAACCGCTCACTTCTTGATCACTAAGTCCTTTGTCCTCCGAACCAAGTTTTTTCATAAATCCTTCCCTTGCTGATATTCTCAGCAGTGATCTCTCTACATCCTTGTTATCCTGAATTGCTGCCCTGTGTTTTGCCTGCTCTTTAGACTGCTTGCATGTACCTCTGCTGTGCTATAATAATGTTTAATAACCACCCCTATCCTTTCCTCCTGGGCTGTGCAGTACTTTCAGACCTGTGCTCCAGTCACATTTATAACCAATTCCACATGGTATTTAAATAGGGGGAAATTGCCTCCAGGCTATTTTTCACTCAGGGCAAATAACCTAAATGAATGATTAATTCTTAGTGAACAAATGGGCTCACTTGTATGGAAACAAGGTAGAGACTTTTCCCCTGCATTTTCTGTACGTTAGAAAGACTTATACTTTGACACTAAAGTTTGGAGATGTAGGTGCCTAAAGCATCCAAACCGATATTTATGCAGCCAAATAAATGTGGCATTATTTTTATATGTGCTGAGCACTTGTAATTCCCAATGAAGCCTACAACACCCAAGTACAAAAGGCCTAATATTTCATAGGTGCTTAAATGTGGATTTGGGTGCCTAATTTATTCTGAAGTTGAACATTGTATCTTGAAAGTTCTGTAGAACAACATAAACGATGACAAAGTTTCTTCATGAGGATTTGAAAAGGTTGCTACTGACTCAGCGTTACAATTTCCACTGACATAGACAATTAAGCCACTAGGATAGGTGAAAATCTCGATTAACATCTTTCTTCAACCATTAAAGCCCTATTTACGCTTTACAATCTGGGAGTATGTTCCTGCTCATTAGCTCAGTGTGAATCATCCCAGGGAAACAGTAAAAGTAGCTGAGACTTTTCTGGAAACCTTTTGAACTTGCACTTGTGTACGTGCAATGCTAAGGGTCTAGTTGCTACACCTCATATTATACACAGCACATTGCATTAGGATGAGAATTATTATGCAACTGTGTGATCGATTAGTATTCCAGCTATGGCTACTGCCACCAAGACTCACATGCAGTTGTTATACCTCAATGTGACTACCCTAGGGAGTCAAATTTTAAAATGAATTAATTAATTATAATGTATAAAAATGGAGAAAGACTAATTGATCCATATTTCAGTCAAATGATTCTGCCAAAGTCATGAACTGAGACAGCATAAGTTGAGAAATTTATAAACAGTACTAGACCTCTGGGACAGAAATATAGATACTTTAATTAATTGTTCTATATATTTATTTATAGTATACAATTAGAAGAAATAAAGCAATAGCGTATTTGAGCAAAAGAATATTAGATAAGCTATAACAACAGAAACAGATGGAGCTGCTTATTTATCATTACAGCACCAGAATAAAAATCTGGTCATGGAAGAAAATTAAGATTAGAATGTTATTGACAGAAAAGAAGATGATCATATCAGTAACACACAAAGGGGAACTTATCACACAGCAAAGAACAATCAATCAATGGGAATATAATCTTCTCTATATGCTAAATATAAGTAATCAGAGCAGGTATATATGAGAAACACTTAAATACAATGTAAAATCTTATTTTAAAATGCAATTTGGCAAAATAGTTTAAAAAATGCACCAGAAAAAAAATCAGTAACTGCAGTAGCTGCTGATTAAATCAAATACAAATCAGATGTCAGAAGAACACACTATGCTAAGATTTGGCCCAAAAAGCAGAATTCTTACAAACAGTATTGAGCTACTTTGAGAATATTTTTAATACTGCCCATTTTAGGCACTCCCCACTTCTTCCAGCTGAATCCCTATAACTTCAGTGGACCTCATGCAGGTACAAGGGTCCATCCACAGAGAGGTAGTTGTGAGATCAGGTTCCTTAGTGGCAAAACTTAGGCCACCTCTTCTGCATACACAAGAAGGTGGCCAAGTGAGGTTTTACTTTTGTACCCACTTCCTGCTACTTCCAAAACCCAGGAGTTCACATTGTATAAGCCCTCATGGGCAAAAACCTTGGAGAGACACCACAGGATACAGATCAATGGAAACATTATGGAGCATAATCCATGCATTTGAGCATATATTCACAATCCAGTCTATGCTACTGCCCTGCACTTTGATTATTTGTGCTTCCAGCATGAATGCTCTCTGTAGGCAGCTGGCTGGGCTTATGCAATCACTTTTGAGCTAACCAGAACACAGGTGCCAATATAAGGGAAAAAATATATAAATTCCTTACAAACTGATGGGAGAATAGACCATCACCTACACTCAAATCTGTGGGCATATATTATTGTGTCATTTGTGAAATCAACCCCAATGCAGGCAAGCACGTTTTAAAGTTGCATTGCAGTACCTAAGGGCCTAATCTTGTAAATATTTACTATATTACTAAGAATAGTACTTACTACTATGTGAGTAGTGCCAGTGGAGAAAGCTATTTTCTCAAAGCCAGTAGAAACTGTTTGATGGATCAGGCCTCATGACTGAAAATGCAAAGACGCTCTCCAGAGTGCAGCCCCACCTTACTGATGTGTGTGTGTCTGCAGATGGAACTGCAAATTACAAGACATGGATTGATAACACCTGACACATCAGAAACCATTAAGATTTTATTAAAGGTCAGACAGACTATTTTAGTACTTCTAAGAAACAGCACATCGCTTTAATACAAGGTTAAATACAAATCCCAATAACCTATAGTAGGTAGAAAAAATATTGAACTATACAGCTTAAAATTGAAATTAAATAAATAGGTAGCCTCTCTTTTTTTCATAATTATTTTAACTTTGATTTTTAAAAGCTTCAAGTTGACCTATACTCCATTGCTCCGTAACTCCAATATTTCCATAGTTGCTAAATATTACAGTTTAGCAGTTAATTCAAAATGTGTTGGATTTTTGGAGCTTTTATGCTAGTAGAACAAGTGGGCGCATTTTATTATTTTACTTGATGTTTTTAATTGCAATCACTAGTTTACAATAAGTAACCCGGGGGGAGAACAACTTGAGAAGTGTTTTTCCCCGTAACTGATTGTTAATTAGAAAAAACCATTCAACTTTTGTATAGATCCTGCTCGTACACTAACAGGGGATACTAATCCCTTCTGCTGCTGTTTGGGGTACCATAGTCCTTTTCCTGCTCCTGGTGCCCCTCAAAGGGGGTGTTCAGTGACTCAGCCCTCCAGCTGGATCACACAATCAAAATGAACCCCTTCTGCTGTAACAAAAGTCCAACAAATCTGCCCTCCCCAGGGTCTTCAGCCCCATCTCTTGGCCCTTTAAAGTCAGTCCTTTGTTTGCCCCCTTCTCAGGGTTCACACCACTTTACCAGTGGGGGAACTAGGGTTGCCAGCTTCCTAATAACACAAAACCAAACACCCCTGCCCTGCACCACCCCCTGCCCGAGGCACCATCCTGTCCTGTTGTCATGGTATATTTCCCCAATCTGAACCTTAGAGTCCAAAAAATTGGGGTACCAGCATGAATTCCTCTAAGCTTAATTACCTGCTTAGATCGGATACGCTGCCACCACCCAAAAAATTATAGTGTTTTGGGGCACTCTGGTCCCCCCAAAAACCTTCCCTGGGGACCCCAAGACCCAAATTCCTTGAGTCTTACAACAAAGGGGAATAAACCATTTCCCCCCCCTTCTCCTTTCTTCCTCCCAGATCTTTCCCGCCCTGGGTACACTAGGAGATCACCATGATTCAAACTCCTTGAATCACAATGCAGAGAAATCAGGTTTTGTTCTCCCCCATTCTCTCTCCTTCTCAGGCTTTCCCTCCCTGGGCTATCCTGGAGAGACAGTCAGATTCAAGCTCCGTGAATCTAAAACAAAGGGATTCCACCCTTCTCCCCTCCCTTCTCCTTCCCTGTTAAACAGTCTCAATTCCCTTGAGCCTCAACAAGGAGAAAAAATCAAACAGGTCTTAAAAAGCAAAACTTTTAATAAAAAGAAAGAAAAAAAGTAAAAGTTGTCTCTGTAATTTAGATGGTAAAAGTTACAGGGTCTTTCAGCTTATGAACACTAGAGAGAAGGCCCCCCCCACCAGCAAAATACAATTTAAAATACTTCCAGCAAAACTACACATTTGCAAATACAGAAAACAATCAAAAGACTATAACTGCCTTTCCTACTTAATACTCACTATTCTGAATATATAAGAGACTGTAGCCGGGAGATTGGCAAGAAACCTGGTTGCACGTCTAGTCCCTTTCAGGACCCAGAGAGAACAAAGCAAAACCCAAAAAACACAAACAAAGGCTTCCCTCCACCGAGATTTGAAAGTATCTTGTTTTCTGATTGGTTCTCTGGTCAGGTGTTTTTGGTTCCCTGTTTGTTAACCCTTTACAGGTAAAAGAGACATTAACCCTTAACTATCTGTTTATGACATGCCCCCTAAATCGCAGACAGTGGGGAATCTCACTGGTGGTGATTTCTTCCTAGAACTTTAGAATAAACATATTAATACAACACATGCACCTTTACATATACTACTAAGTATGTAAACTACAAGACTTTCTACATTTTAAGGACAAATTTTAACCAGTGGATTCTGGGAAACTTTCACGAGAGAGTGCATCAGCTACTTTGTTAGAAGCTCCTGAAATGTGTTGAATTTCAAAATCAAAATCTTGGAGAGCTAAACTCCATCGAAGCAGTTTTTTGTTGCTCCCCTTGGCAGTATGAAGCCACTTTAGCGCAGCATGGTTGGTTTGTAGCTGGAACCGCCGTCCCCAAACGTATGGGTGTAGCTTTTCCAGGGCGTACACAATGGCGTAGCATTCCTTTTCACTGACTGACCAGTGACTTTCCCTCTCTGACAGTTTCTTCCTGAGAAACACGACAGGATGGAAGTTGTGATCCGGTCCTTCCTGCATGAGAACAGCTCCTATACCACGCTCAGATGCATCTGTGGTTACTAGGAATGGTTTGTCAAAGTCCGGGGCCCTTAGCACAGGATCCGACATGAGCGTTACCTTAAGCTGGGTAAAGGCCTTCTGACACTCATCAGTCCACTTAACTGCATTCAGCTGGGTCTTTTTGGTCAGGTCAGTCAGTGGGGCAGCGATTTGGCTGTAGTGTGGTACAAATCGCCTGTAATACCCAGCCAAGCCTAAGAAGGATTGGACCTGTTTCTTGGACTTTGGGACAGGCCACTTTTGGATAGCATCCACCTTGGCCTGTAGGGGGTTTATGGTTCCTCGACCCACCTGGTGTCCCAGGTAAGTCACTCTGTTTTGGCCTATTTGACACTTTTTGGCCTTAACAGTTAGTCCTGCCTGCCTGATGCGCTCAGAGACCTTTTCCAGGTGTTCTAGGTGTTCGGGCCAGGAGTCAGAAAAAACGGCCACATCATCGAGGTAGACAACTGCATATTCTCCCAGTCCTGCTAGTAGACCATCTACCAGCCTTTGGAAGGTGGTGGGTGCATTTCGCAGCCCAAAAGGAAGCACATTAAATTCATACACCCCCACATGGGTGATGAATGCTGACCTCTCTTTGGCAGGTTTGTCTAGCGGTACTTGCCAGTACCCCTTGGTTAAGTCTATTGTAGATATGAACTGGGCACGTCCCAACTTTTCCAATAGCTCATCGGTGTGTGGCATTGGATAGTTGTCTGGATGCGTTACTGCATTTAGCTTACGGTAGTCCACCATCTGGTTTGGGTACCAGAACCACTGGAGATGCCCATGCACTGGTAGATGAGCGGATTATACCCATCTGTAGCATGTTCTGGATCTCCCATTCTATAGCAGCTTGGGCATGAGGAGACACCCGGTAGGGTGGGGTTCTAATTGGGTGAGCATTACCTGTGTCAATGGAGTGGTAAGCCAGTTCAGTCCGTCCTAGGGTGGCTGAGAACAATCGGGTGAAGCTAGTGCACAGCTCCCTGATTTGTTGCCGCTGCAGACATTCCAGGGTGGTGGAGAGGTTCACCTCTTCCATGCCACCATCACTTTTTCCTTCATAGTAGACACCTTCAGGCCACTCAGCGTTATCTCCTCCCTGGGCTGTAAACTGGCAAACCTGTAAGTCCCTGGAATAAAAGGGCTTGAGAGAATTAACATGGTAAACTCTGGGCTTTAGGGAGGAATTGGGAAATGCTATGAGGTAGTTAACAGCTCCCAGGCGCTCTTGGACCATGAATGGCCCTTCCCATGATGCTTCCATCTTATGGGCCTGTTGCACCTTCAGGACCACAACCTGGTCTGCTACCTTGAAGGAACGCTCTCTGGTATGTCTATCATATCAGGCCTTTTGTTCTTTTTGAGCATCCTTTAGGTTTTCTTTAGCAAGGGCTAAAGAGTGTCGGAGGGTGTTTTGTAGGCTGCTTACAAAGTCTAGAATGCTGGTTCCTGGAGAAGGCGTAAACCCCTCCCATTGCTGCTTCACCAACTGCAATGGCCCTTTAACCTCGTGGCCATACACAAGCTCAAATGGTGAAAACCCTAAACTGGGATGTGGTACAGCCCTGTAGGCAAAAGCAACTGCTGCAACACTAGGTCCCAGTTATTGGAGTGTTCATTGACGAATTTAGGTATCATGGCCCCCAAAGTTCCATTAAACCTTTCGACCAGGCCATTGGTTTGATGGTGGTAAGGGGTGGCAACCAAGTGATTCACCCCATGAGTTTCCCATAGTTTTTTCATGGTTCCTGCCAGGAAATTAGATCCTGAATCTGTAAAGATGTTGGAGAGCCAACATACCCTGGCAAAAATGTCTGTTAGGGCCTGGCACACAGCTTTAGCCCTAGTGTTGCCTAGAGCTACTGCTTCCGGCCATTGGGTGGCAAAGTCCACGAAAGTCAGTATATACTGCTTTCCTCTGGGGGTCTTTTTTGGGAAAGGACCCAGAATATCCACAGCTATTCGCTGAAATGGGACCTCAATTATGGGGAGTGGCTGCAGAGGGGCCTTGACCTGGTCTTGGGGCTTCCCCACTTTTTGGCACACCTCACAAGACCGGACATACTTGGCAATGTCCTTGCCCATCCCCTCCCAGTGCAAGGACTTCCCCAACCTGTCTTTGTTTCTGTTCACCCCAGCACGTAGACTGGGATGATCATGGGTTAAGCTTAAGAGCTTCCCCCGGTACTTAGTTGAAACCACCAACTGTTTTTGCGGGTACCAGTCTTCCCGGTGTCCACCAGAAAGAGTCTCTTTGTATAAAAGTCCTTGTTCTACAACAAACCGGGATTGATTAGAAGAGCTGAGAGGCGGTGAGGTGCTCCGTGCCGCTGCCTAAGCTTTCTGAAGGCTGTCATCTGCTTCCTGCTCAGTCTGGAACTGTTCCCTTGAAGCTGGAGACACCAGTTCTTCTTTAGACTGTGGACTTGGGCTTGGTCCCTCTGGAAGCAATGTAGGTGATGGGGTTGTTTTCGTTGCTGGTGAGCCGCTCTCTGCTAGTGCACCACGTGGTATTTCAGGCTCTGGCTGAGCCTCTTGGGTGTGGTTGTCTGCTGCTTCTGCCAGTTCAGGCTCACTGGCGCCCTCTGGCGTTGCAGTTGAAGATGGGTTTGCAAGCGCTGGTGTCAGTGCTGGCAATGGTTTTGGTGCTGTTTGCTTTTCCAGTTCCTGGTCTGGGACTGGAGGCACTGTGGCTGTTTCAGTCATTGGTAGGGGATCCGGGTCCACTACCTCTGTCTGGGTCTCTGCTAACACAGACGGGGCCCCTGTGGACGGCTCAGGAACAGGAATGGGTCTAGAAGTTTGCCTGGTTTGGCTGCGTGTAACCATTCCCACTTTCTTGGCCCGCTTCACCTGGTTGGCCAAGTCTTCCCCCAGTAGCATGGGGATGGGATAATTGTCATAGACTGCAAAAGTCCACATTCCTGACCAGCCTTTGTACTGGACAGGCAGTTTAGCTGTAGGCAAGTCTACAGCTTTTGACATGAAGGGGTAAATTGTCACTTGGGCCTTTGGGTTGATGAATTTGGGGTCCACCAAGGATTGGTGGATAGCTGACCCTTGTGCCCCCATGTCTCTCCATGCGGTAACCTTCTTTCCGCCCACTCTCAAACTTTCCCTTTGCTCTAAGGGTATTTGAGAGGCATCTGGGCCTGGGGATCTTTGGTGTGATGGTGGTGTAATAACTTGCACTCGGTTGGGGTTGTTGGGGCAGTTGGCCTTTATATGTCCCAGTTCATTACATTTAAAGCATTTTCCAGCTGACTGGTCACTGGGCCGAGGTGGGTTACTGGAGACTGGTGAGGTGGGATAATAGGTAGTCTGTGGCTTTCCTTGGGTTGTAGGTGGGGTCTTGGGCTGCCTTCGGTTGTAGGGTTTATTGTCGGAGTGCCCCCTGGGGTATTCGCTCCCCTTGACAGTGGCTTTTTTCTTTTCTGTCACTTCCATCCATTTGGCTCCAATCTCCCCCGCCTCGGTTACCATTTTGGGTTTCCCATCTAGGATGTACCTTTCTATTTCCTCAGGAACACCCTCTAAGAACTGCTCCATTTGTATTAGGAGGTGCAGCTCGTCCATATTGTTAACCTTTGTTCCTGATATCCAGGTTTCATAATTCTTTGCAATGTGGTAGGCGTGTCGGGGGAATGACACATCTGGTTTCCATCTTAGGGTTCTGAACCGCCGACAGACATGCTCAGGTGTTATCCCCATTCTAAATCTGGCCTTGGTTTGAAAAAGTTTATAATCATTCATGTTCTCCTTAGGCATTTCAGCCGCCACCTCTGCTAAGGGTCCACTGAGCAGTGGCCTCAGCTCTATCATGTACTGGTTTTCAGAGATGCTGTATCCATGGCAGGTCCTTTCAAAATTTTCTAAGAAGGCTTCAGTGTCATCGCCTGCCTTGTAGGTGGGAAATTTTTTGGAATGTGGAACAAGAACTGGCGAAGTGTTGTTAGGATTGGCTGTGTTCTGTTGCTTAGCCTGTTCTAATGCCAGGGCCTGCTGGTAGGCCTCCCTCTGGAGTTCCATCTGTCTTTGGTGGTCTGCATCTTTTGCTTCTTGTTCTCTTTTGTAGGCTTCCTCTTCATTTTTTCATCTCTTTCTCTCAGCTCCACCTCTTTTTCTCTTATTTCTATTTCTTTTTGTTTTCTTTCCAGCGCAGATCTGCCCAGCGCTCACTACCCGGAGGAGCACGGGCCTGACCTGCCTCGTGCCCGGTATCCGGAGGAGCGCTGGCCTGACCTGCCCCGCGCTCACTATCCGGAGGAGCGCTGGCCTGACCTGCCTCGTGCCCAGTATTCGGAGGAGCTGCTAGAGCTTCCCGCCGCCCAGTATCCAGAGGAACCCATGGTCTGGGACCCGCCGGACAACGCCAGCGGAGGACAGGTACCTAGAGAGGGGGAGACTGGAAGTGGTACGGGGGTAGCTGAACCTGGCTCCAGGGGACCCTGAACCAATGTCCGTGTGTTGTGGCCAGGATTCCCCACTGACTGCAGCGAACCCTTGCCGCTGCTAGGGCCCCGGGCTGGGACGCAGTGGAGTGGGAGGGCCCGTGTCCCCCCTGCCACCCTTCCAATGGTGGCAGACTTCCCCCTCTCCCTGGCCTGAGGAGGCCTTCTATATAGACTTACGGTTTAAACTGCTGCTCAGCCCCTGCCTGAGAGTCTGAGCCTGAACTGCTTACTGCCCCGCCCTGCCCCAGGGCCGGGCTTATAGACTTTGTTTGCGCTCAGCCTGCTAACAGGCCTGAGCCTGAACTGCTTACTGCCCCGCCCTGCCCCAGGGCCTGGGCTTATAAACTTTGTGTGTACCCGACCCTGCTGAAGGGCCAGGATTCTGCCTTGTTTACAGACCCTTTATTTCCCTCAGCCCCTGCTGCGGGATTCGGCCTACACGGACTGCTGCCTGTAGGGAGGCACCCTGGCTCTCCGCCGCGCCTGAGAGGGACGAGCCCCAGCACTGGACCCTTACACGGTGCCCTCTGGTGTTTACTGCCTGAACTGCTGCTTCTCTGTTGCCTCCTTGGGTTTGCCTAGCAACAGTGCCTTTCTAACTTTTTTCCCTAGCCTTTCACAGTAAAGTAAAAAGAAATAAAAAACCCCTTCATTTGCAGATGTGCTTTGCTGGAGTCTGTTGCTGACCACTTAAGCCTGCTTTGTTTAACAAAAGACCCTTGTTAAACCTTAATGTGTGTGCCCTCAGGCAGTCTCTCTGGACAACTGGAAAGGAGCAAGGAAAAAAAAATTATCTGGTTGTAGTTTTAAAAACCCTCTCTCCTGCTTTCAAACAGCTAGCAGAGAGAAAGGAAAAATAATAATCTTTCTGGCTTTTGGATTCCATCTTTCCCACACACTTGTCATGGTATATTTCCCCAAACTGAACCTTAGAGTCCAAAAAATTGGGGTACCAGCATGAATTCCTCTAAGCTTAATTACCTGCTTAGATCGGATACGCTGCCACCACCCAAAAAATTATAGTGTTTTGGGGCACTCTGGTCCCCCCAAAAGCTTTCCCTGGGGACCCCAAGACCCAAATTCCTTGAGTCTTACAACAAAGGGGAATAAATCATTCCCCCCCCCTTCTCCTTTCTTCCTCCCAGATCTTTCCTGCCCTGGGTACATTAGGAGATCAAACTTCTTGAATCACAACACAGAGAAATCAGGTTTTGTTCTCCCCCATTCTCTCTCCTTCTCAGGCTTTCCCTCCCTAGGCTATCCTGGAGAGACAGTCAGATTCAAGCTCCGTGAATCTAAAACAAAGGGATTCCACCCTTCTCCCCTCCCTTCTCCTTCCCTGTTAAACACAGACTCAATTCCCTTGAGCCTCAACAAGGAGAAAAAATCAAACAGGTCTTAAAAAGAAAAACTTTTAATAAAAAACTCTCTGTAATTTAGATGGTAAAAGTTACAGGATCTTTCAGCTTATGAACACTAGAGAGAAGGCCTCCCCCCAGCAAAATACATTTTAAAATACTTCCAGCAAAACTACACATTTGAAAATACAGAAAACAATCAAAAGACTATAACTGCCTTTCCTACTTAATACTCACTATTCTGAATATATAAGAGACTGTAGCCAGGAGATTGGCAAGAAATCTGGTTGCACATCTAGTCCCTTTCAGGACCCAGAGAGAACAAAGCAGAACTCAAAAAACACAAAGGCTTCCCTCCACTGAGATTTGAAAGTGTCTTGTTTTCTGATTGGTCCTCTGGTCAGGTGTTTTTGGTTCCCCGTTTGTTAACCCTTTACAGGTAAAAGACAAATTAATCCTTCACTATCTGTTTATGACACCTGTCCCTTCACGTCTCCGCCTGCCACTCGCTTCATCCCCCCTCCCTCAATCGCTTGCTCTCTCCCACCCTGACTGAGCTGGGGCAGGGATTTGGGGTGCAGGAGTGGGATGAGGGCTCCGGCTGGGGCTGCAGGCTCTGGGGTGGGACTGGGGATGAGGGTTTTGTGGTGCAGGAGGGGGCTCAGTGCTGGGGCTGGGGTTGGGATGTGTTGGAAGGTGCAGGCTCCGGGAGGGAGTTTGGGTGTGGGTGGCACTGTGGGGTCCCCACAGTGCTTACCATGGCTCCCAGGAAGCACCTGCCAGATCCCTGTGGCCCCTAGGTGCATGGGCAGGCAGGGAGGCTCTGTATGCTGCGGTCATGCCTGCAGGCACTGCCGCCACAGCTCCCATTACTTGCGGTTCCCGGCCTATGGGAGCTGCAGAGCCGGCACTCGGGGCAGAAGCAGCGCATGGAGCCTCTCTGGCCACCTACGTGCCTAGAGGCCACAGTGACCTGGCGGCTGTTTCCGGGAGCCACACAGAGCCAGGGCCTTATCTGCCTTAGTCTCAGGCCCCCACTGTGCCCCCAACCAGACTTTTAGCAGTGATGATTGGAGCCACCAGGGTCTGTTTATGAACAGGTATTCTGGTCAAAAACTGGATGCCAGGCAACCCAAGCAGGGACATGGGCCTGCCCACTGCTCTGGGATCCAACCCAGGGATCCTATGAGTGAGTGATATGGCTCATATCACTCACCTATCACATATCACTCACATTTGCTGCTGCTATTTCTCTGAGTGTCTTCCCATGTTGCCCTTTTATCTTCACCCCCTAACTCAGCGTTCAAATTCTCAGGTCCTCTCTTCCCCAGTTTAAGCAAATGAACCAAAACAAATCTCTATTTATCCCTCCAGTTCCTTTGGCCGGAGAGGAGCACCTTTCCTTGCCCCTCTGCACCCACCCAAGACCTGACCTGGAGTGGGGAGGGATAGCTCAGTGGTTTGAGCACTAGCCTACTAAACCTAGCATTGTGAGCTCAATCCTTGAGGGGGCCATTTAGGGATCTGAGACACACAAAATAAACTCTCAGGGACAGTACTTGGTCCTGCTAGTGAAGGCAGGGGACTGGACTCCCTAACTTTCAAGGTTCCCTTCTAGTTCTACAAGATAAATAAATATATGGAAATATACTTATTTAAGGCCTTGCAGCTCCTTTTGTCTGCGTTTGCTGGGCTTTGATTGCCTATTTCCATGAGGCTTCTCTAGGCAGGCCTGGAGGATCCACCTTCACTGCTCCTTCCCTGGGGTAGAGTGTAGTAGGATGGCAGGGCCTCCTCTAGGGAGCTGCAAAGGTCAGGTGCACTCAATCACATACACATAATGGTACAGGATCAGGACCTTTGACAGAATTAGAAAAAGTCAAAACATTCACTGAGAAACAATTCAGGCGGAAGCCTCCTCAGTAGAGTGGGGGTAATATGAGCAAAGTGCCTGGACAGTGAGAGCTGAGAGTGGTCTAGAGCAGTGCTTCTCAAAGTCAGGCCACCACTTTTTCAGGGAAAGCCCCTGGTGGGTCAGGCTGGTTTGTTTACCTGCCGCATCCGCAGGTTTGGCTGATTGCGGCTCCCACTGGCCGTAGTTCGCCACTCCAGGCCAATGGGAGCTGCAGGAAGCCTGCGGGCCGAGGGATGTGCTGGCTGCCTTCCCGCAGCCCCCATTGGCCTGGAGCAGCAAACCATGGCCAGTGGGAGCAGCAATCGGCCAAACTTGCGGACACGGCAGGTAAACAAACCTGCCCAGCCCACCAGGGGCTTTCCCTGCACAAGCCGGGGACCAGCTTTAGGATGCACAGGTCTAGAGCAAGATGACTGGAAAGGGAAGAGAGATGAGCAAAAGCAGAATGATCACAATTAAGGCAAGATGAAGTGGTACAAGTACATTGATGTGAAGCTGTATTCACTTGTGAAATAAAGGTTGGCGTGACAGTCAAGAATATTTATTTTGATGGAAATGGGCTACTTAGCTGGCAGACAGTTGGGAGATCAGGCAAGGGGAAGTTTCTCTAATGCATATGAAAGATAATGGATGCATATGCGAGTCTGGCAGCAGATGGAGAGGAAAGATAAATGTAGATCTGGAGAGTATTGCAAAAATGGAAACAGGAGGCCTGTTGAGAAGAGGGGGGAAATATATCAGATTTGAGGAAAACATACAGGCTTCTTAGGCATGTGACCAGTGAAAGATGAAAGTTCAAGGATGTAGAGAAATGATGTGTTGGAGAATAACTTGCTCACCCGGAAATCGGCCCTAGACTTGGGAATACATTGAGCTGGAGACAGTGTGAACAGAGCAAGGCTCTGAGGAGAGAGATACAGAGGACAGTGGTGGTACTGTCATCAATATCACAGCCCATGGAGCCCAGTGGAAGCTCTTGATGTTTCTGCAACCAGTGCTACACAGTCTTTGAAAGAATGCAGGATGTGCCATCCCTGTGCCAGGCCAGTGCAAATTGGGGGAAGGTAAATGTTTTGGTCTTTTGTGGGGAAGTCCTAGGGCTGGCACTAGAAACCACCAGTCCATGTGTTGCGATTGTACCCAGAGGGGGAGCCTACATGTGCCCTTTCCCGCTCCTTGTGCGGTCTCATAGGACTAGACAGGAGCTGGCTCTGTAGCTTTCATGCTTCTGATCTCTCTCAGAGCTTGGCATACAACCAAAGCTAGAGAAGCAATATTAGCATTTTCACTGCTACCAGCTTATTGCACATAAAATGTGTTTTGTTTCAGCCCTTGACCCTTTTAAAGTCATCTTATCCTAATATTAGCAACTGCTCAGCCCCAGCAATATTACAGCCCAATAGAGCCTGACTAAACTTGATTCAAGACATATGGCTTTTTCCAGAATCCATCATGACAGCTTTCATCACAACCTGCCAGCTTAATATTGAAGCCTTAAACCCATTCGCACCTGCTCCTGAAACCAGACTTTTCAGCAGCTTAACTACCTATAGCTTTCACAGACTCATAAAGCTTTTCAGAAAGTGATACCACAACAGGGGGTTGTTCATTTATTTTAGTAGGAGGGGCAAGAGCCCCCCAGGATTAAGGAGTGCTGAATAGTTCTTTGTTTAAGGCTTCCTCTATACCTCCTCTGCACCAAGCTGATCCATGGAGTTTTGGCTGGTCAGATGGTGCCGGCTATTTTTTTTCTCCTCTTCCCACATACTAAATTGCATTAAAAGACGCTAAAAATAGATTAGATACTTTCCTAATATTAATTTTCCATTAAGTGACAGCTGTAGGTGGCACAAGCACGGTACTCAACTATCAGTTGGAAGCTAGGCAACCTGCATGATCGTCAACGAGAGGGGAAGCGTTCACGAGCAAATCTCCGTTAAGCGGTGGGCCACACTCTGAAAAGCTTTTGGAGACCCCCTTTCTGACTGTGCCCTCTGACTTGGCCTCCATGGTTTGAGATGGGCACACCCCTAGATCCTTTCATTTTGTTTTGCTGGAGACACTGAGGCCAATAATTTAACATCCCAATGGGTGATAATTTTTCTGAGGTAGCTCTCAGTTTTATAACCACCATGATCACCATAGAACTAACTGGCTCCATTTATGCAGTTAAGTCTGTAGGTTATGTACTGCAAGCACAGTGCTTTGTGACCTGGACTAGTTGCCTTAGGGTTCTAAGGTAAAGTTTAGAACGATGTGACCTGTAATCAGTAAGTGGCCTGGGACCTGCCTACTGCCGACCGTCTATAACCTTATGCATTACCGCACAGTTGTGATCAGTGTAATTGTCATGTTTTACAATATCTAGGCACAAGAGAGCAGGTTAATGAACAACACTGTCAGATCTCAAATATCTGAATGTTCCACATTGTCCATTTAAGCCCAATCTTCAGCAATCTTTTAAGAGATTTGTTTGTGCCTCATTTACCTTTAATCAATAAAAAGGATGGCAAAATGAAAAAACAAGTCTGAAGGAAGGGTTGACAAGACAGATAGAAACCATATTTCTATTCATAGTGGCCACTAAGGAGTTATTACTGTTTGCCATATAAAAATGCATTACGAGCATGTGTAGCAAGATTCCTTACAAAAAGCAGCAGTTGTACAGTAGCCAGTTTTCAAAATTAAAATGTCACTCACGTAAAATCCTGCTCACATACAGGAATAAAACTGTGGACTGAAGTTAATAGGAGTATAGCTGCATGAAGACAGCAGGACTAGGCCCAGTCAATGCCTGGACTATATTAAAAACAAGTGCTTCATCAATTAATAAACAAAGAAATCAAAGTTGCTTTTTGAATGACACACACACACAAAGTAGCAAATAGTTTTGTTTTGTTCCTTTAAAGAAGGAAAACCACAGTGGCAAAACTTAAAAATTGCCAAATTTATTGTTGTTTAAATGACCATAGTAAAAGTATTGTACTTCCAGCTGAGATTTTGTGTGCTAACTTGCAATCCAACTAAGGTATAATCTCGTATGTAACAGAAATGCTGACACAACTTTAGCTGTCTTAGCACTACTGGGTGTTGCTATAATGCTTGATCCAAAAAAAAAAAAAAAAAGATATACAACTGTCCTTTTAGAATTTTAGAACAGGTTATATTACGGCCAACTAAAACAAAAATGTATACAGATTTTATTTACTTGACTTGACTTTAATAGCTGGTAAAGTCATCCCTGTAGTGCTGTTGAAGTCAGTGCAGAAGACAACAATTACTGTGAAATATATCCCATCATTCTGAAAGCTTAATTGGGAACTAAGCTTTTTCCACTGCTAAAACAATGTGAGTGTTTGTAAAGCAAAAATAGCCATTTGATTACATACTGCAGCCTTCTTATGTTAGACAGTTTTTTTTATTATTATACATATTTGAGTAACTGAAATAAGCTTCATACATACAGGACCATGACAAAACTATGTAAATTGCATATTATGGTGACATTTCAAGCATTTTCTTTGTAACAACGTTCGCATTCAAAGACAGATAGGAAAGCACATGAAGACAGTTTGAATCATGTTAGCAAATTCATTATTATTAACCTTATCCTCAGACCCCAAATGTGTATCAATTCAGTTAACATTTGGAGGTTACAGCATATACAATATTTACTGTTTGCATGCGTTGACCAGGCTGAAAAAGGAGGTCTGAAAATATTTGCACTTCCAAAAGAACTTTCAGTGGCATCTTTGCCTTCCTGTGTCATGCTAGACAGCCACAGTACTCTGAAAGTTGTAATAACTTGAGCAAATAAGATGTCAGTAGCTTGTAAGCTAGTAAGTATAAAGAATATTAGTTCTTACATTGTTTTTCAGAAATACATGGGGCTGGCCCTAGCTTCTATGGAGCAAAGAAAAGACACCTGATGCATGGCCAGACTCCAGTGACCCTCAGAAGCATATCTGTGGAGTGAAGGGAATAGCTGCTTCTCATTAGCAGTCTTGGGGCACTGATGTTAACAGGGAGGAGGAGATAGGGAGTCAACAGCTGCCAACAGATTTGAGTCAGTGTGTTTGACTTTACAGGGTTCTGCTTTCAAGATGAAAGGAGGATATGGGGATGACAACAGCAAGACACTAGGGTGTGCTGGAAGGGCTGCTGACCACGTGGGTTTCTATGCTACTCCACACTTGGCACATGTCCGGTGCAGGCTTTGGTTCATGTTAAATGTTACCCAAATACATGGTTTTGATGATAACACTGCTGCTGACCTTACGACTAATGAAACAAATCAACAAAAAAAGACCAGGAGGATGTGCAAATAGGCTTAGAATAGCATCATTGGTACAAAACAATTGTTACAAATATCAGATCATCTTAGTCTTTAGATCTACTCCCAAAATGGCCTATGTTTTCTGAGGTGTCTTTGGTTGTGTACTGCATTTAAAACAGCAGCAACTGGTAACAATCTGGCTGACCTTAAACCATGGGATGGTTGTCCCACTTCCCTATATTCTGTTGTTTCAGTCAGGCTGGAGGTATTCTGACAGTCTGAGGGAGGAAAGTAGAAAGCAAGAAGCCCAACCCTACATTAGTGTGGGGCAAGAGCTTACTCCAGTTCCCAGGGAAAGCCCTGCATGAGGAAGTACCCATCCTGCTCTGGAGCATGCCAGTCTGAAGCTGCCTGACGAAGGGAAGGAAGAATCAGAGCTGACTGAGAGGGCAGTTGGGGGTGGAAGAAAATCACACTCCCCTGCCCATTACTAGGTGGGCTTAGTTTTATTGGTTTTATTCCCCTCCTTGTTTGCATTATGTAGGGAATTAGGGCTTTAAGAAATAGTGTCTTCCATGCCCTACTGAGGGACTTTCACCCTGGACCATACATGTTCCCAGAACAAGAATAGACCTAAGTGAAAGTGCTATACACAGATCCAAGAAGATGCACCTGGCACACCAGACAGCTCTTGTCCACTTAGGACCTGATCTTGGGAGCATCCTCAATTTTCATTGAAGTCAGTACCTCACAGCAGCATCACTGTGCTTACTAACATTACATCAGTGCATAAGCTGCTCTAACACAAATCTGCAGCTGTGAGTTGTACAAAACCATGCTCAGCAACAGACTCCACATCTAGCAGTCCCCATGATCCTGTGTTGTTTCTTCTACAACAACGCTCAGCTGTTTGACTAATGCACTGGAAAGGAGAAGGCAGGTGTGTGTCACTTAATTACAGGCCTCTACTTCATAATAGTGGCTGTTAGTCTAGGTCTTGGCTGGGGTAAGTTCTCTGGGTGACTCAGGGTACGTCTACACTACAGGATAAATTTGAATTAGCTTAAACCAATTTTATAAAACAGATATTATAAAGTCGATTGTGCGTGTCCACACTAGGCACATTAATTCAGTGGTGTGCGTCCGTGGTCCGAGGCTAGTGTCGATTTCTGGAGCGGTGCACTGTGGGTAGCTACTGTAAAAGAATGAGGCCAATAATGTCGATTTGCGTCCACACTAACCCTAAATCGATATAGTAATATCGATTTTAGCATTACTCCTCTCGTTTTGTAGGAGTACAGAAATCGATTTAAAGAGCACTTTAAATAGATATAAAGAGCAATGTAGTGTGGACGGGTGCAGCGTTAAATCGATTTAACGCTGTTAAAATCGGTTTAACAGCGTAGTGTGGACCAGGCCTAAGACTGCTATGCAGCCATTTGAGCCACTGTAAAATACTAAATAATTGTTCTAGGATCTGTCAGAGCCAATTTCATTCAAAGGTATGTCCCCTTTTTTGTTCCATACAGCTGTAAACATATTCAAAATAATCAGGGGTGTTTAAGGAGCTATGCAAACTAGTTTCACTGTTATTTATCATTTGTACTGTGAGAACCACTTACAGACCTCAAACAGGGTGAGGCCCTATTGTGTAACTTAACAAAAATAGAAAGTGACAGTCCTTTCCAACGAGCTTACAGTCTAAAAGGTGTAGTTGACTTTTGCTCAGTGCAAGAGAGCCTATGAGAGTCTGGAATAGTGTGAGTATGGGCTGCTTCCAGGAATCCATAGAATCATAGAAATATATGGCTGGAAGGGACCTCAAGTGGTCATCGAGTGTAGCTCTCTATGCTGAGGGAGAACCAAGTAAACATAAACTGACAGATGTTTGCCCAGCCTGTTCTTAAAAACCTCCAGTGATGGGGATTCCATAACCTCACTGGGAAGCCTATTCCAGAGCTTAACTACATTTACAGTTAGAAAGTGTTTCCTAATATCTAACCTAAATCTCCCATGCTGCAGATTACTTCTTTATTTATTACTTCTTTCACTGGACATGGAGAATAATTGATCACCATCCTCTTTATAGCATCCCTTAACACAACTGAAGACTTATCAGGTCCCCCCTCAATCTTCTTTTCTCAAAACTAAACATACCACAGAATATTACCCTTTTTTGCACCTGCATCACATTGTTGACTCATATTCAATTTGTGATCCACTGTAAGCCCCAGATCCTTTTCAGCTGTACTACCACCTGGCCAGTTATTCCCTATTTTGTAGCTGTGCATTTGATTTTTCTTTCTCTAAGTGAAGAGCTCTGCCCTTGTCTTTACTGAATTTCATCTTGTTGATTTCAGAACAATTCTCTAATTTGGCAAGGTTGTTTTGAATTCTAATCCTGTCTTCCAGAGTGCTAGCACCCCTTCCCAGCTTGGTGCCATCTGCAAATTTTATAAGCACACTTTATGATCCATTATCCAAATAATTAATCAGAATATTGTCTAGTATCCACAGTGCTTGTACCCATGTAACAAGATCCAAACAGGACCCTGACACCATTCTCAGTATGTCCTATCAGAAAATTTTAATAAATATAAATACAAACATTAGCAGCATTGACTAAAACATTTCTAGGTTTCTCTTCAACACAATGTCTTTTTTTCAGAAAGTAGGAACAGTGGAGAAAAAAAAATCCTCACAATTAGACCCTGCTCTTGCTCCCACTGGCATAAGTGGCAAAATTACCACTGAATTTAATACGCTACCTCCGTGGAGGTGCTGAGTACTTGTAACTTCCAGTGGCATCAATTAGCGTTGTAGGAACTCGGCACCTTTTAGGATTTGACTACAGGAGAAAAGGATCAGACTCTTTACCTCTGAGGGAACATCCTCCTTTAACTGCCCCTTTCCCTTGAACTATTGAAATTCATGCCTAAGATGAGGATTAGCATAAACTCATGCTCCATTAAGTCCCACTAAAAGCACTATTTGAGGGCTTATAGGAACTTAAATGGTGCAGACTTTGTATTGGCCTTCTGCCTGGGGTAACCACCTGTAAAGCAAAGAATTAGATGAAGAACAATAATTAATGCAGGAAAACTTTCTTACAGAAAAATGCAATAAAAATAGTAGCAAGTCAGAAGAGTGAAAAATATTCAAGTTAACAGAACTCTTAAAAATTAACTTTATCTGAAAATGGGAATAAATCCAAGAGCTCCAAGTTAGCTCTTTTTCAATATTTCATACAATATATCTAAGGCCATGTCTACACTTACAGTTTTGCAGCGCTGGTAGTTACAGCTGTGTTCGTACAGCTGTGTAGGGCCAGCGCTGCAGTGTGGCCACACTGACAGCTACCAGCGCTGCAGTGTGGCCACATTTGCAGCACTTGCAGCGCTGTTGGGAGTGGTGCATTGTGGGCAGCTATCCCAGCATTCAAGTGGCTGCAGCGTGCTTTTCAAAAGAGGGGGGTGGGGTGGAATGTGACAGGGAGCGTGGAGGAGACAGACAGAGTGGATTTTTGGAGTTGACACTGTTCTCAGCTCCCTGCCTTGCAAGTTCTAAGGACTGGAAGGCACACAGTGCCTACCTTCAATCATTTTAAAAGTTCTAACTCCCTTCCCCCACTCCTCTCTCATTCACTAAATGCAAATGATGTACTTCTAAATACTCGTCAGACCAGATAAGCAACTGCTCATCACGGACTTCCCCCTCCCCCTCTGCCGTGTGAGAGTGCTGTTTCTCTCTTCAAGCAAACAGCTGTGAACATTCCAAAGTAATTCCCCTGCCTGCCTCCGCTCGCTCAGCAAACAGGAGCTGTGTTTGTTTTTTAAATAAGCAGTTTGGCTGAACTCCAAGCTCTCCCTTTCTTCCGGTTTGTTGTGGACAGGAATTCTGGGATACCTCCTTATACCCCAGAGGTCAATAAAAGCGCTGGTGGGCGTCCACACTTGCTGACCAGCGCTGGATCACCAGCGCTGGAATCCCTACACCCGAGGCTCGACCGGGTGTACAGCCAGTGCTGCAACCAGGGAGTTGCAGCGCTGGCCGTGCTTTGCAAGTGTGGCCACATCCTAAGTTGCAGCGCTGTAACCCCCTCACCAGCGCTGCAACTCTCTAGTGTAGCCATGGCCTAAATTAGTTGTTATGTAACTCCAATACAGTTCAGTCTTTACATGTAGAAGATATGGAAAGAGAGATAACATGTAAACCCAATCTTTACCTTATTATTCAAAAACAAAAACTCCTAGAAGTTCTTGTCCTAAGAAATCATTCAGTCTGACTTACACATCAGATTTTAGCCGTACATCTTCCTACACAGAAAAGTAACTTCCATAGCATAGACTGATTTTTCTATCATGAAGAGAAGAAATTCATTTCCAAACAGCACTTTACCCTGAAGACCAAAGTCCACCAAGTGGGTATGATCATCAGGTTCTTTTCTTACATTACCTAGGAAAAGTAATGCTTCAAAATACAGTGTCTTCTATACTGTTCTGCCTTTGTATTTGGACTCCTGAGCTTGTGACCAAGAATTGCAGAAGCAGTTTTATATTGCACTTTCTTTAGGAAGGAAAATTACTGGGCCTAGTGCTTTATTTAGAACACTCAAACTATTAACATATTGGCACCAGTAGCTTTTCCATTAAGGAAAACAGCACCTGTTTTGCTCACTCCTGGAAGCCAATTCTACAATCCATACAGACAAAACACCTACAGACATCAATGGAAATTTTCTCCCAGTAAAGGTTGTAAGAGCAAGTATCATCGGGCTAAATGTTCACACGGTAAGAAGTGCTTGTCATCACAAATAAAGTGTGAAATCTTCTTAAGTTTTTGTAATTGGTATTTCTCAGTGTGGTCCTAGAGGTGTCAATCCCGCCTTAAAATATAGTCATTTTTACACTAGCACACAATATGAGAGACAGCAAACCAGTTTCTAAATTGGTTTCAATATTTGGAAGCTACTCAGAGGAACAATTCTCCAAATATGCCAGAGAGCACATGTAACTGTGATAGTCTAGAATGGGAGCCAAACACATGTGCAGAGTCAGCCCCCAGGTATCTGACAGCTACAAGCCTCCAGATCCCTGAGGATTGTGTCTGCTTTCTGGTAAACTAAGGGTCTGAGGGAGGAGGAACAGGAGAGAAAGAGAATAAGCAGACAGTTTCAGACTTTTTAAACATCTGCTCTTCTATCAGTCCAAAAATCCACATAATGGGCTAGGTTTTGGCGGGGTGGGAGGAGACTATGGTTATGAGTTATGTTTTCCAATGGGTGGCACGGCACTGGGTCGCTGAGCATCTGTGCAAATCCTACATTTTCTGCCCCACACACTGTGCTGGGATGTAGCATCAGTAGTTGCAATAATATTTTTTCACAGTGTAAGCTACAGACCTGTACAAAAGCACAGACACAGCCGTGTAAAGTACCCTGACTGAAGAAGTGAGGAAACACCGTCCTGAAGCCTGGATGCTTCTCTGAACCTAGACGGATCCATCAGATTCACACAGTCATCCCTAACCATGGTGCTGGTCAGTAGGTGTGCTACTTTGCTTCTGGTATCATGAGGGTGCAGCTAGCAGGTTTGTTCCGCACTCCAGCTTTAATTCCTCCCTCTCTCCCTTTTCCTCTTCTCTCATGTCCCTCTCTCACATACTGCACTTCCTGCCCCTGGATTCATCTACTCCCAATGATGCCCACACTTCTTTCCCATTCCCAATTCCTAGGATGCAGGGCCTGAAGTTGCCTCTGCTCCTGAAGGCAAGGTGTGTATGTGATGAGAAGTTCTCTCTTTCTACACTCCCTTCCGAACAGAGAGACAGCAGTGGCAAGATAAGATGACGAGTGGCTGGAACAGAATACTACAGTCCCAGCTGTCAGGGGACAAAGCAAAAAAAATCAGGACTGTTGGGAAATGCACTTTAATAATGATTTAATGATAATCAAAAGTCTCTTTTAAAATGTGTTCTTTTGTCTAAATATCAGCAGTTTTTCAAGATTGTAAAGTTACTAAAGCAAAAGGCTTAGTCTGTCCCTCAACAAGGGACTAATATTGTTTTAGCAGGGTGGTTGTCTCCAGGACTTTCAAAATATGAAATCTGCAGTTTATTTGTGGTGACTAGCGTATCTTATCCTAAGAACCCTCTTACACAGTGGGCTGAGAAAAATGAGCACTTTTACTTAGAAGGAAAATGTGGGCTGTTGCTGTTCATTATCTGCTTAGAGTTTCAATGCTGGTTAGAATAGATCCAGGCTAATGCAGTTTTCCCTGCCTCCAATGATTCCCTTCCTAAGCCTCCCTAAGGACTATAGTGGAGGTCTACCCCACAGGCTTGGAAATATTGTATTAATCTAAAATATATAGCATTCATGTGCTAAAGCTACGCAAAATCTTATTTTTATATAATAATTTGGCATTTTCTTTGTGATAACTTATTATAAGTTATATACAACTAGTCTTATTTTAGTCATTCGTTGTACATGTATGGCCTATCTCTAGTGCAATTAAAACCATGTCGCCCCCTCTTTTGGTTAAAACATGTCTAAGACTCTAATACAATTTGGAAATATAGTTGTGGTCCTGCTCACAGGTTGGGATGGCCTTTTAAGAGGGATAGGCTTAGCTCCACCTATGATTAATTAGCCGCCTATCAGGGGATGGGTTTGAGGTCAGGAATCAGGTGATAGCCTGCAGATTACCTCCTCCTCAGATAAACGATCAGAAAGCAGCTCAGTTACAGAGAGATCTGCAAGAGGCCCTGGGTGAAGGGAAAGGACTTTGAATGAGCTAAGCAGCACGATGTGGTTTACTGGTTTGATTTAAGTTAGACGGTCCTGGTTTTGACTTGTAACCCTACCCTTGAAGAAAGGAACTGAAATTTTGCTGCTGTTGGGACCTTTATTTGATACACTGAAATAAATTTGTTAGTCTCGAACGTGGCACAGGTACTTCTGTTCTTTTTGCGGATACCGACTAACACGGCTGCTACTCTGAAACCTGTTATCTGATACACTGGCTGGTGAGTTGGTTTATACTATCCTATAGAACCTGATTGTAACTGTCCCCTGACACAGTCCCCTTTAACTATACAGTAGACAGCCCATACACGTGGAAGAGATTAAAAGCATTTAGGATTATTATATTGAAATATTGATTTAATAACTATTAAAACCACTCCAGCATGGCTCATCAGAAATAAGAACACCATGAAACAACATCTGCTAGAAACTAAAACCATTTTTGAAAACTTAAACCAATCACTTGATACTTTTGTGTACACATATCCTTGATCTCCCTAGTTCTACCTAGTTTGCGTATCTGTACTTAATGCCCTACTTTTAAAAATTCTACTGCTGGCAGAATTAGCCCAGTCTCCTTGCTCAGCACCTTTGGACACTGATCAAAATCTTCCCCATGGCCAAAAGCAGAATACTGTGGAGACCACTGTACATTAGCACTCCCTGGAGGGACAGATTTACAGATTTTGTTAGGTTTTATAGGTAATCACATGTAATTTGCATTATCAGCTGCCATCACTGTATAGCCCACAGCGATACGTCAAGTGGACTGATGGTAGCATGCTGGGTGAGTAAACCAGCATTAACATGGAAGAGGAAGAAATTCTAGCAGACTGCCTGAATCTGATCAGCCTCGGAGTTAAATTTTAAAAGCATAGTACATTTTAAAAACGTATCTAGAGAACAGTCATGCTATTATGAATGGTCATCCTACAGGTATGGAACTTGGACAGGCAAAAGCATAGGTGTCAAAATTCCCTATTTGGTAGGCTCTGGCCAAGGTTTCAAAAATCCATCCCAGAGAAATATTAATGTCCCCAGTCGGTGAGTAGGAAAAGGCATGTAATGCTCTGGCAGAAGGGCCCTTAGGCTACCACCCTATTTATTGCATTGTTTCTGGAAAACAACTACAAGAGAAATTTGTAAAACCACTTTCACCAGTGAGTGAACCGGAATTTGACACCAAACAGGAACAAGGCAGTTAATTGGTTACAAACTGGATTAATTTTTTTAAATTACTTCTTAGGATGTACATGTACAGCAGTGGTCCCCAAACTTTTGTGGATCGTGCCCCCTTCTCTCTGTCTGCACCCCCCTGGAACCATGGCCAGGAGCAGAGCCACAGCTAAGGGAGGGGGACACTGACAGGGGTATGGGGCCGAGGATGCGTGGGGGATGGGTCTGGGCCTGAAGATGCAGCCAGGGGCCAAGGTCGGGGCAGGACTGGGAGCGGGGCAATAGCCAGGCCACAGTGGGGGCTCGAAGCCAAGCCCGCAACCAGATGCGGAGCCGTGCCAAGGCTGTAGACAGGAACTGGAGCTGTGGCTGGAGCACAGTTGTGCACGGGGCTCAGTGATCCTCCCTCTCGACCCCCTGTGGGAGCTGGCCCAGCCTGCCACACACCCCTCTGAACGTTCCTTGGTGCCCCACCCTCGGGAAGCAAGCCCCACAGTTTGGGGACCTCTGATGTACAGGGATTAATGGGACAAACGTGGATATTGAGAGACTCTTAAAATTATGTTTCTAGATCACACTTCAGATCACCTCTGCCTTCAGGATCTGGCACATGGCGATATCAAACTCTTATTGTGTCACTCAGCCAGGTCTGCAAAGCTGAATTTGAGTAACAGAAATCTAATTAACTGTATCTTCAACCATTTTCTTAGGATTTCAGCAAGTCTAGAAAATACTGTCCATTAGAGTATACATTCTACAATATATAATGCACCCTACAGTGAAAACCAAACCAAACAGTACTATTTTAAAATTTAAAGAGGATACTGTGGCACTGCAGTAATTCTGAAAAATGTCTGCTTCATCACTTGTGCAGCAGAACAGAAGAAAATATGCATAGCTTTTTTATGAGCTGTAGGTTACTACTTGATCCCAAATGAAACTGAAAGGCACAAGACACAAGAAGGTTGAAGGAAGATCTGACAGTAACCGTTACCTTCTGTTTTATTACAAGGATCCAACTAGAAGCTATTTGCCAGAACTGGTATATTTGAATATTTACCCTCTGGATTGTCTTCATTTAGACTAAAAGATACTTTATGTCCTTACTGAAAAACAACATTATTACACATACTTTGTAATTTCATAGGAGAAATACAAATATGTCTGTATATTAGATCTTGCTTATAATATTTTAAAATGTGCTATAGAAATGATCAGACTACTTATATTTAATTACTATTACTGTTCTACAACAGGCTTTTTATCATCTAGGAAAGAATAAACAGCATGATTTACAATAAATATATTTCAAGTTAAAAGATATTGTACCTGAATTTAACACTGTAATAGGATCTCCAAGATTAATTCCATTTTATATATTGCAGCAAAAACAACATTTCTAGTAGGAGGGAATTACTTATAAACCTAGCAAGATCTAGACATTCACATATTTGTGTAAACAACTTAACAAGGTTTATTACATTTCCAGAAAGTCTATGCTTTTACAGTAGGATTTTAGCTAAAATTTTATTTTATGTACTGTGACAAATATATAACAGGGCTTATATTCAGCTCCCTCACAGATTTAAAGTGGAAAAACAGAATGCCACTATTTATCAAGCATGGCACCCTTCCCTTTGTTTCACAAGTGGCTATACCTGCGTGTAAACAAAATGTTAGAGTGAGGCATTCCGGATGAAGTGCAGATAAAGTTGAAGGATGTTTTCATGATGAGCTGTGAAGGTCCTGGTAGCAAATACCTAAAAATGATTTTAAAAAAGTAGAATTTAACTGAAAAGGTTACATTCAAAGGCAAAAGGAGTTAGTCATTCATGTGCCTCACATAATCTTGGTATGTCAGACTTCATGTACATTCACACACGGAGTACCGTGTTGCAGGTCTTTGCCTCAGACAACAAAGGAAATGGTTTAATAAATAAATATTTATTTATTTATTATTACAACCTATAGACAGCCAGAGCAAAACTGCAGCCTACACTGGGTCATATATTTTGCCACTGATTTCTTAATGGTAAAGATGTTAAATGCTTGCAATAGCCTGCCCTTTGGATGAAGGGGAGGAAGAAGACTAGTCACTTATCCAAAGCTATTTCTAACCTGTCACCCAAGGATCTCAATTGGAATAGTATTATTTTTCCCAGATTAAAAATGGGTTAAAAACTGAGACCTAAAGAGATGAACTGACCTGTAAAAAGTGAAACAGTAATTCAGTGGCAAAGACAGGCAAAAAAATACATGGAGTTTTGAATCCCAGTTTTCTGCTCTAATCATTTGTCTATCCCTAGCTGTTTTAAATAGTGGCAGGCCATCACCACTATCCAAGTAATGCAAACACCCCAGATTTCTTTAATCTTCTAATTCATCATTAATCAGTGACTCAGTTTTTTTTTTAAATCAGATTAGCTAAGGATTTATTTCAGACAACATTACAAACATTCATTCATCAGTTGCTTAATATTCATTTTTAAATCTGTTTCTTATTACCAGTCCTTATAATTAATTGGAGGACTCATTAGATAAGCACAAAAAAACTATACAAAACATCCACATTAAATCAAAATTTCATGAGTGATGTGCAATGCCCAAACAGATTACATACACCACAGATTATATAATGTATGTTTAAAAAATGTAGCATCATTCTAGGGAATCACATTGATTAATGATGAGCAAGTGCATTGAAAGAGTTCTGAGGATTAATCCTACTAATCACAAGGAAAGAGGCAATGTCGTGACTGTTTATAGGAAACATCTGCTTTGTGAGAAACTGTAAATGTTTGGTTTGTTTAAGCCCTGAGGAAGGCCATTATTGCCAAAGGCTAATCAATTTGCTATAAACAAAGGGTCTGATCTTAGGAGAGGCTAAGCACCTTTTGTACGGAGGTGCTCAGTATCTCATAGGATTTGGGAGCAAGAACATCTGAGCAGTTCTGATGAAGTACGAGATGTGACATCTATGCTTGTCTGGAAAAGTTTAAGGATCTAACCAGCAGGGGCAAAGGGGACTGACCACATGCCTTCAAGTTTCTTTTAGAAGTGAATTTTGTTAGAATTCAAAAGGCCAGAGGCTTTTTTTAAAAAAAGCTTGTGTTATGAGATTTGAGTATCCTGACTGGAAAAGAAGTCTGGCTGTGTTCTCACAGCATTTTTACTTTTATTTTGAAGGTTTGTGAAGAAAACATCATTGATCATTTACCTTGGTATTCCCAATAGTGTCTGATAACAGAGCTCTGGGACCACTGAACTGTACAGTGAAAATTATTTCTGAAATATGTTTAACAATTTTTGAGCTTGTCCTATGCAATAAAGTTAAAATAATGACTGGTTTTCCATCAGGAACAGTATCACTGGGAATCAGACATACAGTAATGTGTAAAGCGCCAAATATGTATAAATAGCCAATTGCAACTGGAGATGTATCTGACAAAGCTGCCAAAAAAGTGCACATAAATGTAGCCTGAAAATAGTTTCCCTCTCAAGAAAGCCCAACAGAGCTATACAAATGAAACTTTACAAAGTTATGAGAAAAAAAAAAAGGAAGCTGTAAATCACTCTCTGCCCATATGCTGCAGTTTACCGGGTCTTACTCATACTATATCACAGTAACAGTCAACAAAATTATTATTAGCAGTGAAAATCCTTTAATATAATTTCTTTGATAGCTTAAAAATACAAACCCAGGTGCAACGTGAAATTGTGTAGTGGTTACTCGTAAGGGAAATAATGTCACTGTTACCTTGTACATATTAGGACTGGCTGGACAAATAAAAGCAAACCCAGCTGATATAAAAGGGTTTCTTTCCCATAAAGAAAATAGGAAGCCCCTTCTTTAGGCAGAACATATTGGTTAGTGTAGCCATAATATAAATGTAATGTTTTTTGAGATAAATGCAGACTGGTTGTAGCTTTTAATGAAAGTTATCCTGACAGCTATGCTGCTACAGATACAAAATAGTAACTTTTACTTTTATAACTGCTATGCACTTATCTAAAACAGAGGGCCAGATTCTGCTTATATTTGAAACCCATGATTACACTTCCACTGGGACTTCAGCAGAGTCACAGAAAATGGCCAAAGCAGGCCTGGTAGGCTAGGCAATACACTAGAGTGATTTGATTGGTCTGAACAGTTATGGCTGATTTTTGATTGAAAAAAATGACCTCCCGTATTAATATTGGCAGTAAGAATTACTTTGTTTCATCTTTTTTGATTTTACCACTCTACTATTATAAGCTCATTTATATATGAATATTGCATATGGTTCATTTTGTGGCTAAATTACCTCTACTTTTGCTGTGAACAATCAACTTCTGTTTCCAGCTGGTATTAAATTATGTTAGAGCCCCTGAAACATTCACATGACAATAGCAGAAAGTTTAATATATTAAATAACTAGTTAAAGACATATTGCTTATGCAATTAAGTCATACAGTAGGTTTAACTGATAATATATATTGAGTTTATTTTCTACAGGACATTCTATATGTAGTAGCTATTTTAATAAACACTGCCCTTGCAGAGAACTGCATGACTTTTAAAATGAACAAACCATTTGTAGATTTATGTACTGAATGATCCAAATTACTAGGGTAAGAGAAGCATTCAGAACATAAATCTTTAATTCTGCATTTCAGAACCATTACATCACAGATCACTGGCTCCTTACTTCTAGTGATGTTTCAGTAAGAGTCAGCATGCTGATGATATTATAATTCTGCTGAAGAACTGACCCTGCCCATGGAGAGTCAGGTAAGTGCCAAAATATATTTTTTACTATATTATGCTGTTTTGCAAGGTTTTAACAAAATGTTTATACCCTTTGGGAAATATAAGAAGAAAAACTTTTATGTCTGCAGTTTTTAGAAGTCAACTTTGCAAAACTGTGCAACATAGTAAGTCAGATGGCACTTACCTGACCATGGCCTGGAGCTATGCTCCTGTGGGATTCCACTGTGGTTGCGAAGCAGCAGAGTAATACATGTTAGGGCACTCCTGGGAATGCAAACCAGGAATCAATTACTCTGAGGAATCTGAGAAAAGGAAGAAAGGCAAGTTTCAATTCAGTTAAGAACAGAATGCCTTTCTTACTCTGGCTATTGGGGCATTAAGCAAACAAAACTTTTAATAAGTTAGTTTCAAATAAAATGAGTATGGTAAATCTCCTCTTAACCCAGCAAGGATAATTCCTGTTGCATTCACTACCACACTATAGAAATCATAATGACAGGAAGTAGGGCTGGAAGGAAATGCTCATCCTTTATGTTGCAGACAGTGAACTAGTTCTTGTTGCTTTTTCCTAGGCCTAGAGCAGTGGTCCTCTACCTGTTTACCACTGTGAGCTGCATATGCAGTTCTCTGTGTGTTATATGGGCCACATCCACACAATATATATATACACACTTGTATGGCCCTGAGGAGGTCACATGGGCCGTAGCTGTATGTAGGTTGGGCCACAAGCAGCCCACGGGCCACAGGTTGAGACCACTAACCTAGAGGGAAGTATACGCATATAATTTAAAATCTGGTCATATATTCCAACATGTCTCATAATTAGAAATATGAAAGTATATACCTTGTATCATCCCAGTCAGGGCTAATTCCAGTAAGAGATCCTCTTGAATCTGCTGAATATTTGTAAGCCACCAGCAGGCAGTGTTTACAAAGCTGTACTATTCGTTGACAACACTGGAGTTGTTCAGGAGTCACCAGCTCTGTCCTTTTACTGAATATGGTCTCCCAAGAACTTCTGTTGGCATGGAAACAGACATGACCTCATGTTTTGTGTTACAAATGGCAATCTAAAGGCTTTACTACTGCACATCAGATTTAGCAGTGGAGGAGTAAGAGAAATAAAGTGTGACCTTGCCTGTTTACAGGAAAGGCCTATGCTATTTAACCCATATACAGACAGATGGTGGGAATATAAAATACAAATTAAGAAGTTAATCTTCATATTGCAAAATGATCACAACCCATTTTTCATTCAGTATGTCCCCTGAAGCATTTATGGGACCATTGTTTAGGTTTAGCATATAAAGATTTACTGCCATGTAATTTTCAATGGTGTTCTACATCATGAGACACACAAAACACTGATTTATTTTTAACAAGCTACTATCTGAATAGTCTGTGATGCCAAAGTAATTATATAGCATGCTAATACTTTCATTAATTAGTCATATTCAGGAATCCATGATATTAAGCATGAAGAGAATAACAAATGATACATATGACAGTCGAATATAAATGTTCAAAATACTGTGCTCTGTTTCACATTTCCAAAAAATAGATAAATGGAAGCATTTCATATTTCATTTCTCTACCAGAACTATTTAAAAAGTCATGGGGAGGGAGTTTCTCAGTCTAGACAATTTGAACATTAGCACATTGCTCTAACTGGGCGGGGTAGTCTGCTCTTTATCAAGTCAGAGAAGTATAATTAAAACTTTCAGTTTGTGTCTGGTAAATTTTTCCATCTGAAATAACCACACACCTGGTACTTTTGTTTCCATTAACATTTTATTTCCAAAATGGTTTATAGTCCTTCAGCTTTTCAGTGCACAGAATTTTAAGGCTACCATGCTAGTCTAACTAGGTGCATTTCACCCCAGTAAGGAGGAATTAGTCCTGTGCACAGTATTTGTGTTTATTCACAACTTACTATATGAATATGACATGAATAATCATACATGACTACTATATGAATATTCAGATATGAATACAGAGAACTATATGGGTGTCCAAGGGCAAAATGTGTACTTGAAACCTCTTTCTCTATAAAAAAAAATGAAAGCCCTGTATAATGGCTTAGATGGCTGGCAAGCTGGGTTTGATTTTTTTTTTTAAATGAAACAATCATTTCATACAGTGTATGTGGGCGGGGGAGGACAGATGTGGGGGGAGGGTTCCTTGCATCCTTCATCCAGGTTCTAAGCATCCAGAGAGAAGTCTTGGCCTCACTTATGTCAATGATAGTTTTTTCCCCAAAAAACATCAATGGAGCCAGGATTTTATCCTCCACATAGGGGTTTTGAATAGAAGTCATAAAATAGGATGTCTGTTTGGGCTTAGTGAGAATTCATGCACTGATATAGCATCAGCCCTGAACAGGAAATGTGACAAGTAAAATCTGAGGTAAATTTGGGTATATCTAGTTAACTTTTGGCATGGCACACCACCATGGAAAGGGGATACAGGAAGACAACAAGGAAAGGCCATGCAGTGTATGCAAGGTTTGAACCCTGGGGACCTTAGTATAGGCTTCCCTGCCTCCAAAGGCCCTCAAGATTGGAAAAATTAAAAACTAAAAATTCTGAAATAAAATTAATGAAGTGGAAAAAGGTACCACTAGGTACAATGCTAAGGTTTTGATCACACACCTACAGTGTAATGGACATATGCAAGCACTTAAAGAATCAATCATATTATGGGTCAGATCCTCAGCAGGTATAAACTGACATCAAACCATTGAAGTCAATTGAAATCAATGGAGCTATGGCAATTTATGCCAGCATAGGATCTCTCACTCTCTGAGACTGTTGCTTTTAATAATCTATTTTTTCCATCTCCCTTTTCCTGTCGTGTTGAATACGGGTAAGGTTTCTTATTACATTTGTAAATGTAGTGAATGCATTCCCTACAAGTGACAAATGAGTTATTTCCTTTTGTACATATGAAACCCATCATCATAATGTGTATATTTGTTGAAGCTCATTTTCAGTAAATCTTTTTTCAATCCTCTTTTGCAAGCTAATCAAAAACATCCCATTAGTCACCTCACTCTATATATTTACAGAGAAACTTATATGCTCTCCAGATATGGTATATATTTGTACATACATTTTTTCCCCATAAGGAAGACTATAAAAAGAATCTTTGACATATTTTGTTTTGTTATATACATAGGATCTAATCCGGCAGACCTTTCCTCACGTGAATAGTCCCCTTGACTTCAATTTCATGAGCATAAGGGGCTGGGGAATGGGCTGATTTAATTTTAAAAATATAGTATCTTGTTTTCCAGTAAGCATCCTTAATTTTCAAGCAAAAAACCCCCATTTCCTTACCTATCAGTGTCACAATTTCATACTTTTCACACGCTTACATTCTCATAATTGTTTCAGATATGTAATGAAGAGCAAATATTGTCCAATTCTGAAATTCAGCTGTGTTTCTAAACCATATATAAATAAATGTATAAAATGTCAGCAGGACTCTTTACTTGATTCTCCTTTTCTTTACTCTAGGAATCAAACAGACAGGGCCATGATTTTTGTCAGTGGCCAACTCACTAAGATTAAGTCACTGTGACTCTCTGTACCTCAAGGTAGCACCTGAGAATCCCATATTCACCGTAGTGATAGAATTATATGTTTTGTAAGTATACCTTGTGAGGTATTATTTTAAAAGTCTTGATCTGTTGAACATGAATATCCGGTTGGATTGTATGTGCTATCATTGTATGTGAAGTTATGAAGTATTGCTATCTCTGTTACTGAAATATGTTGTGAGGTTGGGAACCCACAACCAGCCTCTCAGTTACAACAAAATAGTAGACAGCAATAGCCAGACAGCATTAATGGCTCAACACCCATCAATAAAAGAATCCACTATCCCAGAGATTCCTTAGAGAATGTATGTTTGCAATGGAGACTGCTTTGACCAATGGTAACTGCCTGATCCCCTCCTCACAGCAAGGATTTTTCCAGCACACTGGAAGAAGGTATAAAAGAGGGGAAGTGACATCATGATTTGGCCTCTCTCCCACCACATCTCAACACCTGGAAGCACATCTGCAAGACAAAGAATTTGAACTGGAGGGTTTGATCGCAGGCTATAAAAGGATAAAGTCTATGTACTGAGGAACTGTAACCTCCTGCACCATCTTTCAGGGTGAGAAAAGCTATCTGATTCAATGCTTGCTTAGATTAAAAGTTTAGGACTTAGAATGTGTGTTTCTGTTTTTATTTCTTAAAGTAACTATTTCTGACCTTTATGCCTATCACTTATAATCACTTAAAATCGATCTTTCTGTAATTAATAAATCTGTTTTATATTTTACCTAAGACAGTGTGTTTTGGTTGAAGTGCTTGGGAAATCTCAACTCAGATTATCCAGGGCTGTTGCACGGCCACTATCCTTTTGTCAGAGTGGCCAACTAGGTAAGGAGCTTACACTGGTCAGTCTTCTGACCAGTGCCACCGAGTACAGTCCTGAGGTGCAAGGCTGCAGCTTCTCTATTGATGGTTCATCTGTGGCTGGGAGAAGCATTCATGTAACTCAGCTGGGTGTGTCCCTGCCTGTGGATGTCTGCATAAGTGGAATACCTTTGTAGTGTGAGGGAAACCTCAGGCTGGTGGGTTTTGGAGGGTTGGTGGTCCCTCAATCCAGATAGTACCCCGGGGACCCTGTCACAGCCACAGAAGTAGTTGGCCTGATTTTCAAAAGTGCTGAGCCAGAAGGGTCTCTCAGTGAGAGAAATCAATGGGAGCTGCAGGATGCTCAGCATTCTTGAAAAATCAAATCATTTACTTTAGATGCCTTCAGATGGATCTAAGATCCTAACTGTATGGGCCCATTATTGAAATTCTTGGCCTATGTTAATAGGTAATTACATGGTATATTTTTGATTAATGGTTTTTAAAACAGTTCTATTTATTACAATAATTTCTTGAATGAAAGTAAACAGTAAACTATGCTAGCTCTAACTATAGCTGTGAAATTATTAAAAGGATTACAATAATAAATATATTGAGCCTACCCTGAATTACAGAAACAGTTCCACAAGCCTTGACCATGGCTCCAGAGTAAGCGATTAAACACACGGTTAAAAATACGGTATAAATGTAAACATTCAACGTCAGAAACCTTCCAGACACGCTGCAGAACAGCACGAACACTTGTCCTCACTATGTCCAAAACCTAGAAAAGAATATTTCAAGCAAATCAAAGCAATTAAAAAATCCAGGCATATATGACAAAATCTCAAAACCAAACATCTGTCCTTTCATTACACAGAAAAAATGGTGAGAGATAATTATCATATAGCATCATCACTTCTAAATTTCAACAAGCTGTTTCTTTTACTAACTCTGTTATGCCATCATTTTCCATCAAAACCATTTTGCAAAAACAAAACAAGTTTCATTATTTATTGCATTAGTATCTCTCCCCCAACCTTTTCCAGTACTAATAAGTAAAAAAGATTGTTAAAACAAGTAAAAACAGAAAACGAGAGAGAGACAGACAGACACACACAGCGCTGATAAGGAGCATTGTGATTAATACCATCCTTAGCAATACTGAATACTTTAAAATTGGTTACCATGTTTAGAATACCCTCTACTTCATAAAAGAATAATTCTGAGACAAGCTGAGTACCCACAGTCTACAATGACTTCAGTGTGTGTTGCATGTGCTTAGCCCTGCTCAGAATCAAACCATAAGACACTAGTAAGACTGGCTTTTATGCAGGAAATGGTACATCGTAGCATTGAAGAAAAATCAGCATTAAGAGACATTTGAAAAGGAAATGCTTTTTAAGAATGTAATATAGCGTTAATCTGAGTACTGTTTGTGGGGAGAAAGAAAAAAATTGGACATTTTTGCACAGTGTATAAATTGGTCTCTCTGTCTAGTATATATCTTAGCTCAATGTCTCACATGTTTTTCTTCCATGCATACATACACCAGTAGACTATGGAGTAGGAAGTAGCTCATTAGAACATGATGCCCAATTCTGCTCTCCGATACCCTTGTGTAACTCCCACTGAATTAAATGGGAGTTGTGTGTGGATATACTGGTGCAGAATTGCAGCAAAGAATGTGGGCTAAATCATGGCTATTAGATACTGCCTGTAACATGTTTTCTGAAAAAGTTAAGTGTGACTTAAGTAGTATATAGGCCAGTGGTGGGCAAGCTACGGCCTGTGGGCCTCATGTGGCCCATCAGGGTAATCTGATTGCAGACCGTGAGACATGTTGCTGATGTTGACCATCCGCAGGCATGGCTCCTGCAGCTCCCAGTAGCTGCGGTTTGCCATTCCTGGCCAGTGGGAGCTGCGGGAAGCGGCAGTCAGCACGTCCCTGCAGCCCACCGCTTCCTGCAGCTCCCATTGGCTGGGAATGGCAAAGCGTGGCCACTGGGAACTGTGGGCGGCCATGCCTGTGGACAGTCAACATCAGCAAAATGTCTCATGGCCTGCAATCATATTACTCTGAAGGTCGCATGCAGCCTGCGGACCACAGGTTGCCCGCCACTGATATAGTCCTTGTGCTGAACAGAGGCAAATTTCACCCAAAAAGCATATTGCAGTTCATCAGACCCCAAAATGCCTACAGCATCACACAGAATAAAGCCTGTTCAAGTGATTTTCTGAAAGGAGATGCCCCCACTGCTCAGCAAGTAAGATGGTATCCAAACTCTTACAAGGGAGTGACCAAGGAAGTGACCAAGCAGAGAATTTAGTCATGGTAAGATGAGCTTTGTCTTTTTTACTACAACAGTGACCATTGCTATTGAAGAGTCTTCTGGTCTCAGGCACATGGAGTGCATGTAGACTCACACTGAATACTTCTAGGGAGCAGCACCCAAATAAGAACTTTCAGGCATTGCACAAGGGCACAGCCATTTAGCTCCACCTACATTAATTTCCCCTGTGCAGAATGAGAATGTCCTTTTCTTTCTTTTCTTTTACACTAACACAACAAATCATTTAGATGTAACAGAACAAGGAGATGAATAAACTGAGCAGTCAAAGACAGAGAATGTGCCAGCAGTGGAAACAGCAGAAATTGTGCAAGCTGAGGTAATACAGCTGCTAAATGGTCCTTGCAACACATCACTGATTGATGTTAGCGATTATGGCTATGTACAGGTGTTTGTATTTAACCAGAGCAAGGGTGGAGAAATCATTAAGAAGATATCAGAGGGGTAGCCGTGTTAGTCTGGATCTGTAAAAGCAGCAAAGAGTCCTGTGGCACCTTATAGACTAACAGAAGTTTTGGAGCATGAGCTTTCGTGGGTGAATGCATCTGACAAAGTGGGTATTCACCCACGAAAGCTCATGCTCCAAAACGTCTGTTAGTCTATAAGGTGCCACAGGACTCTTTGCTGCTCATTAAGAAGATATATCTGTTGGGGATAGACATTCTGAAAACCTAGCATATCTGGCGGATATTTCTTTCCCGTATTCTGGAATTTCCTAGCAATCCCAGAGTGCATGCCAGATAATCCAAGTTTCTGTTTTAAAACTTCATAAAATTTCAGAGCTGCTTTTGAACTACAGACCTATACTTTCAGAAATATTCTCTAACACTTGTTCTTCTTTGGTTTACACCTCTCCCCCCCCTCCCCGCAACCTGCTAGAATATAAAACACTCTGCTCTCAGATCCACTAAAGCTTTGTACTCATATGTCGCATTTGGAAATCCTTAGCTGCAATGTCAATCTCCAAAGTAAGCCACTTATATAACTACTTCCCTAAGAATACCTATCTGATTGCTTGAAGGAGTTGAGATTAAAAAGGTGCAGAAACATAGAGCAAATCACTTCCCCTGCTGCCAAAATATCAAGAGCACACCAATGCTTCAGGTAGTATTAGTCTCCTAAGTCATCAAAGGTGTCTTCACATGAAGAAAGAAATCCACATTTTCAGTACTGCATTTTACATTAATGACCTAGTGTTTTATCCTGACATACTGTACATGCCCTGGGTGCCACACAAGCATCAGTCAAAGAAAGCACAGGACCCACTAGCATGCTTTTTAAAACACCGGTTACAGGGGACAAACCAGCTGGAGTAATAAAGCCACAGCTAACATTAAACCGGATGGCTGAATCTCTTAGGGTATGTCTACACTACGGGATTATTCCGATTTTACAGAAATCGATTTTTGGAAACAGATTGTATAAAGTCGAGTGCATGCGGCCACACTAAGCACAATAATTCGGTGGTGTGCGTCCATGTACCGAGGTTAGTGTCGATTTCCAGAGCGTTGCACTGTGGGTAGCTACCCGTAGCTATCCCATAGTTCCCGCAGTCTCCCCCACCCATTGGAATTCTGGGTTGAGATCTGAACGCATGATGGGGCCAAAACAGTGTCATGGGTGATTCTGGGTAAATGTTATCACTCAATCCTTCCTCCGTGAAAGCAACAGCAGACAATCATTTCGTGCCCTTTTTCCCTGGATTGCCTTGGCAGATGCCAGAGCGCGGCAATCATGGAGCCTGTTTAGCCTTTTGTCACTGTCACCATATGTGTACTGGATGCTGCTGACAGACGCAGTAGTGCAGTGCTACCAGCAGCATTCATTTGCCTTTGCAAGGTAGCAGAAACTGTTACCAGCCCTATATCACCGTCTGCAATTGGAAACTGGCGATGATGGTTATCAATCCTTTTGTACCATCTGCAATTGGAAATTGGCGATGACAGTTAACAATCCGTTTCTACCATCTGCTGCCGTCATGGGTGCTCCTGGCTGGCCTCGCTGAGGTCGGCTGGGGGCGCATGGACAAAAATGGGAATGACTCCCCAGGTCATTCCCTTTTTTATGTTTTGTCTAAAAATAGAGTCAGTCCTTCCTAGAATATGGGGCAAGTCTACTAGAGAACCAGAGAGCACAGCTGCTCTGGGTCAAAGCCCCAGATATCTAGCAGAAATGATGAGCTGTATGCCATTCTAGGAGGCGCCCCTGCAACAACCCCACCCGTTGCTTAATATCCTCCTCTCACACCCCTCCTGGGCTACCATGGTAGTGTCTCCCCATTCGTGTGATGAAGTAATAAAGAATGCAGGAATAAGAAACACTGACTTTTTAGTGAGATAAAATGAGGGAGAGGCAGCCTTCCACTGCTATTATAGTCCAGGCAGTACAGAATCTTCATTAGACATGAAAGGGGGCAGGGTCAGGTGCTCAGCCTCCAGTTGCTATGATGAGGATGGTTTTCAATCCTTTTGTACTGTCTGTCAGGAATGACAGGGAGTCATTCCCATTTTTGCCCAGGTGCCCCCTGCCGACCTCACTGAGGCCAGCCAGGAGCACTCACGGGATGATGAGGATGGTTTCTAAGCCTTTTGCACCGTCTGCCATCAGGAAAGGAAGGGGAAGGGATGCTGCTGTTCAGCGCCGCAGCACCGCGTCTACCAGCAGCATGCAGTAGACATACGGTGACATTGAAAAAAGGCGAGAAACTATTTGTTTCCCTTTTCTTTCACGGGAGGGAGAGGGGAGTACATTGACGACATATACCCTGAACCACCCGGGGCCAACGCTTTTGACCCTTCAGGCATTGGGAGCTCAGCCAAGAATGCAAATGCTTTTCGGAGACTGCGGGGACTGTGGGATAGCTGGAGTCCTCAGTCCCACTCCCTCCCTCCACGAGCATCCATTTGATTCTTTGGCTTTCCGTTACGCTTGTCACGCAGCACTGTGTTGAGTCCCTGCTGTGGTCTCTGTCTGGAGATTTTTTCAAATGCTTTGGCATTTTGACTTCTTGAACGGAGCTCTGATAGAACAGATTTGTCTCCCCATAAAGTGATCAGATCCAGTATCTGCCGTACAGTCCATGCTGATCAGCGCTCCACGCTGGGCAAACAGGAAATGAAATTGAAAAGTTCGTGGGGCTTTTCCTGTCCACCTTAGCAGTGCATCTGACTCCAGATTGCTGTCCAGAGCAGTTACAATGGTGCACTGTAAGATAGCTCCCGGAGGCCAATACCGCCGAATTGCGGCCACACTAACCGTAATCTGAAATGGCAATACCGATTTGAGCGCTACTCCCCTCGCCAGGGAGGAGTACAGATATCGATATTAAGAGCCCTTTATATCGAAAAAAAGCACTTTGTTGTGAGGACAGGTGCAGGGTTAATTTGGTTTAATGCTGCTAAATTCGGTATAAACGCGTAGTGTAGACCAGGCCTCATAGTAGAAGAAGAAAAAAAAAAACCCAGGGGCAACTGAAAACTGTGTGGTCAATGAAATAGTATTCCCAGTCTGAGATATCTGTTAACATATTGGAGTGCTGACACCATATCAGGTCTAAGCACCCCCTTCACTCCACAAGAGGGGTTTGTGCCCTCTGCCAGTGTTTCCCTTCATGGAGATTCCTTCCCTTTTTAGGGATAACCTTGTTGGGATAGATGAAAGAGAATCCCCAAGATTCCGTGTAGAGGACCCACATCTCTGCTGCAGCTCTGACTCTCAGCAGATTTCCCCTCCCCCTACTCCTAGCAGTGTAGGTCAAAAGATCTATGCCAATGGTCCCCAACCTTTTCTGTGTGGCGGGCGCCGGACTGAGGACCATGGCCGCCGGACAAGCAGCTGCCGAAATGCCGCCAAGAAGCAGTAATGTTAAGAAGTGTTGCCACCAAAATGTCGGAGAAAAGCAGCACCATCAAGAGGTGTTGCCACCAAATTGCCACCGAAAATTGGCAGCATTTCGGCAGCAACGCTTTTTGACGTTGCTGCTTCTCAGCGGCATTTCGGCGGCTGCTTGTCTGGTGGCCAGTAGGCGAGCGCACATAGATGCCGTGGTGGGTGCCAGGGTACCCACGGGCACCGCGCTGGGGACTCCTGATCTATGCTATCAAGGGCTCTTCCTAGCTACCGTTGCCCTGGGAACCCTGACCTTCCCCCTCAAAAGGGATCTCCACTTCAGAGAAGACTGCAAAGTTTGGGGTCTGGGTTCCATTATCCTCCCTTCAGTGGAATGTACAGGAAAAAGATAATGTGCAATCTTGTCATGACCAGGTCATACGCGGCCAGACCTAGTAGTCAGAGCCAGAGTCAAGAGTCGGATAGGTGGGATACAGGGAGATCAGAAGCAAGAGACAATCTGAAGATCAGAACCACAAGTCAGAGACCAGAGTCAGGGCAGGTGAGGATACCAGAGAGTCACAGGCAGGAAACAAATGAAGTCAGGAACCGCAAGTCAGATGTCAGGAGTCAAGCCAGGTTGGAATGCCAGAAAAATCAAGCAGGCTCAGGGTTAAGGTTGCCAACTTTCTGACTGCAGAAAACTGAACACCTTTGCCCCGCCTGCTGCCCCACCCTCACCCCTTCTTCAAGGCCCTATCCCCACTTACTCGATCCCCTCCCCGACCCTCGCTCACTTGCACTGGGTTGGGGAAGGGGGTTGGAGTGCGGGAGACGGTGAGGGCTCTGGGATGAGGCCAGAAATGAGGAGTTCAGAGTGCGTGAGGAGGCTCAAGGCTGGGGATTGGATTGCGACGGGGAGTGAGGGCTCCGGCTGGATGTGCGAGCTCTGGTGCAGGGCTGGGAATGAGGGAGTTTGGAGTGCAAGAGGGGGCTCCGGGCTGGGGCCAAGGGGTTCGGAGTGTGAGAGAGGGTGCAGTCTCTGGAAGGGTGTTTGGGTGTGGGGCAGGGCTCAGGGCTGGGACATGGGATTGGGCTGTGTGGGGGGGTGCAGAGTGCAGGCTCCAGGCAGCGATTACCTCAGGTGTTTCCTGAAAGGGGCTGCCATGTCTGGCTCCAAGAGAGAAGGGCCAGGGACCTCCATGCACTGCCCCATCTGCAGGCTCTGCCCCCACAGGTCCCGTTGGCCTGGAACCATAGCCAATGGGAGCTGTGGAGCTGTCACTTCGGGCGGGGACAGCATGTAGAGCCCCATGGCCACCTCTGCACCTATGAGCCAGAGAGGAGACATGCCAGCCGTATCTGGGAGCCAGGCAGGGAGCCTGCCTTAGTCCTGCTGCACTGCTGAATGGACTCTTAATGGCGCAGACAGCAGTGCTGACCGGAGCTGTCAGTGTCCTTTTCGACTGAGCATTCCAGTCGAAAACCAGGTGCCTGGCAACCTTAAGCAGGGTGCAGGAGGCACAAGTCCCACAGTTCAGAGCAGGATGGAGACCAGTTATTTGGACAACTTCCTGTTCCTGCTGCTGGCTTACATTGTGCTAGCAGGCCAATCAGCCAGTTTGGGACTCCACAACTGGACCTCACACAGGGGCTGGGCTTTGTAAGTCTCAGGTAAGCTATTGCTAGCAGGCTGCAAAGTGGAGGGTTGGAGAGTGGCTGCTCCCATAAATCTTGCAGGCCCAGATTTGAGACCTGTAGGTTATGACAAATCTTCCCGCTCTTCCTATAACCCACCACTCCAACTGTGTAGATCCGCAGATCAGCAGAGAGGCCTCTGCAGGTTTGGTGAAAGATGGGGAAGAGTGCTGCTGAGGCAGCCAAGCATCCCTACTGCAAAGGATGGAGTAGGTCTATGCACAGGATCTTGGGGTAATGACCCTCCCCAGTGCATTACCAACATGTAAGAGATTATCATTAGCAAAGGGTACTCAGCAGAGGGACCAAGAGATGTTAAATAATAAAATAAATCAGTCTCAGTCAATGGTAACTGCTACTACTACAATACATGCACTCTATACTTTTTAAAAAAAATCTCTGTAGAAATGTGGATTTATGTTGCCACTTTACATAATTCCAAAAGACCTTTAATTAAGTTCACAGCTAACCTGCATTATTAAGTTCTCATCATGTCTTTGTCTCTATAAAGCTATGCCAGTTTTATAAAACTGTATGCATAAATCTTCCATCTAACGTATGAACTTCAGGTCAAATGGTCAATTACATCACAATGGACATAAGAACGGCCGTACTGGGTCAGACCAAAGGTCCATCTAGACCAGTATCCTGTCTATTGATAGTGGCCAATGCCAGGTGTCCCAGAGGGAGGTGAATCTAACAGATAATGATAAAGTGATCTCTCTCCTGCCATCCATCTCCACTCTCTGACAAATAGAAGTTAGGGACACCATTCCTTACCCATCCTGCCTAATAGCCATTAATGGACTTAACCTCCATGAATTTATCCAGTTCTCTTTTAAATGCCGTTATAGTCCTAGCCTTCACAACCTCCTCAGGCAAGGAGTATCACAGGTTGACTGTGTTATGTGAAGAAGAACTTCCTTTTATATGCTTTAATCCTGCTGCCCATTAATTTCATTTGGTGGCCCCTAGTTCTTGTATTACGGGAATAATTAAATAACTTTTCCTTATCTACTTTCTCCACATCACTCATGATTTTATATATCTCTATCATATCCCCCTTTAGTCTCCTCTTTTCCAAGCTGAAAACTCCTAGCCTCTTTAATCTCTCTTCATATGGGAACCGTTCCAAACCCCTAATCATTTTAGTTGCCCATCTCGGAACCTTTTCTAGTGCCAGTATATCTTTTTTGAGATGAGGAGACCACATCTGTATGCAGTATTCAAGATGTAGACGTACTATGGATTTATATACATCCAGTTTGCTTTTTTGACCGCCTCTGCACACTGCGCGGATGTCTTCAGAGAACTATCCACCATGACTCCAAGATCTTTTTCCTGATTAGTTGTAGCTAAATTAGCCCCCATCATATTGTATGTATAGTTGGGGTTATTTTTTTCCAATGAGCATTACTTCACATTTATCCACATTAAATTTCATTTGCCATTTTGTTACCTAAGCACTTAGTTTTGTGAGATCTTTTTGAAGTTCTTCACAGTCTGCTTTGGTCTTAGCTATCTTGAGCAGTTTAGTATCATCTGCTCAAGACAGTTGCCATCTCACTGTTTACCCCTTTCTCCAGATCATTTATGAATAAGTTGAATAGGATTGGCCCTAGGACTTACCCTTGGGGAACACCACTGGTTACCTCCTCCATTCTGAAAATTTACCATCTATTCCTACCCTTTGTTCCCTGACTTTTAACCAGTTCTCAATCCATGAAAGGATCTTTCCTTTTATCCCCCCATTAGATGGACAAGTTTTCTTTATAGCAGCTTGTCTGTGCCCAGATCCAAAAAACAAAGCAGGTAGTTTAATGTAGTATTCAGCGCTACAGAGATTAAAAAAATTGAACATGAGACTGCAGATTTTATTCAAAGTGCTTTCCACTGTTTTCTTTAAAAAAAAAAAAAAGGTTGGGAAATTGAGGCACATAGCAGGTTAAGTGACTTGCCCAAAGTCACACAGCAAGTTCTTTTCAAGAGCAGAAAGAGAATCCAAATCTCCTGACTCCCAGTCCAGTGATATAGTGACACCATCTCACCTATTCCCAAATCAAATTTCAGCTATTTTAAGGAAAAGAGATACTGGTTTACAAAGCCGAGATTGACTAGAATATATCCACTTTTTTTAAAATGGAGATTAAAAATGAAGCCATTAGCACACTATAAACAATAGCAGCACCCATCTACTACTTCTGTGAACTGGATAAAGCATGACAAGCAATACTAATCTTTTGTGGGAATAAACTATTTGGCAAAAGAAGAGGAATAATTACCAGCATTTGTAACTCAATTGAAGATTGCAACATTGTTAATCTTTGTAGCTCTACCTTCAATTCACTGTCATGTCATTAACAAGCCATCTGCTAAGATATTACACTCAAAGTGCCAAATTCAGACTCAGACACCCTATAGCTATATTTACTTCTTTTCTTTTGGTGGATGGGAGGAGGAGTTTGCTTCACAGGCTTCTTTGTACTATAAGTGACAATTCTCTACTGTTTACTGTTCTAACAAACACTTTTTCCACAAGCTCACATTATTGACCCTCCAATTGCAAGATCTCTCTCTCCCTCACATGTTGACTTACAACCACACATGAGCTGTGCAAGGTATACTCCAAATAACACCTGGCACTATGCATACAAGTCTACACTAAGATACTAAAAAATGGATACCCAAAATTAGGCACCTCAGTCCATCCGTAGGATCCTAAACGAGTAACCATATTCTCAAGAATGGTGCACAAACTCCTCCTACTGAACAATTACCTAACTTTAAATACCTGGTTTTGGAAATCTTATCCAATGGCCAGATTCTGACATTAGTTACACTGGTATAAATATGAACTAACACCATTAACTGCAATGGAATTATTCTGTATATACAGTGATGTTACTGACATAAGAACACTCACGGTGGCCCATATTCTGACATCTCAAACTTCTCCATGGCAGTCACTTCTATGTGCATGTTCACTACTTAATAGTATTTTCAAAGGCTGACGTGTACATCACTCACTTTTCGTTGCTTAACAGAGTCCAGTTTTATCAGCCAGTATGAAGCCACATTTGTTTTATGGTATTTCCAATTATCCATAATCTGAATTAGTTGAAAAACAAAAGATAAAAACAAACATCTATAAAGAGTGGAATTTGACATTTCCAGCAAAAATATTACATTGTTAAAATACTTCCATTGTTTAAAAACAATCCCAGCATTTTGTGTAAAAAATAATTAATTCTCTGTAAGAAATGGAAGAGTGTCTGCAAATTTAGGAAAAGAGGCAATGACTTTGAGCCAGATCCTGACCCCTGTTCTACCTGATGATGCCATTCTAGCAGTGCAAGCAAAAGCACAGGGGTGGGCACAGAGTTCAATATTATAGAACCATTGTTTATTCTAGTATATATGAAGCTTTGCGCTTCATATAGGTCATTACATGTACCTTTAAAATACCCTTCCTAATAATCATACAAAATGTATTTTTATTTTTCCTGGTTATATCTAAATATTAATGAACTATTAACATATCTTTTTTAATTTCTTGCTATTCTGCACCTTTGACTGTATTCCAGATAAGTATCTATTAACAATTTTGCCTCAAAGTAATTTAACACACCATCGCTTTGTTATCTGAACTCTTCCAATCTTGAGATTCTTATTTTCCCATAGAAGTTTGCTAAGTGGCTTTACAAAGGACTTTGCAATAAGGAAGCATATTGTCATGCTTAATGTTATATCAGGACATGCCACTCAATAGAGTACATTTTGAAGAAAATGTTGAAGAAGCATTTTACTTTAGTTCAAAGTCTAGAAAACAAATGGCGTAGGGGGAGAAACCTATGAGTGAATTATTCAAGTTATGCCTCAGTACCTATCCAGGCAACACTCCCTTCGAAGGGCCAGATTCTGTGATCAGTTAGAACAGACCCAAAACTGGTAGATTTGGCTACCAGAGGATACAGTGATGCAGAGCCACTGTTGCAGCCCCAATGTCACCCTCTTCTGAACCCACATTATAAGGGTGTTCACAGGGGAATGGAGGCAGTTATGCAGTACTCCTTTACCTTGGTAATCACTGACTGCTGGAAAAGGCCTTGGGAACCAGGGTCACCTGGGGGGGCGCAAGTGGGGCAATTTGCCCCAGGCCTCGCAGGGGCTCCGCGAGCCACTCCGGGTTTTCGGTGGCACTTCAGCAGCGGGCCCTTCACTCGCTCCGAGTCTTCCGCTGCACTGAAGGAGCCACTGCCGAAGACCCAGAACAAGAGAAGGACCCATCTCTGAAGTGCTGCTGAAGCCTCGGAGTGCTGCCCGGTGAGTACAAGTGCCGCAAGTGGCGGGGAAAAAAAAAAAGCCGCAATCAGTGGCACTTAGGCTGCTCTACCACCGACACTTCATTCTTTGGCTGTGGGTCCTTCCCTCCGAGAGGGACCCACCACTGAATTCCCACTGAAGACCTGGCCCTGCCTCAGGCCCCTGAATATTCTGGGCAGCCCTGTTGGGAACAACCGAGAGCCAGCGTGGCTCAAAGCTGGTTTAGATATTATGGGTAGATGCTTCAAAGGCATCTAAGTCACTTGGGAGCCTAAGTCTCATTGACTTTCAATAGGACTCAGGCTCCTAAATCACTGAAGTGCTTTTCAAAATTTAACCCAATATTATCACCCAAGTCAACCAATTTCCCAGGAGCAAAGCCAGAGATTCTGCCGAGCCTATTTGACACGAGGCTCATGGCAATCGTTATATGGATTCACTTAATGCAGAAGGCAGGTTCTTCGCTAGTTATGCTGTACAGTCAGTGAAGGTGTTTTAAAGGATCTGGGTGGCTCAAAAAGTCTCCCAGGCTCACAGCCCCATTCCACAGCTTATCCAGGGAGAAAATAGGAGCCTATCAAGCTGAATTTTTGCATACTTACTCACATACACCTCAAATAGCAATTAGGAACAAAGGGAGCTCTCAAATTAGACTATAAAGGGAGCCTTTCCTATCACAGCAATTGGCGTAACAGGCCTTGCACTCCTCTTCAGTGATCAAGAATTAGGCGAGGCCCCACACATACCAGGGAATTTTGTTTTTCAGATGGCCTGTAGATTAAACCCCTACCAAATTCATGGTCCATTTTGGTCAATTTTATGATCATAGGATTTTTTACATCATAAATTTCATGATTTCACCTATTTATATCTGAAATGTCACAGTATTGTAATTGTAGGGGTCCTGACCCAAAAGAAGTTGTGATGGGGTCGCAAGTTTATTGTTGGGGGAAGGGGTTGCAGTATTGCTTCCCTTCCATCTGCACTGCTGCTAGTGGTGGCTCTGCCTTCAGAGCCAGGCAGCTGGAGAGTGGTGGTGACTGCTGACCAGAAGCCCAACTCTGAAAGCAAAGCCACAGCCAGCAGCAGCGCAGAAGGAAGGATGGCATGGTATGGCATCACCACCCTTTCTTCTGCGCTGCTGCTGGCAGAGCACTGCCTTCAGAGCTGGTCATCTGGCCAACAGCCAGTGGTCTCTGGCAGCACAACTCTGAAGGCAATGCAGAAGTAAAGGTGGCAACAATGTGAATACCTCCATCCCCCAAAATAACCTTGCAACTCCCTTTTGGGTCAGGATCCCCAGTTTGAGAAATGTTGGTCTCCCCCATGAAATCTGTACAGTATAGGATAAAAGCACACAAAAGACTAGATTTCATGGGGGGATACCAGATTTCATGGTCGGTGACATGTTTTTCATGGCTGTGAATTTGGTAGGGTCCTACCCATAGACTGACCAAGGTTTGTCTCATGCCTGTGCTTCTGGGTCACACGCAGGAATTAAGTCCTAGAGCTATAGTCAGTAGAGCTGCTCCAAACTCAGAATTTCCATTCTGTTTGAAATTCAGAAATTTTGAAAAAGTTTTTGTTTTCAGAAGGAAAACTGGAAATTTTGAAATTTCCCATGAAAAAAAAGTTTTAAAAAATTGTTTCAGAAATATCTCTTTTATATGCAAGTTTGTGGGGTATCTTTGCCCTCTCAGAGAGGCTGGATTACTATATGAAGCCAGTATCAATGGCCATTCAGGATTTGGATGGCCCAGAAGGCAGTGAACATTTCAAAATGGATAGCATCTGGAGTCAGGAAGCGCTTTGCATACATCTTCATCATAACAAAGAAAATTGCCTGTGCAGCCCCTACCAATAATAATGAAAGCTGCTCAATTCCCCTGCAAGTGGACTGCTGACTGAACCAGGATACATTTGGTTTAATCTGCAACATGTTAACATGCATATGTTACAACTTTGCCAGACAAGAGCAGAACAAAACATTGCTATTTACTTTTTTCACTGTTAAACTGATGTTTATTTCTTTGCTCTTCGGCATTTTCAATGTTTTTCCAATCTGCACTTTGTCTCTCCCAGCATCTCTTCAAATTTGGTACTATTTTCTTTTAAGATTCCCCTTTACTGTTTAGCATCAAGCACAGTATTCATCTCTTATTCTTCCACCTCCTTTCATATTCTTCTTTGTTACATGCCAACTACTAAGGCTCAGAAGAATATTAGATAAAAGGAAAAGCCAAGCCGGCAAACTGAAGGAGCCAGCAAGGATGCAAATGGTATTCCTGGCACTTGTACTCAGGCTTCTACTTCACCTTATTACATACCTTTCTGAGTTCCTTAGCATGCCTATTCAGGGGTAGTGATAAAACATGTCACAATCTGTATTCACATTCTAGGAAAGATAACAATTAATTGTAACATTCTTCTGTGCTTACTTAAAAATTTGCACTTTAACAGGACAAACCTCCACAATTATAAACTTAAGTTACTCAGTCTTCCTAATTATAAATGTTTGTCACATTTTAGAAAGCCCGAAGAATGATTTCAATGTTGTTCTTTTAAGGTCAGGTAGAATGTAGAAATCTGAGCTTTTGGAATCCTTTGATTTATGGATTCCATGAGCTATAAGGCCACAGGAGCTCATGAATCATTAGATGTACATTTTATTTTCCCAAGTTCATAGGGGCTTAATATAAAACAGTAAGTGTCCTCTGATGCATCTTCCTCATTGATCGATACTTACATTTTCTATAATTAATTCTGCCTCTTCATCTGTTTTTCCTGGGAACTTGATCCTCATATCATTGAAAATGAACAGTGTCTCTCTTGTCAATGCCTCTTCTTGCTCTTTTGTTCTCTATTGAAGCAAAGACTCAGTCAAAAATTGATATGGAATTGATTTAGTACAGAGTTAGTGATTTCATGTGTATCTTTTATGTGAAAGATATTTTAATGGTAAAAAAATATTTATTCCCAAATGGAGGAAAATAAATAGATTTTTTAAAAAGAATGTAAATGGTATATGTATACAATACATACACTCTATGTGTACATTAACATATATAAGTATTGACTAGAACTTGTAAAAAACTGCAAGAGAAGTGAAGTCTGAAGGTAAATTTGTTTCAGACAGATGAGCAAAATCTGCTCTATATTTACAATATTCCCCATTTAAAATATACAGTGCAAACACAACAAACTTAAATGTAACTATTATTTTATGAAGAGGATTCTCTATGCAGCCACTAACAAACAACCTCACAGAAGTCTACCACTGCACCTCCAAGCGAGCTGAGACATCCCTTGCTATCCAGTCTCGCATCTCAATTGAGCACAAGTTGCCAATCATGAAATCATACCAAACTTCCATGCACAGATTCTGTAAATTAAAGGGTAAAATCCTGCTAAAGTCAATAAAAGTGTTGCCATTGACTTCATGGGGCCAGGATTTCAATCTCAAGTTATGAATGTTTTTGTTCAATATTGAGATGAGCCTGTGTGACAGATAGCTAAGATTGTCTAAGATGTTCTAGTTCCCTCAGGATGGTGCTATAGGGTCAGAATTAAGGTTGTTTGAGATAGATAGATAGATAGATAGATAGATAGATAGATAGATAGATAGATAGATAGATAGATAGATAGATAGATATTTCATAACTCTGCTTTTGCATACTTCCGAATGTTCGGAGGCTTGGGATGGGGCTTGATTTTATATTTGTTAAAAGATGAACATTAATTTAGAATTTCCAGGCTTTCTGACATCTGTGGATTTTAAGGGAAGTACAGCTCTTAATCTCTTAAGGGCTTTTCTTGGCTGAAATAAGTGATAGATACTTCAAAGCGTAACAAAATAATTTTGCCATATAATATATAATAATTTGGGTCTGAAATAAAGAGGCATCTAATGCCTCTTGTTTATTTCTGTTTATAATTCCGGGTTTGTAACTCAAGTATAGGTTGTTTTTCCATATTTAGGTTCCATATCTTTGATTTAAAAACCAAATGCATAATCTAATTATTGGTAATATAAATCACTAAAAACATACTTTCTTCTCACTATTCAAAGGGCTGATAAACATACACTTTCCAAATAATTTATTTTGAGCATACTAAAAAGTTATGGATTATCCTTTTAAAATTTTTACTCCATCAGCAATATACGGTATATTATTCTTGGCTGCAAAAACAATCATACAGTACTGTGCGTGGAACTCAGTCCATAAAGATATCATTAAATCTTTCCCACTGCTATTCTGTAAGTAACTTTATTTGCATGATTTTAAGGACTATGACCCCAGTTTTGTCACAGAAACAAGGACATTCTGTAATATAAGATCTCTGCCAGTAGTTGAAGCTTTCTCAATGAAAAAGTTAAGCTGGTTTCTTATTTATGTTTATTTAAATGAGTAGCTCATTTTCAGTGGCATACTGTGATAGACTCATTTAATGTCTCAGTAATTTGTATTTGATATAGATCAGAATTAATGTGAAGAGAGAAGTCTATACTAGCCCTGTAACAATAAATTCTCAGTGTATGTCTTCATGATAAAAAGGAGCTTTTTTAACCTCGAATTAGCTAATGTGAAGGAAACATTCTTAACATTTTGTCTGTAGACATAAGTTAATACCTTTATAATCCAGTTAGCTGATGTGATATAAACCAGCCCTGACTATCTTTTGTACATACAGTTTAACAATTTTAAATTCATCTAACTCAGGGCTGGTCCACACTACGGGGGGGGAAATCGATCTTAGATACGCAACTTCAGCTACGTGAATAACGTAGCTGAAGTCGAATATCTAAGATTGGATTACTCACCCATCCACACTGCGCAGGATCGATGTTCGCGGCTCTCCCTGTCGATTCTGGAACTCCGTTGGGGTTGATGGAGTTCCGGAATCGATATAAGCGCGCTCGGGGATCAATTTTAACCCGCCGATACGGCGGGTAGTCTGGACGTAGCCTCAGTTTTAAAAAAAAAAAGAACCTTTTTTCATCTTCTAGACAGAGCCCCAGAGGCAGCAGGCAACAAACTTTTTGCCAAATTAAAAATTTTGGTTAGAGTGAGTAAATGTTAGAAAGGTTAATTAGCATCCCAAAATAATTTCTCACAACAACAGACATTCCTCTGATAGGGAAAGTGATTGCATATGTGGACTGAAAGTGCCCATTTTAATTAACCTATCTCCAAAAGATTATCTGGGGGGTGAAAAGATATAAAGGGGACTGGAAAACAGGAATTGAAATGGTTTAGCTACAGCACTTAATATACTCCTGAATTAATTTGGGGACAGATCCCTGGGAACACCACTTTGGCATATGTGGGGCATGCAGCACATTGCAGAAACCTGTAAGGAATAACGGAATTATGAAAGGGGAAACCAAAGAGGGTGATCTCAAATAGGCTGGACAGAGAGGGAAGAAATCCAACTCTAGGACTGTAAGGCTGTTACTACACTGCAACAAACCACAAAAAAAATAATGAACCTACCTATTTTAATTCCTGCCATGTGTAAAACTATATATGTGGTGAAAACCCTTTTAATCTGATCTTCCATTTATTTTTAAATACATCTTGTTTTTAGTTAGGCCACTTGAGCTTTAAGGCTTGTCTACTTAGGGATGCATTTCAAAATGGGGAAAAGCTTTGTCTTCATTTGGGGGAGAAAGTGTGTTGTTACACTTAGACAGCTAATTGAAATTAGTTATGTCAATGTAAAATCCTAACAGAGACAAGGTCCTGTAGTTTTTAACTTTATATAGCTGGTTGAGGTAAATCCCAGGAGTGGATGCTATAGATTTTACCTCAGCCGGCTACATCAAGTTCAAAACTAGCTTTACCTTGTCAACTAGGTTTTTACGCCAAGATAGGTTTCTCAATGTATACACATACCTCTTGTTGCAGGGAAGATATAGCCTAAGTCTTACTAATGCAAGCCCTGCTTTACTCCAATGCAATGTCGCTATACAGGGGATTTATACTGATGTTGAAACACCAGCACAGTTCTGCCAGTGTAAAAATTCTTAGGTAGATAAGCCCTTATATTGTTTGGGAAATCAATAATCCCAAATTATTCACAAAGCCTGTCCTGGAGAAGAGAAAAACCGTCCATCTTTTAGACATAGTGCAGGAAGGGTGTTTGGAGCTCAGGATTCTCAGTCACAAGGGCACAGACTAAGAAGTCTTTTCCCATAAGTTGTGGTGTTTGCAGGGCTGCAATCTAATGGATGCCCTGGAAACATGAAAGAATCACTGCAAGAGCTTATTTTAAGGAACGTAAAGGTACAGCAGTCCAGTACTCCTGAGATTCTATTAAAACACAAGCTACTTCAGTACCTCAGGATTTCTGACATTGTATCAAGAAAACTAGTAATGTAGTAGGAAAATTACTATTATGCACCAAGATGACAACAGTACTGCGTTGAAAGAAATTCAAAATCTTATTGAAGCATTATTACACAAAGCAATACTGCAATGCACTTTTTAGATAAATAAAACACATTGTTGTATTTATTAACTTACCCCTGAAGAGTGCACTGTGCCCAGACTGGCAGTATTACAAATTCTGACTGAAGATGAATTACGATTTAAAGAATGGGACCTATTCATTGACGATGGACGTGGCATTTGCACTGCAGGTTTGGCTGAAAAGGGACGCTGCTCAGCGGCTTGTGACTGCATGGCGAAGATTGATATTGAACGAGGACAGCTTACAGAACGCCTTATAGGACCTGTGGATGATGTGGAGGGTGAATATGATGGAGTTTTTATATTTTTAATTAAAGGTTTCCAGTGTAATCTGCCTGAAGACAAAGACAAGGCAGGATATAATTACTTTCTGTCCATTTACTGTATGTTCCTCTGTCATTACTGACTAGAGAACATGTCTATTGGAAATCATAAGGTTCTTCAGTAATAAATGCTTTATGCAACCCATAAAAGTACCCATTCCTGCCCCCAAATCAGTCTTCTTCAGTTAGGCTCAAATCCTCTCCCAGGTACAATACATTTGTCAAAGTGTGCTCGCATCTTGCTGTTCAGTAAGATGGAATGTGAGCAGAGGATTTGGGGGAAGAGAGTAGGGACTTTGGCTTTTCTGGACAGCAGTACTATACTGATCCTCTACATTTTAGGCCTTCTGCAGCCCATAATAAAAATAAGATTCTGTTACAAAACAATTTTTGACAGCAGTACCATATGCAAACATAACTACAGTGCTATAAGATGACAATTTCAATGCAATACTTCTAAACTGTATACTAGAAAACACAAATAACATATTGTACAAACCATGTCAGCACTTTACTATTCAATGTTACATTGTCTAGCTATTGTTCTACTTATTTACCTGGAAAGTGACCCATATATAAATCTTATCTTCTGCACTTCCTTAGATAGATTTTTTAATTTCCCAATAAAATCATGTTTAACAGAAATGAAAAACCACAACAACAAAGAATAAATTTGATGGCAACTTTGTCAGAAGTAATGAAAACACAGAGGAGCATACACAACACATCCAATAGCAGCTAACGTTCATCCTTTTCTTTAGTAAATAGTAACCTGGCAGCAAGTCATGCATAGGTTATTTTGATACAGCTTTTCTATCAAGCTGGAACTGGCTTTTAAAGAAGAAGAATTAAAAAAGCTAATTTGTGAATCCAGATGGCTTAATGCCAAGGTTCAGTCGATCAATTTTCAGGCATAAAAACTTTGTCACTGTTAAGTTCTGCAGCACAGGAATATCTTATATGATTTTTGTGCACATTATTTTTAATCAAAATTATGATCATTCACTTACTGGATCGCTCTAATAATTTATACTTGTTTTCTTCAAGCTCATATGACACTTTCATCTCTTTTTTCTCATTGTGATCTTCCTTTTCAGTTTCCTCTTCCCATTCTGATGTGTTGCTGCTGCTGTCACAGCTACTCTCACTACTGTAGTTCCTCTGTTTTTTTAAAGTCTGTGAACTTTCTGGCATAGAAGACAGGGGCTAATATAAAAAAAAACAAAATGTATAGTAAATTCCTTCATTGCCCAAAAGGCAATTTGTAGGCCTTTATTCAGGAAAGCACATAAGCACATGCTTCAGGTTTTACTGAAGTAAACCTGAAGCATGTGCTTTCCGCAACTGGGGACTTAATACTCTTTTTCTCTCACACTCACTGATGGCAGAAATACGTGTTATGGTAATTGGTTTATTATGTCCCACAATACCAAGTATGTTATGAAGGGATTTTTAATTGTACAGTTCACACATCTAATTTCTATAAGGTAGTATAAGTCAATGATGTAATATCATTTTTTATAGATTTTAGTCACTACATATGTTTCTAATACAGTAGCTTGAGCTATACCTTACCAATGACAGTAACATGAAGACAATAAGCACAGCAGACAACTCTGGTCAATGCAGTTTTGAAAGAGAAAATAAAAACAAAATGGTTTTAAAAACAGAAGCAGAGAGAAGAGAGCATGCTCCACTAGCATCACTTTGATGCTCCATATGCACATGGGATCATATACCATTAGGTAATTAATCTTGCACTATCATAAAAAGAATTGGGAGATAAGAAAAAAACAGCAGGAGACTGAGAAACAGCTGTAGAAACAGTAAGTGCAGGCTGAGAATTCACCTTCTTCCACCAACCATGAAGCAGACAGAAAGCAGGAACATCAGTGCTAATAATCCCGTTATATTTGTCACCACAAGAGGTCTCACATTGTTCTTTTTTTCTGGTAATTAACCATTTTCTCAGTTCAACAGCCATATGATGTCTATATGTCTGCTTTCCAATGACTAATAATGGTAAGGCAGATGCTTATACCATATTGTCACTATCTCATCTTCCTATTCGCATATTGGATAGCAAATTAAGCTTATAAAGCAAAAGTTAACATGGTAACTGAATTTGTTTTGGGGAAGGTCATAGTCATGCTGAAAAATATTTCAGCATTAATTTAAAATATGCCTTAATACTATGCCTTAATACTATGGTGATGGGCAGCAGTACAAACCCCACTAAATAGTACTCAGGTAGCATGTACTTTGCAAATAGACACCTCTTTTCAAAGACTTTTCTCTGTAAAGGTCAGGTGAAAAATTTCTAGTAGCAACCTGTCAGGCATAGTATGCTTACCTTAATCCAAACCAGCTAAGAGACTGTGGAAGAAATGTACTGTAGGGTGACTAGATGTCCTGATTTTATAGAGACAGTCCAGATATTTGGGGCTTTGTCTTATATAGGCACTTATTACCTCCCACCCCCTGTCCTGATTTTTCACACTTGCTGTCTGGTCATGCTAGTGTTCTGCCATTGTATGGTCTTGGTAATTATCCAAGTTAAATGAAATATGTTTTGAGGGTAATACTTCCTTGCCACAAGGATCAATTCAGGTACATTATTGGGTCGGTACTTTTTCAAAAACAGATTTCTAAACAGAAAGTACCTTCCCTGGGTCAATTAATGAAGAAGAGTTTTCAGAAATACAAAAAAAAGTTGAAGACAAAAATGTAAAAACAAAAAGAATTTCAAAGAAATTTAGGAAAAACATAAATGACAGAGCTCATTTGCGCTGAAAGTGATCTCTTATGGATCATCTGGACCTTTTCTCTGCATCGCGGCAAGATTGATTTCAACATTCCTAAAACATCTATGATAAATGAACAACAGATCTAGTTTTAAAGGCTGCAGTAAATGTGATTTGCCAATCTTCCTCGACAACTTATTCCATTGCTTAGTAATTCTAATTATTAGAAAATACTTCCCGATTGCTAAATCTAAATTGTCCCTATTTAAACCCATTCTGTTTTGTTCCACAAGAACAAAAAAATGACAATTACTAATCTCCTCTAAAAACCTGGTATTTTGTAGTTTAAACTTTTTTATTCTTGTGAACACACTGTACAAAGAACAGTGCAACAAAATGAACATGAGGAAATAAACCTTCCTGTGTGTGTGAGGCACCTTCTAGAGGCTTTTAAATTATCCACCCCCAGTTAGTAAAAGGAATTGAAATCTTGGGGCTAGAAAGTGTTCTCTGGTGCATGAGCCAGAGAGTTAACCCATTTGCTTACAAACTCCCTTTAAGTTTAAGGAGTTTCTTGCAGAAATTCCTTTAATATAAATGGGGTATGCATAGATCCTTTTTTAGGTCCCAATCCTGCATACAGATCCACCCATATGGACTCTCACTCTTGTATAAGGTTCCACTACAAGATCAGGTCTACAGTTAGCATTGTTTTTTGCAAGGAATTGCAGTCCCAGATTTGTACATAATGTTTTGAAGAACAGAAAATGCTGTGAAGATTTTCTATTCCTTTACACACATACAAATCGAAATGAGTTCTAACACCTAAAATATGAGCTTTTCTAAACCGGGTTATGAGTTAGAAGGATTGCAGAATGTAGGCAAATAAATAATTTAGGCTTGATAATACAGTAATTAATCTTTGCTGACTCGTGAGAAGATGAATTTAATGCAATGGGCTTCGTATGATCTATGTGCACTATCAGCAGAAACTATGCTAAAACTAATACATATTTCACTTAAAATTTGATCCTGGATATGAGACATCCTCTATAGCAGGATGACACACTTTCTGCAGTACATCAGGTCACACACATATAATAATCATAATTAATACTTTGAACTTCTAGAGTGCCTTTCATCCCGTGACCTCAAAGTTCCTTAAAGACATTAATAAATTAAGGCTCACAACACCGCTTTGAGATAGGCTAAGAATATAAAGCAGTGGTGGGCAACCTGCGGCCCGTTTGTTTACATTTGCACGGCCGTCCGCAGCTCCTAGTGGCCTTGGTTCACCGTTCCTGGCCAATGGGAGCTGCGGGAAGCAGAGGCCAGCATGTCCCTGGAAATTTAGTTGGCAGATCACAAGTTCCTGGGCCCAGATCTTCACCCCTACTGCAACCCAAAAAAACCTATACAAAGGAGCTCTGAGAAAGAAAATTCCTACAAGAATCCCTACACGTAGCTCCTCCTTTATAATTCCATTTGAAGTCATGGTTTGCCCCCTCATAGATGGGCCAAGGAGCTCACCTCCAAATCTCTTGAGCTTAAGCTCCACAAGGCTGGAGGGGAACAATATGCATGTACCTTTTATCCAACTCATCCACTGCTGCCTGCAGCTTGCCTAGCCTAATCATCTTTCGCAGAAATTAATTTAAAAATCAGTCAAACACCTTGGGTCCTCGTTGCCTGGTGGATTTTCCCATCAGTTTTTCATCATCCAGTTCACATTGCTCCAGAAGATCCAAAATGTCTTCCTCCTGCAAATGTGAATGTGTCTAAGATTAATGAAAAGCGATGTAATTAAAAATGACAGTTCAAAACAGATCCCACCTTTCCTCCAAAGGTAAAGTGGCAGCTTGGATTGAGATTTAAAAGTGGTTTTCTGATTAAATAATCACTATACATCTGTATGTGCACAAACAGGTATTCACATGCTTCCAAAGACTATTTTGATAAAATAATAACATCTTGATATTAAATTCTTTCCTCTGATGTACGCCATTCCAGGGGAAATCAATTATACCTGCAAGAGTGCAAGCTGAATTTGGCCTGTATAGTTTGTTAATAGCTATTTGTGTGAATGGTTGGACATAATCTTCTGTTAGACTGCTGGCTGATATGTTCTTGAAAAGGTTATTTCCCCTAAGTTTGTAATAATTTCTCAGATTTGAACAATGACTTTTAAATCACGATAATTTGGCCATTTCAAATATATCCATTCCTCAAGTGGCTATCTCTAGGAATTTCCCCTGAGTTAGGGGGATCCCTGAGGGCCATAAAGATAGTGGAGCTTGTTCTATGACAGTTGTTGTCCCACCCAGCTATAGTGGGCATCCCTGAGCAGGCTGGGACCATTATAGGGGGAGAAAGAAGGCAATTATCATTAGGCAGAGTTGTTTTTATGGGGATTTATGCCAGGGATTAGTTTGGCCATGGGTCAGGCTGAGGATCAAGAAAATGGAAAAGTGGCTTAAAGCCACTTGTCCTATCTCCACCGTGGGTCTTATTTCCAGCGCAGTTCAGCCAGACTCAGGAATTTGACCAACAAGCTACATGAAGAACAATAATAAAACTACAGAAAAATTGTAAAGTGTTATTAATGACACATGAGCAAAGATGATTCAAACCTCATTCAAAACTTCATGCTGGGTCATGGAATTCCAAGATATATAACTTTAAAGCCAATACTTCTGCACATTAGTACCTTCATTCTTTTCAAAGGGTTATTCAACTCCCGCTGAAGTGAAGCTGCTCTCCCTGCAAGGAACGTCTGGAAAGCAATGGCTAACAAACTCTCATATTTTTCAAGTAGCAGCTTATTATCAGGAGGGTAAATTCGCCTACAATTAGAAAAAATGAAATGGTGACAAGAGTAAAACAAAGTTGAGCTACTGACCACCCAAGGAATACAACTAAAGTAACTAATTTACAAAACTTGTTATGTAGGAGATTTATTTAGTCTGTAATTATTATTAAATGCATACTGTGAATAAGACTCTCTCACCTAAGTTTAGCTCAGTGGACATATATATGCTTTAGCCAGCAACTGGCTGCTTTAAAAAAAGAGAAAGACAGACAGACTGTGCAGGTTCTTCTACAGAAATATCATGACTGAGTCTTGGAATACTCACTGAAATTTCAACTTCAGATGTGAATGAGGCATGAAACATTAACAAAATGCTGTATTCAGAGGCATGAAATATTTTGTTTTGGAAATAAAGCAATACAAAAGAATTGAAAATCTTACTAATTAACTACTATGCTTTTATGGGCCTGCTATAAATTAAATCTTAGAGATGTACTGCATTACCCCAGTAACCCTTTCAACATAATGGACAGGAACATTCACTATTAGAAAAACACTATCTAACAAAAATGGAGAGTGGCTCCGATTTTCCATTACAGCAGCTATGACCATTATTCTTTACAACTGTGGGTAGGGAGATTATGACAATGCAAAACTAGGACTGAGTGATTTATGCACATTTACAAAGAAACAATTGGCTCTGATGAGAATCATCCCTAATCTACTTGTCAGGAAAAACTGAAGCATAGCCAGAGACCGTAAAACCTGGTGACTAATTTCTAACCTACATTAAGTGGGCAAATAGATTATAATCAGTCAGCATCATGTAACTGGTATATTTTGACTTGGGTCTATGGCTTGAGCTGTGTCCACACTTCAAAATGACAGGGCTTGGACCAGAGTCACAGTGGGACTCAGCCTTGGACCCACATCCTGCTCCTGTGTGCTTACTTACCCAAGTCAGAAAGGCTTGTGTGTGGACAGTAAGGGGGCTTGGGCTCAAACCTGAATCTTCATTGTAAACCCAGGCTCAGATTCCATTCCATAATGAAAGATTCAGTTCCAGCAACTGTAAGCCTGGGTTTACAATGCAGTGTGCACGCTCAAGTGTAGACTTGGAAACACAAACTCCGTAAGTGCAGGTCCCACAAATGGAGGTTTACAGTGCAGTTTAGGCATACACTAAGTCTTGTGAATTTTGTAAAAGGATCGCTCCTCTTTTGCCTGCTCACAATTTTTGGCTCCCTGAAAAACTACCTCTTGCAGTGACCTTCATTCAGATGGGGAAGAGCGATCATGTTCTCACTAGACTTAATTAATATAATCCAGGCATCTGCCAGAGAAGATTGCTGGAGAGCAATCTGTAGCACTCCCTTATCCAGTGGTTGGACAAATGGTCTTCTTTCCCAGCTGTATGTGAAAAAACCTTTTGGTTTTCAGTTTTCATAGAACTATGTTAGTCTAGAGTCACACATATTAGTTTAAAACAAACATAGTAGCTTTGGTTCAGATATACTCTTGTACAGTTTCCTTTGCATGCTATGGTGAACATTCAATGATCTCAAACCAATGGAAAATTCTCCACTGGTCTAAAGCAAATTAAAAACTAGCATAATTCATAACCATGCAGCAGCTATACTTTGTGTGTGTTACAGACAAGGCTGTGTCAATGGAGAAATTAGGAGCAACCATAGAAGTTCCATAGAGAGCAAGGGAGAATTAGAGAGGACCAGGGTGCCCTTAGTGGGGGCCAGAAGTGCATCAGAGAAGGCAAGGGAAATAGCTAGTAGAAGCTTCCCCACTCTATCACAAACATTAATTTCATTTTTCTCGAAGGATCTCCAAAGCTTTAAGAGGACTGTGAGGGAGAGTGAGTGAATATAAGGTGTGAAGTCTCATTTCATGAAAAACGCATCCTGAGCCAGTATGAATCTGTTGGTAAATTTTCTCCCATTAAAAAAAAAAAAAGCAAGCATTGAGACTATATTCTAATGCACAGATACTGGCATGCACAAAACCTCAGATAATTGATTTATGGAAACTCACTTCTATAATAAATTTGAATTTCTTATCAATATTTTCTTCAGTAAAAATGATAGAGTTGATCCTAAAATCAGTGAGAGTTATAGTTGCCTAACAGATGCTCTGTACTTCTCGGGATACTGCCTTATATTTATACATTGAGAAGATAGTCGGCCACATTCTGCTCTCAATTATACAGGTATTATATGATGCTAATAGTGTTTCTGTGCATTTAGATCAGTGAAAATGAGTGAAGAATCTGGTCCAAAGTGCTTTCTATTTCAGTGCAAGACAAAAGCAAAAGAAAATATGCCTTTCTGACTAATATAAAGAGACCTGTTCACAAAACAATTACACTCAAAGGTCTAAAACACGCCTGTCAATTGCATTTATTTATTGTACTTTACATACATAAATACATACTTTACACATATAAACAGACTATTAACTGTAAGGTCGAAGGAAAAGTCAATTGTGATTGGAAATGCTCCTCTGCTTAAATATAAATAAATTTACACATGTTCAGCTAATGAGAAGGTTCATTCAGCAATCTAGTCCCTCTGCTTCAGGTTCTGCTTTAAAGGGACAAATACTAGTCCAATTGAAGTCAGTGGGAGTTATGCAATTGAAGTGAACAGGACCAGGATTTAGCCCTAAATACAGATCTGTTGGTCTCAGTGCAGAACAAGCCACAGCTCCTTGTTAACAATTAATTTTTTTAAAGGGGGGGGAAAAAGTGGTGTTTCTGCTGGTTTAAAAGAGGCCTAACAATACTTTCATTGGAGGGATACGCAGTATAATTAAATATGAGGAAAATATACTCCACTGCAAAGGGCCCACATGAAACCTATAAATGCCTTAAGCCCCTCAAATTCAGCAAGGTACTTAAAGCACATGCCTACCTTTAAACATGAGTGGTCCCACTGAAGTTAATGGGACTACTTATGTGCTTGAAGTTAGGCGCATGCTTAAGTACCTTGCTGAATCGACACCTGAAGATAGAGAACCTGACCCAAAACCTACTGAAGTCAATGGAAAGACTCCCATTCCCAGAATCAGGTCTGAAGTCAATGCAGACATACAAGTTTCCTGTGGTTCTCATTTAAAACACTAATGTCATGCCATGCAACAATAGTAATGGATTGTTCGTCTTTCCATATTGTAAGGGAGCTTTATTTAATCTAGATTTTTTTTAATTAACATTTTTAAACAATTATTTACTTGTATCTTAAAAGTACAGTCAGATCCACTTATACAGAGGTGGCATAAAGCTCACATATGTACTCTCTCAGTCCTGGAGCTGATGTTAAAAACAGCCTTTATTCCTTAGGATGATACTTTCAAATATAATATTTATCATAGATACTTATGATAGAATAAAATTGTTGTTTACTTAAATTGTCTTTTTCAAGTATTTAATCAACATGGTGTGCTTTGTCTAGAACATAATAAAATCTACATACTGTTAAGTAATGGGATCTCTGCTCCATTAAAATTGTTGTTTGTTATTTTCAAAGGAAAAATACCTAAAGACATACCATAGATAGGCCTCAACATTATCACCCCCTTTCTGCCTACAATTTGCTAGTAATAGGAGTGTTGCCTGGCTGCAGGAACAGGCCCTTTATCTGCAGCTATGCTTCTCAGGGCACTCAATATTTAAGTCCAAGTTTTCAAGTAATTATGCTGGTGCCTATAGACGATATCACTGATGCCTTATAAATGCCAGATGCAAACACAGACCTTGGATTAGAAGTCCTATTACCTGGGAAAAGACAGCAGCTGGTGGACATCAATACTTAAAATAAATTCCTGTCAATAATTTTTCTGCAGAAAATCTATCATCGCCTCACAATACCTATTTCCATTATTCTTAAATAAATCATTCAATTCTGGACTGATTCATCCCACACAAGCAGGAAGAGGGAGGGCACAGTTACCTGTAGTTCCCCATATGTCTGTTTTCATGCTCTTCTTTGGAAATCTGTTTACGAACTTGCGCAAGTCTTTCTTTCTAGAAATCAAGTAAGAAAGAATTAAAAGTGACTGAGTACAAGCCTTGGGAGGGAAGGAGGAGTAACTTTGTAAATTTCCTTTATACCAGTTCTTCTCTTCTCCTCTCTAGCGTGTGGCGCTGTTTTTCCCAGTCAGAGGATCCTGGTGACAGTCTTTTCATTGAGCCATGACCATAAAGTCTCTTTTGAGCCTCAGCTTTTTGTTGGGCTAAGTTTCTCCTTTTATCACTTGTCCTAAAATAGAGATTACATTCAAATATGACTCAGTTAATCCGGAAAGCAACAGCTTTTAATCAGGATTAGGAGATGACTGCATTACATTGTTATAAACATAGCTGAATTCTTAGTTCTTTATAATAAATCTTTTGTACATATTTATCTGGCACAGTCACAGGATATAGTCCCAACATGCAATCAGACCTGCACAGGTGCAGAACCCCCAGTAATTTTAATGGGACTCCATGTAGGCAGACCTCTATAACCATGCACAGTCCCACTGAAATCAATGGGGTTCTGCACAGACACAGAGGTCTGTCCTCACAGATCCAATTCCAGGACGAGGGTCTAATGTATTAACTCTGTGTAGAGGTTGTCACTACATACACTCTTACTACACATTTGAGCTGAGAGGTACTTTCACTGTAAAACTAACCCCCTGTTTTTTCCTATTAAACACTCTATGATGTAGATCTTATAGATAAGATAAAAAATAAATACTGCTTAAGAATGAATTCTTATAGTATCAATTGTTATGGCTGTGATAACTCTCTACTTTTTAGTACAGTATTGTACTGATTTTGTGCTACCACCCAACGTGCAACCTTGACCTTAACTTACGGTAATTATTTTCCATTAAGTTTACAACTGAAAACTGCACCATTTCTTCCAGTTTACCCCCACCTCTGTGTTCTGGTGTTAGTAGAAATGGATTGCAGTTGTGGATGCTACTGCCATCAGATCAAACTACCAAAGTGCAAGTGAACCCATGCCAGCACTTACCATCCACACTCTGAGACCTGAGTGAAAAATTATTAAAAAAAGAATCAGGAATGGTAATCAATACTCTTTTTTGTAATGCACACTAATGAGGAGTAAAGTTGAAGTTCAGTCACATATACATAGTAAAACTGGTACATAAGAAAACTTTGCTATTCACATAATTTAAGACTGGTAACAAATTTTCCATACTGCACATATCTCATGATTTTCCCATATTAAATAGGAAAAAAAGACAGCAAACGTCACACTCCTATAAAAAAAGTTAGGGTGAGGATTAAAATGCAAGTTTACCTTATGTTGAGAAGCTTTAGTGCATTTAGTAGAACACCTTTTTTTACATCATAGTCTATTTTTTGGTCAGTTCCGAAGCTCGGGGCTCGATTAATCTGAAAAATTGAAACACAGAAAATACAAGAATGTTTAACTTCAGTGTATGAAACATACACACATTTTTCATAAAGACTTCTTTTAAAATCTACTGACATGAAAATAATTAGATTAATAAAATAAATGTTCGGAAGCTAATGTCATGAAAACTGAAAGAGAGAACATTTAAAACGAAAGTTATCATTATACAGGAATTAAAAGAAAAACCAAGAAAAATCATTAAAAACATGGTGGGAGAAGTTTAGCTACTTTCTTGGTGGAAGGTCTCCCATCCAAAGATTCACTAGGCTCAATCTTTCTTAGACAGTCTGATAGACTTGCCTCCTCTAGCAGCATGCGAGCCAAAGATTGTTTGTTGTTCAGTGCCCTGATAGTACAAACATTTACACACATGCTTAACTTTAAGCATGTGGGTAGTCCATGCTTAAAATCAATCATGTAAATAAACATTGAAAGAAGTGAAGCATTTAATTAATGGGCCTCTGGGGCCAAGAACTCAAACCCAACTCTCATACATCATATTACAGAAAACTGTCACTCGACAAGGCAAATGCATTTTAAATAAGATTTTATGTATGTAAAATATTTAAAGTAAAACTCCATTGATTAGATATGTTTGGATAAGTTAAGAGTAAATACCTGTCAGTTTTATTCATTTTTCCAATAAGTTAACTTCCTGGCTTTTATGTACACTGCATGCCCAGATACCAGTGAAATTGTAGTTAGATATAGTGTCGTTTTTGGGACTTTTGAAATGCTATCTTGGCCCAAATTTTTAAGTTATGATTGCATGCACCCATAGCACATAGTAATAGCCAGAGCCCGTGAGCCCACCCATACAAAGGATTGCACTTGTGAAAATAGGGAACATGGCATGCAGAAGTTCATGCTGATTTTTGAAATTGTGGGCCTTCAAATATCCCTGTATTGTTAACACTTTAGATTACAACAGCAGCATTAACAGCAGCGTTCCTGCAGAGAATGTGAGAAGTAATTATAGTACATTGTACTGTTTACATACCTTATATCCTGTCATTTTACTTCGATAATATAATACAAGTGAATAATATAGTTACACAGGGAATATATTTAATATGTTAATATAGATTAACAGACATTATTATAAAAATGATCTGTGCTATGTATCTAAGATAGAAAGGAAAATTCAATTACACTGAAAACTAACTCTTGATTTAAATGAACTTTTATTTCTTACAAAGTGGTGATGTGGAAGAAAAAGGTTTGCAGCAAACCTGAACAAACATAACCATGTTAGTTGTGTTTTATGAAGGATAAAGGTAGTTTTGTTATTATAAAACAGTGTACAAAACACTGCACTAAGATTTCTGTGGGTATGTGTACATAGCACTTTGGACTGAGACTCCCAGCCCAGGACAAGAGATGTGGGCAAGTGGGGCTCACACTAGCACTCAAAAAATAGCTGTAAAGACCGCGCTTAGCAAGGGGAGGGAAAATTGCTTCTTTGACTTTTTCTAACCACTGGATAGATATTCAGAAGCATTCAAAAACCCAAGAAGACTCCAAAATTAAGAGATAGGTCAAAAGCTGAGAGATCAACTACTTGAGACATGCACTAGTCAGTCTGAAATGCACTGCTTAAAGTACAGTATCTTAATGCTACTATGAAATGTATGGTGGTGAAACATGGGCGCTGATGGAGATGGAGGAGCAACAACTGCTTGTCACAGAGAGGGCAAAGGAAAGAACTCTCAGGATTTCATTCCGCCACTGAGTCCGCAGTGAAGTGATCAGCCAGCAGAGTGGAGTGCGGGATGTCACTGAAAGCAGGTACAGTAAAATGCGATGGCCCAGGCATTTATCTAGGCTCACTGACAATTGATGGACTGCAGCTACCGCGAGTGGTACCCACAAGAACTGAAATGACCACTCGGCCGACCTTCAAAGAGATGGGAAAATTTTATCATGAAAAAAGACTTGGTCGCACATGGAGAAAGGTCAGGATAAGAGAAGGATGGAAGACGTGTTGTGATCTGTGCAATCTATATGAGGGCTGAAAGACTGATCCATCAAGGTGATGATTACATTCATTTTAACAAAAAGGAAACTTGTGAGAGCTATTTACTGTAGTAAGGTTTTTAAATAATTACAGATACACACACGATAGCTCTAACACAAATGACAGCTAACAAAAAGCAATTGTATGCAGCATTCGAATAATGTTTTGTAAAGATGATCTGCAAAACCTTTTAGTTAAAGATTCACACTAAGTGACAGAAGATTAGTACAGACTTCACAATTATAAACAGCTACATTTAAAAAAATAAAGACTGGAAAATCATTTCCTCCTTCATTTATGCACCAAGTCCTGAATTCAGGCCGAGGATTCTGGGTTTCCAATACAAAGCTGATGCCATCTCAAATGCCTGCTGTATTGCCTGCATTAGGGGTTTGAGATGTCAAGAAAACACTTAATTCTAATCCCCTGATTTAGTAGGAAAACAAAGAAGGAAATTTTTTTTTGTATTATTCATATTATCAGCTTATAGTTGGATACCTATTCTGTTACTGATCTAGGATATTGCACATATTTCTTTTCATAAGCTTTGTTACTTTATGTATTTAAGATGCAAGAGGCTTGCTTTCTGTAAACTGTAAACAGACTGTTCAGTCTGGCGTCAGACTTCAAAGACAGGATGCCACGTTCTTCCTTCCAGCCTGGCCACTACACTCAGCAGCACTTTGCTGATGGCTGGGCTTCTTCTTAAGTTTTACTCCAGAAACTAATTTGGAAGAAGCTCTCAATTTAGCTTCTACATGTGAATGTAATATTTCAGAGGCCCTGCTGTTTGCCTTGTGCTGCTGAGCACAAAGAGGAGGAAAGGAGTGGAAACAGGAGTCTGAGGCTTGTTTTACACTAGTAACTTATGCCAATATAAGTACGTTGCTCAGGGGCATGGAAAATCCACACCCCTGAGCAATGTAGTCATACCAAGCTAACCCCCAGTGTAAACAGTACTATGTTTATGGAAGGACTTCTCCCATTGCCATAGCTACCACTTCTCAGGGTGGTGGAGCACCTACACCAGGGGTAGGCAACCTATGACACAGGTGCCGAAGGCAGCATGTGAGCTGATTTTCAGTGGCACTCACACTGCCCCAGTCCTGGCCACCGCTCTGGGGACCTCTGCATTTTAATTTCATTTTAAATGAAGCTTCTTAAACATTTTAAAAACCTTATTTACTTTACATACAAGAATAGTTTAGTTATATATTATAGACTTCTAGAAAGAGACCTTCTAAAAACATTAAAATGTATTACCGGCACGTGAAACCTTAAATTAGAGTGAATAAATGAAGACTCGGTGCAGCACTTCTGAAAGGTTGCCGACCCCTGACCTACACCAATGGGATAAGCTCTCCTATTGGCATAGATAGTGTCTTTACTAAGCACTACAGCTGCATCGTAAGTATAGACAAGCCCTGAGGAAGAAGCCTCCCTGTTTAAGTAGTCCTTAAGCCTCTACCAATGCATTAACAGGCCTTTAGAACCCATGACAGTACCTTTTCCAGGCTCCATCCAACAGCTGCCAAGAAAGAACTAATACCCTATTACCTAAATTGAATATGACCACTAGTGTCTTTCTTCAAGGCAGAGATTGCCAGGGAACCTAACCAGACAGTGAAGTGGCTGAGCTCATTTGGAATGAATTCTTCACCAATAGGGAACTAGCAAAAGAGTTTGACAGACTCTGCATTTGGATGGATCTATGAGCCACTTGGCCTCAAAAGTTCTTTTGGCCTACTTTGAACAAACCCTCTCACTACAACTTTTAAACTGCTTTTCCTTCACCTTTCTTCCACCTGCCTAATCTGCCCTGGTATCTGCTTCTATTAGCACTTTTCTTGGTGGGACATTTATGCAATAAATGTTTCAGTACTAATTTATAAATGGATTAATCCCATGATGTCATATTCCAGAGTTCCTCGGGCAGACCATCACCAAAACAAATTTGAACAATCAACATCCAAGCTAGTTTATAGTCAGCAAGCACATGGGATAACACACAGAAGAGAAAACTGCTGGGTAAATAATAGATGTGTACAAATACATTATTGCTTACAAGAGTCCAGTATGTTGAAACATTTTGTAGATTATATTTTTATAATCTCACAATCCTAGCTGCTGAAGAACTTGTTTAATACTGATGATTCTTTAGTTACTGATTTTTAAAGTTACTGAATTTATTTCAGAATTGTCAGTGTGAGTTTGTAATTTCTCCAGCTGAAGTCCTCAAGCTTTGTTCATACAATTAAAAGTTTGTACAAGTCAGGCGTATATAGTTAGATTCCAGTTTTATTGCCATGTATCTTACATAATTGTATACTTGTTGTCAAATCTGAAAGAATGGCACAATTGCCAAATCTGTCATTCTTAGTATAAATAGCTATAAACTTGTATAGCTATTTATGCTATCTAAAGATCTAATCTGTTTTCATTTGCAAGAGAATCTGATTTTATAAAGATGAAAGGAATAGTTTTTAACCTCTGGCTAATTCATAAGACACTAATAGTCTAGAAATCAGTAAGTCAAATGAAATCACATCACTCACAAAACCAAAACACTAGGGGCTAGGATTTAGTAACTGTGATGTTATCTGATTAAAATATGACCACGTATATCATTGTTGCTACCACTGTTATACAACTGCAACAAATCTTGTACAAAGTACGTCAAATAAGGTGTCTATGGAAAGGTTATGATTTGCCAAATATGATTATGCTAACTTGTATGCTTGTATCATTTTTGTATCTGCAGTTATGAATATTAATTATGTACCTGTATTTAAAATGTTTGCTCCAGTGGCAACACCCACCAGGTATTTAGCCTGCACATCTTGAAGTGACTATTGAAGTTAAATGGCCCATCAAGAAACACTTAACTCACAATGGACCATGGAAGACGCCCCTCCACACCTGATGGACTTTCATGTGAATATTCTGTTTGGAGTATGGGTAATGGCCTCTGCTATGACATGCATGAACATGTGACTTGCCCACATGACTCCAAACCTCATCTTCTTGTCTGTAATTTTCCACAAACTAGAACAATGGGTTTCCCTTCACTTGGCAGAAGCTATAAAAAGCCCTGGAAAAATCTGCATTTTGCCTCTTTCTTGCTCAAACCACTGGACTCTGAACTTGTACTAATGGGAGCACTCTAACCAAGGGACTGAAGACCTTCCAATGATTTGGAATCAACCAGAGACTTGACAAGCCAGCAGTTTATACCATCGCTGTTACAAGCCTGATCCAACAAATTTGCAATTGTTATATGTATTTGATTCCTTTAACCAGTTTTAACTCTCACCTTTCCTTCTTTCCTTTCTTTCTTTCTTATAAATAAACCTTTAGGTGTTAGATACTAAAGGATTGGCAACATACTGACTTGGGTGTGTGGCTGGTCCTTTGGGATCAGAAGAAACCTTTTGTTTGATTAAACTGGTTTTAAATAACCATTCATTATTAAGTCTAGTGTCTGGTTGTTGAATCCAAGACTGGAATACCTAAGGAGGCTGCATTTCTGACTTCTTAGCCAGTGTGGTAAGACAGAAGTTTACTTTTGTTGCTGGTTGGTATATCTCATGGAAGAATAACCACTAGTTTTTGGTTTGGTTCGGTTTTTTTTGTTTGTTGTTGTTTGGTTGGTTGTTTTTTTTTGTGGAGGTGAGTGGGGGGATCTGCCCTTTTCCCCAGCAGCTTGTCCTGAATTTGGCATTCTCACTTATGACCCATGGAGGCATGGTGACAGCATCCTTGTCAAAAGATTCAACAGCAGACTCCTGCTCTCCTCTTCCTGAAGCCCATTATTGTGGAGCTGATGGAGGATCAAAACACGCAGCTCTCACAATGCTGAAGTCAATGATGTCCCTTAGGGGAAAGTCCTATAGGCTGGATATATCTACATCCCATTTTGGAGTAAGTGGGAGCAGGCCTCCCAGCCCAGGTTGCCAGACTTGGGGTAGCAGGCCTGAGTTAGAGCTCTAAAACTAGCTCCGTAGCCAGCACTTTGAAACTGAGGCTCAGGTTCTGCAGCACAGGGAGGTGGGTGGGCTTCTGAGCCTGAACTCCAGCGCAAGCCTCAACTTCAACACCCTGTCTTATACAGCTATTTTTAGAGTGCTTGTGCAAGCCTGCTATCCCAGGTCTGTCAATTCAGGCTGGGAGGCTCCCTCCCGCATCCTCCAAAATGCTTTGTCGACTCACCCATCAAACTTAGAGATTAAAACCTATGTAAAGTGCTTTGCAAATCTATAGAATTAATTGAATAGAGAATGATATCCTTTTTATAGCAAGTATCTCTTGTTTCATTGTTACATTGCTGATCAGTTAGGGAACATGCTCGTTTAAAGTTGTGCAATGCCCCCTTCTAACGTTGTTTGGCAGCTGCCTGCTTTGTCCACTGCTTGTAGGAAGAGCAGCCTGTTGCAGCTAGCTGGTGGGGGCTTGTAACCAGGGTGAACCGTGGACCAGCAGCCCCCCATCAGCTCCCCCTATCAGCTCCCCACTCCCCTAAGTTCCCTGTGCTGCAGCCGTCCAGCAGGCTATTAATTGCTGACAGTTCAGCTGTCCCTCCCCCCACTGCCTGTGCTGCTCCTGCTCTCTGCCTTGGAGCTGCTCCCAGAGATTCCTGCTTGCTATGCACGGAGGGTTGAGAGGGGCCTGTCAGGGTGTCCCTTCCCACTCCCCCTGCACCCCGCTTACCCCTTCTCCATATACAGCAGGGAAGGGAGACAGAGGGAGAGAGACAGAGAGAGCTTGGGGCAGCAGCTGCTGTCTCAAATTCCTGATCCATTTAAGAAGACAATGCATTTAAGAGTGAGTCAGCTTCCTTAAAGGGGCAGTGTGAATCTCTCTCTCTCTCTCTCTCCCCCACACACAAGGTGTGCGTCTGTCTCTGTCTGCTGTGCTATGCAGTGTGCATCTCTCTCTCTCTCTCTCTCTCCCACACACAAGGTGTGTGTCTGTCTCTGTCTGTCTCTGTCTCCCATGCTGTCTCCCCTCCTCATATTCGTGCTGCCTTGTGTGAGAGGCTATATTAACAACGTGTTAACCCTTGAGGGTTCAGCCGAGTGCTAGATCATCATTTAGCAGTAAGGCATTCCCTGGGAAATATCCCACTCTCTTCCACCCTCTAACTTTACCACCTCAACCAAGCTTCACAATCATCATAACTGTGAACAGTATTAAATTGTTTGTTTAAAACATATACTGTGTGTATATTTATATAATATATAGTTTTAGGTCTGGTGAAAAAAATTTCCCTGGAACCTAACCCCCACATTTACATTAATTCTTATGGGGAAATTGGATTTGCTTAACATCATTTCACTTAAAGTCACATTTTTCAGGAACATAACTACAACGTTAAGCGAGGAGTTACTGTACTTCCCTGGGCCTGGTATAAATGGGAGGGGGGGGAGAGAGAGAGAGAGAGAGAGAGTGTGTGTGTGTGCGTGTGTAAAAAAGAGGAGAAAGCTAGCAGACACCAAAAGAAGTATTTGTGAGAAGTGTTCCTCAGAGGGAGCCATGGGACAAATGGCCTGATTTTTGTACCAAAGATAACTTGAATAATATCATATTCTCTTCCTATTAGACACAATGAGGCAAGGGCCCAAATATAGGTGAATTGCTCAGGCCAAAGGGGCAACAGTAATACTAAATTAAAATTAAAAAACGAACAAACAAACAAAAACATTCATGATACAATTGAAATGCAGACATGTCTCAGGCTGTTTCATGAAGATTAACTGAGTGATGGATTAGTGGCCTGCTGCATTCACCTAGCTAGTCATTAATGCTCATGCTTTGTGCCTCTATTACCATTGCTTCATTAACTATTATGGAGGTGCTAGGCACATCATCACAGGTAAGTTTGCATTGAAAAGGACAGTTATAATGTGGACTTTCTTCCACGAATTTTAAAATGGAAACAAAATATTTCTTTCCCAAACTTACACCTCTTACCAAAGGGCTACTGATGAGATTGAGAAAACATTAAATGGATCGGTGAATATTTTAAGGTAGACACATTTAAAAATTGCTCATTTTTCAGATTTCATACTGGTTTTACAGTAATTTTCTGGGGTGGGGGAGAGGGTTTAAAGTCCCTCTAGCTGAACATTGACAAAGTTTACAAAAGTCAAAATTATCATATTTAGAGAGGCTAGTGATAAAATATATTTTATACTATTCAGTGATCGTTCCTCATTATTCAGCATAACTGTTCTTACTTTGGTCAAGAGAAGCCCTTTATGAGTGGAAAATACATTTACACCATAAGCCCGTGGAGTATGTATTTTTTAGAACCGGGACAAGATGTTGCAGCAGGGCCCTATGCTGTCAGATTCCTGGCAGGAGCCCCACTATTTTTGCATATAAATGTGAGTTTTTCACCTAAATAGCAATAACTTACAACTGTAAAAAAAAGTTCAGCTTTGACAGTACTTTAAGATTTTTTTTTTTGTGGGTGTCCATATGTTCAATGTCTTCACTCTGCATTTATGTGCCAAAAAAGCCACATCAGTTTCCAGCACAAATACTGCATTACCCTGGGGCTAAGACTGTTTAAGTCCATTCCTTAATAATAGAACACATTAAAATACAGGAAATCCCAAGTTAAGGGTTTTCCATAAACTCTGGAAACCATTTATGTTCCTTACACAATATATCAATTAACTACCTGTATTTTTTAAAAAGCATAAATAAGAAATGAAAACCCACAACAATGCATTCTAAAGTTTAGGATTTCCTGTTTTGTTAGTACTGTTTTTTCACAAAGTGGATGGAATTTACTCCAAGTTAATGCATTTTTGTGTTGGAATATAAAGGTGGGGTTCTTTTGCTATCACAGACTACAGAAACTATGGGGAAATACAGCTTTCTATTAATGTTTTGGCTGAACATGCCTGAGTATGTTATATCTGCCCACTGCACAATTCTCCTGGGACTGTACTAGTTTTTCTGGACTACCACAGGGTACTTTGCATCACAGACCTCTCCCATACAGCAACAAGGTCTCAGCATCCATGTTTATTCACTTCCAGTGGCTGGACTCAGTATCACAGAAGCCCACAGGCAATGGCTGTAGTGCTCCTTCTAAGGCCTGGTCCACACTACACAGTTAAATCGATTTAAACAGCGTTAAATCGATTTAACTCTGTACCCGTCCACACTACAAGGCACTTTAAATCGATTTTAAGGGCTCTTAAAATCGATTTCTGTACTCCTCCCCAACGAGAGGAGTACCCTAAAATCGATATTACTATATCAATTTAGGGTTAGTGTGGACGGAAATCGAAGTTATTGGTCTCATTCCTTTAATGTAGCTACCCAGAGTGCACCGCTCTGGAAATTGATGGTAGCCTAGGACCATGGACGCACACCACCGAATTAATGTGCCCTAGTGTGGACGCATAAAATCGATTTTATAATATCGGTTTTATAAAACCGGTTTTAGTAATTTCGATTTTATGCTGTAGTGTAGACGTAGCCTAAGAGATGAAGAGGAGAGAAGCAAAGCAACCACCTAATTACCTCTCTTCCCTCCCCTAGACCAATTTCAAAGGCACCTTCCCATGAGTTCTCTTTCTCTCCTCAGAAGAGCTGCACAGGAGCAATGAGAGCCTGGTCCTGCCCATCTTCTCAGAGTAGCAGTACAAGGGAGGAAGAACCAACAGGCAACACTAAAAATCATAGTCCTGTTGCTGTGTGCAAAGGGCTAGGTGAGGGGACAACACACTGCTCTTCCACTGGCCCAGTCACTCTGACATGGTAGGAAAGCTTTCTGGCCTGTGCTTCAGTGAAGAGCAAACCCAACCATCTATTTCACTGCGAAACTGTAACATGCTGAAGTATGGATTGGCACGGTTCTCTGCATGTATATTTTAAAACATGCTTTCTTGATTGCAAGAAATTGAATATTTTGAGGTTAATAATTACACTTTTGGGGGAAGGAAGCCTTATGATCCCCCCTCCCCGAAGTATTTCCTTAACGTAGCCATCTCCCCCCAGAAATGCTTGCTTCCTACTGTTACTTACTAAGAAGTGCCAAGCACAACCTACAAACTGCTTCGTACCTTTAAATCCCCCTTAACTTCAGTGGACGTTGAGAGCAATCTGCATGTTGCAGGGAGCAGTCAAGTACCCTACAAGCTCACTCTCAAACATTGGAGTGTAATATATGGCAACAGGCAAAGCTGATACACAGGTCATGCCCAAAAGGGAACTTTCTTTCTAAATTATACCGGTATAGTAGTATCTATCAATATACCATGAAGTATATTGTAATATTTATCCTTCTCTGCAAAACACGAAAGTTCAAGTACAGAATCTGAAAAAGATGTTCCTGATTTTCATCCGCTAGGTGGCGCAATGTGGTTTGCTTTAAGGCAATCTGAATGAGTCAGCACTCTTCCACACCCAATTTCTGTGAATTTGGAAAGGTCAAATTAGTAAAGTTTAGGCAAGAGGCTGTGATTTCTGTTTATTTTTAGAATAATGAATGCTGGGAAGATATTCCTGACTAGACACTGGTGCTCAGGAATATTTCTAATAACTAATGAGAAATGAAATGGAGACAGTGTATCGCTTCATTTGAGTTTTGTAGGTTTAAATATCACTTTTTAAGTTACATCAGAACAGTGTTCATGACTGAATCTATTTTTGTCTTCATGCAGCCCTGCCCATAAATGAAAGTATATGTGTCTATTTTCATGGAAGTGAACCAACAGAAAAATAGCATGTTTTGTATTTTCATGAAACAGAATAGACAAGCAGTGAATAAGGGGACTCAGAAAATCTGCATTCTATTCCTGGCTCTGCCACTGACCTGCTGTATGACCCTGGACAAATCACTTCACTTCTTCCACCTTTACACCTTTTATCTGTCTTGTCTACAAGGGGTTCTCAAACTTCATTGCACCATGACCCCCTTCTGACAACAAAAATTACTTCACGGCCCCTGGAGGAGGGATCAAAGCCTGAGCCTGCCCGACCCCTACTGCCTGAGATTGGGGAAGAGGGGGCGGGGGGCCTGTAATGTGAGCCACGCCACCCAGAGCTGAAGCCCTCGGGCTTTGGCTTCAGCCCTGGACAGTGGGGCTTGGGCTTCAGTCCCAGGTCCCAGAAAGTCTAAGCCAGCCCTGGCGACCCCACTCAAAGGGGGTCACGACCCACAGTTTGAGAACTGCTGATTAGACTATAAGATCCTCAAAGCATTTAGGCACTAACACCCATTGACTTCAATAGGAGTTCGGAGTCTAATACATCTGAAGATCTGGCATAAGTTCTCAGGGGTTAGGAATGTCTCCTACTGTATTTAGGAACAGTGCCTGGCACAATGGGCACCCCAGTATCAGTTGAGGCCTCCAAATGCAACTGTAATACATCTAAATAATAATCACAACCATACGTGGTATATGGTTAGGATATATTTCTGATTACACATTAGCTGGATCCTTTCTACCTTCTGTGTATCTCTCTACTGTAATCAAGTGTATTTTATTATTTAAAAGAATTAAGTTAAGCAAAATAGTTTTAATAAGTTTCTTGCTGGCCCATGCTGGACCATACAGAGTATATCTTCATCTATCAGTGCCCAAGATTTTCTACAATGCTTGCCTATCTTTTGTCAATTGTTTCTGTTTAACCATTTGAAGTATAATTCTACTTTGAAAAGTCACTATATAAAAGTGGCACCTTGTTACTTCACAAGTCTGCTCTCAGACTCCAATTCAGGAAGTTACTTAAGCATGTGCCTAGCTTTAAGAACATGAGTAATCCCACTGATTTAGCCGCTTAAAAGTTAGGCACATTTTAAGCACCTTGCTGAACTATGGTCCTTGTGTATTAAGAGTCTGACTTGGTAACTTCTTTTAGTCATTTAAGTTTTTATTACTTTTCACTCCCATTAGCTCTGCAGAGCCATCACAGCTGAGAAAAGATGAGATGGATTCTATTCCTTCTACTACATCTTCAACAGAATTGTTCAATGAATTCTAATCAGTTACCTCTGTCCAAATTTCCTAACAGCAATAGAGTTGCAAAATCTTTATTAAGAGCATAATTTGAAGGTAATGAAGGAAAGGCGTCCCTACGCCAGCGTTAGCACAGGTGCATGGTACTTAGGGGCTCGCCTTTGGCAAAGGTTAGGGTTGGGTCAGGGCTGCCTTAAGATGTACTCTAACTGTAATGCACTCTATAGACCGCTGCACTGGTGCAGAATCCCAGATGCTACACCACTCCTTCATGCCCAGACTGGAAGACTCTCTGTGACAGGGGAATCAGAAATCCTAAGAACCTATGTGGTTGCTTTGTAGCTCCTTTTTTCTGGTGCAGCTGGCTTCACTGCAGGCCAACCATGAATTGGACCCACTAGGGCAGCATAAGTGTAACTAAGGGCAAGATTTAAAGATGAGCTGGAAGATGACCAAGCTTATTCCTCCAACCCCAAAGATCAGTTGGCAGGATTCACAATATAAACCAAAAACCTTATCCTTGTAAATTCAGCACAATGCAAATGGAAACCATTGAGGCACAAAACACTTGGATCCCCACCATGCCACTGCGCCCTCTTTTCGGAAGAGAACTGCACGCTCTGGTCTTTATTTGAAATGAAGTTAATAAATAGCATGAGCTGAATTTAGCTCCCACAATTCAACTATTTGCCTTTCCAGTGCACCAAGGAGGAAACAAAGTGCATAAAAAACAGTTACTAACCTGTTCTGTAACTTGTTCTTCAAGGTGTGTTGCGCATATCCAGTCCACTTCAGGTGTGTGTGTGCCCAATGTGTCAGTCCGAGATTTTTCCCTGAGTGGTACCCATCATGGCAGCACATCCTCCCTCAGCTACTCTCTCCTCCTGCATGGTGTGTAAAGGGCAGGGCCACTCTCGACTCACCTCAGTTCCTTCTTACCCAACAGACTCTGATAGAGAGGGGAAGGAGGTTGGGTCACGGCATGGATGTGTGCAACACAATTTGAACAACAGATATAGAAAAGGGTAGTACGCATTTCTTCTTCTTCGAATGACTGCACAGTGTCATAGGCTGTCCCTTTAAGGGAGTCACTACCCAACCTACCTGTGACAGACTATACTGAAGGGAATGAACCAACCCAGGTCCACCTGGGGACAATTAACTGCTTAAGCAGATGGAAGTATGTTAATTAACAAACACCTCATTCGAATAGGTCTAAAAGGTTGGAGAGCTCAGTTAAAGGAAAGCTCCCGAGGACAAGAGGAGGGGAGCTCCTATGGAGCCTGAACTAGGCAAAAGTTCTACAGGGCAGGAGTCCTGGGAGAGACCCTGAACAAGCAGGGGGAAAACTGCAGAAGCTCCCTGGGCTATGGAGAAGCCTGAGATCTTACAGCAGAAGAAGCTATTGCTGGAACCCAGAAACATTTACTTTGGGACTTTTGAGTTTTATCTGGCCTCTAAGGTAGGAGCCTTTAAACTCCAATAGAAGTGCTCTTTCAGGAGGCTGTATTAAAGGGAGCTATACTCCTCCAGTGTGTGGCTTCTCCTTGACCAGGTTGTTTAAGTGACCTCATTAAGGAGGGGCAATTGAGGCAGGCCACTGCAGAGCCACACTCAGCCACAAGAAGTGCTCAGGAGACAGTGCATGTCCCATACATATGTCCACTCTACTTCAGGTGACTCACAAGCAGTTCAATCCAGAGACTGGGGAAAGGGTGAGAATCTGGAAGGAAGAGCATACACCATTGGTTATGGCATTGGACCTCAACCACAACTGCTCCAACCACCCATGTCTCTGGAAATCTGCTGAGTACCAGTAACAGAATTCCCTCAATGGGAAGGACAGTATTAGCATCTATTCTGTGAGAAAGGCGCATAAAAACCAACCTTCAACTCTGGGAGGACCCTGAGTTTCCTGACCATGATGGTGCTGAGCCAGGCAATGCTGAAGTCCAGGGGCATCTCTCTGGAGATGTTAGGGTGACCAGACAGCAAGTGTGAAAAATCGGGATGCAGTGTGGGGAGAAATAGGCACCTATATAAGACAAAGTCCTGAATACTGGGACTGTCCCTACAAAATCGGGACAGCTGGTCACCCTAGGAGATGTTGGCACCAGGATCAGCACGCGGGTTTACCCCTGCCCTGCACCAGAGAGAAAGCACTGGACACACCGAAGATCTAGCTCTTCCTCCAGTACCAAGGGCTGATCTTGTCTTTGAAGTAAGTCCGAGCATTGGCCTGAGGATCCACCAAGGCTCGTCTCCCGGACCATCAGAGAGTCTGGCACTGAGAAGCAGAGTAGGTCCTGTGCTGCTCCATAGGCCTCCCACTTGTTGATACTGAGCGATTTTTCTTGGTGTTGCTGTTGCCTTAAAGGAGTTTGCACCATAGTGGGCATCAGTCTCACCAGGCCAGGCACCAGTGCCATAATAGATGACCCCGGATGAGAAGTCAGTACCAGGGAGCGTCTCTTCCCAGAGGATGCTCTATCCTGTCCTCCTCATTTTTGTTTACTGGTGGACAGTACCAGGGATCTTGATCTTTGAGCAGAGACAAAGCTTCAGCTCCTTCCATAAATGATCTGATCCTCTGTGCTTCTTTCTTGGCCCCAGAGAAAGGGATCAGTGCCGGCATTCAGAAGCAACGTTCAGAAGGGCACTCCTCACCGATGCCAAAGTACACAGTTCCTGCCCTGAAAGGGAAGGTTCAGAAAGTGGATGCAGTGCAGCAACCATGAGGATGTGGCACAGTCTCACCTTCCTGTCCCAGGGTTGAAGTCCCTGCAAATCTGGCAGGAGTCACGAACGTCACCCTCACTGAGACACTTCAGGAAGGTGGAAGGAGGGTCACTCACTGGCATAGATTTCCTGTAGCCAGCACAAGGCTTAGAACTCAGAGACTGAGGCATATCCCAGTACCAGCTGTTAGTACCCCATGGATAAAAGGGAACCAAAGATCCAAGAAAAACAGCAAGGAAAACCTACACTAATCTGACACTAACAAATACTAACTTAATTATTTACAGACAAGAAGAAAATTTCCCTGTAAAGGGAAAAACTTTCTGTAGCAAGATGATGTGTTTAGACTACTGATCGTAGGTGGTAAGAAGGAACTGAGATGGGGGCTGGGGAAGCTACACCATTCATACCATCATGAAGCAGCATATGGTGGCTGAAGCACAGCCTAGTGGGTAAAGGGAAAAGTCTCAGACTCTCGTGCACTGGGCGTGGAACAGATATATACAATCACTTGAAGAGGAATTCATTTTTCAATTTCAAACAATCACAGAAATGCCAGAAGACCATTCAGAATGTCCACGGGTATTTACTGTCCTCTTCTTCATAAAGACAGTCTTCCAACAATTTGCATTTAAAAGCATACCTAAATTTTATAGGTCTTTTAGAGATTGTATTTTCTACCTTTTGGTACATGTAAGGAATGTTGATGCCTCATTTCATAGTAGATTGCGTTCTCTCTTTTCTTTAAAAGAACTAGAGAACCTAAAACTCACTCTGTTTTGGTTCATAGGCCTCAGGATTAGAAACAATCCTCTACTCAGTATGCATTGTTAAGACAGCAGGATATTCACATTGACAACACACTTGCTCTCTGAAGTGGACTGCCTCAGAGAGAGTAGGATTTATATGAATATCAGTATCTTGCCTACTCTCAAAACAGAAAGGCACCAGAAAGCACAGCATGATGTGAATGGATAACAATTACTATTGAGACTACATCTAAACTTGTATCCAGGGGTGTGATTCCCTAGCTTGTATAGACTAACTTGTGCTAACTTTCATTGAGCTAGCATACTAAAAATAGCTGTGTAGCCATGGTAGCAAAGGCAGCTGTGAGGAGCAGCATGGGCTAGCTGCCCCAAATACAAACCCACCTGGACCCAAGGTGTACACACGTGGGGCAACTGCTCTCCACACTAATGAGGCTACACTATTTTTTAGTGTGCTAGTTCAATGAGAGCTAGCACAAGCATGTGTATGCAAGCCGGAAATCACACCCCTAGCTCCAAGTGTAGATGTCTCAGAAACCACTGATTTGGGTTTGTTTTTGTAAGTTTGCATAGATTTAAATTGAAAAGTTAATTCTATGTTTTAGAGCACCTATTTGGAGACAAACAGGTATTTGAGTAATCAAAGCTAATTTTGCAGGACTGACTATTGAAAAATGCAGAGTCAAATGTTCAGAGATGAGGTTGTAAGAAGAATTGCAGTCCCAAACACCTCACTGCTCCTGCTCACTGGATCCCTTTGGCAGGCTTGGGAGCCACATGGAAAGCAGAAGTACATCAGTACCCTGGAACCCATGTCATCCCCAATAGGGAGAGCCAGAGAGTGTCCTGAGGACTGGCAACATGGGAGCCCTCTCAGAACCAAGACTATGGACCTGCCCCCGTAGTCCCTGAATTTGGGTTGTTTCTTCTTTCCTGGTAACACCACTGGGCCCCCCATCACAAACACCCTGCCCTACTCTCTGCTTCCTCAAAACCTTATGCTTGATGCCAGAGGAAAGGTGAGCTGAGGTGTCCTCAAATGTTGGGTCCAATCATGACCACCCGTGAACGGGGCAAGCAGAGACAGAGGTCTACCCAAAATTGAAACAATCACAATAGTTTGCTTGTAATAATGTGTGCAGCTGCCTTTATAAAATAAACCGCATGAGGTAAGGAAACATGTGAAGGCTGCATCCCTCATCACAATGCCATCTTGGCAGCACTCCCAATACACTGGGAAATCTCATGGACTTGTGATGTTTGTGCTTGTCACCAGTGCTACAGAGTGATTCACTCCTTTTAAGGAGTTCTTGGCAGGAGGGAAATGGGTAGAAAGGGACAAAACTGGGAATCTGGAGAAGGAACCAAAATTGTTATAGAAGGATAATAGCCGTAGTAAATGTTGACTTGAGGGTACTGCAAGCAAACAGCTGAACAAGCACAGTGAGTGTTCACAAAGGAGGTGTGGATGTGAGGTATAATGTTTGTATCTACTGCAAAGGGTGAACCTACATTAAATTAGTTCAATGTCTCTGGCAAACAAGGTTTAGGGTTAGTCATGTCTCTTACCTCTAGAACTGAAACTAAATATGAAAACGTAATAAAATAAAGAGTATACGACTCCCCATGCCCATATGTAATATAACTCCAAAGCAATGTTTACTAATACCACCCCATATGCACACACCCCACATACAGAATCCAGGAGCAATGGGATTCCAGCCTTACAACTATTATCATGAGTGGCAGCCTCCAGAACCCTCATCTTCACATGCACCTGCATTTGACAACAGGCTAGGATGATGGAAATTGCATACATGTTACTGATGCTTAGGGGCTGGTGACTTGTATGAACACAGACATTTCCATTTCTAAAATGCAGATACAGCATTGTACATCATGTGCTGTTTCTGGTCAAGGCATCAATGCCAGCAAATTAGTCTCTCTACAGGGAAGAGGGGGAAGGAATATATGTTTTTCTAACTAAAGTTATGCCAACCTTTGTGAGAAATACGCCTGCTAAACTACTCAATGACAGTCAGTGATTGGAGAATAAGGCTATCATTTGGCATATTAATTATGGGTGTTTTGCTCATCAATACCATCAATCATCATCATCATGTTTTACTATCAGTAGGCAAACTTTTTTTAAAAATGCTTTGGTTTTTCCTCAAGCTATACAAGCACTGCAAGCAGTTGCCATAATGACATCACCCAGTTTGTTTGAAAAAGACAAAGCCCCAAACATGCATTAACCGTGTATTTAAAAAGAGTCCACTAAAAGGAAAACAAAAAACACACATACTCCTGCTTCTGAGACTTTTTAACTACTATTTTTACAAGTAACACTTCAGATTAGAGGAAGAAAGTAAGTTTGTTCACTTGACAGCACTCTTTATAGAGTCAGTTTAACTGTTTCCCCTGTTTAGTCAGTCAAACAGCTTCATCTGTTGTTTATGTGGGTCTTTCATGAAGGGAAGGGAAAAATTTGTCTCTCAAAAATAGGTAATTGTGATTGTAAATGCATAAAATATTGGCAAGGCCACAGGCAGTACTGAACTTGCACCTAATTTTGACTGGGTGTAAACAGATTAGGTTTCAAGATTAGAAGTAATCCATTTGTAAACCTAAACTATGTCTATACTACAGGTGCTACGGCAGCATAGCTGCTGCTACACCGCTGCAGTACAGACACTTGCTACAGCAACGGAAGAGGTTTTTCCATCACTGTAATTTATCCACCCCTGACAGGCGTTAGCTAGGTCAATGAAAAACTTCTTCCACCAACCTAGCAGTGTCCAGACTGGGGCATAGATAGGCTTAATTACATCTCACATGAGTGTGAATTTTTCATATCCTTTAGCAACATAGCTAGGTTGACCTAAATTTTAGGTGTAGACCAAGCGCTACTAATAAACTCTCTTACTAATCCACACTGTGGAGTGAAAAATTGTTTTAATGCTGGTGCCTACACTCTGCCTCTATGCTTCCCAGTTACGCTGATTACAGTTGCTTTGTTCAAGCAGCAATTTATTTTTGTATGCCCAAATAGTGTATCAAGTAGTTAGTAACAATGTGTGTGCAAGGGATTCTTGCTTTGGTGTTTGTCTTTTGGGTTACCAAAGACAACTAAAGTTCTGTTCAGTATGACTCCTTTTTTCCATCCGCAGAACTGGAAGTGCTTAAAGCTGCATTATGTACTTCAAATTAGTTTGCCAAACAGAAGTTGCAAAGAGTGACAGAGAAGCTGTGTACAGTTAAAGTAACTTTTAAAGTCAAACAAAACGTTCAGTGATCTTGCCTCTGTCTGGAAAATGCATCACTTCTGTGTCAAGAAGTTTGTTAAAAACTGATACAGAATAAACCACAACAAGTCAAAAATTTTAAAAAATTTCCTGCTGCATCTGGTGGGCAGGGTAAGTGGTGCCATTTTCTTTTCTGAACGGACAAGCAAAAGCCTATCTTGGGGGAAAGGTTCATTAACTAAAGAGCTTGATCCTGCAAGGTGCCAAGCATTATGGCATGATCCAGCAAAACAATTAAACAAGGGCTTAGTTTTAAGTACCTGAATAGTTCTACTGAAGTCAATGGGATTACTCACATGCTTGAAGTTAGCACATGCTTACGCACTTTGCTGCATCACCTCAGAGTGCTCAGCACATGGTGGGATCAAGTCCAAAAGCTGTAAATGCCATCTCCAAAATAATGGATTCATGGCGTTATACTGTATGTTAAAAGTGACAAGCTTGTTCTTTATCTTAACTGAGAAAAGATAACAATATTTTGACAAAATAAAAAGCTAGTTTCTAAACTAGAAATGGAAAATAAATCTTTCCAAAGTGATTTATAGGTCTCCTCCTCCATGCTGAGACATGTCATTATTCTTATTGTTTTTTGCGGAGAAGGTGGCAGAAGGCTTGAGGATGTTCTTCACATCACCCTATGGAAGGCAGTATCTTCCCCTCTGCCTGAACTCATTCACAGACACCATCCTTCCAGCTAGGGAAGACTGCACTAGACACCATTGAGACTTATCAAATATTTGTACTTAACTGGCCAGAGACATCTAACTGGATCTAACTGGACAAAATGTAATTAATGGAGGGCTGATTCTGCCATCTTTACTCACATTGAGCAGTTGCACTGAAGTCAATGGGACTCCTTGCAGAGGAAAGCAGTACTCCATTTGAGTGAGAATGGTCCTCAGGCTGGCATGTGGTCAGGAAGCCAGGGTTACACCCTTCCTCTCACAAAAAGTTGTATGTGAACTTTAAAGTGGTCAGGACCTTAGTTTTACATCTCTTGTGAAATACAACACCTGCAGCAAAACAATATCCTTCCCTTACCCCAAAACTTCCCAACCCCAGGATCATTCAAGGGCACCGATTCACTAATAGCTCATGCTACTTCTATACTACATGCCACTGCTGGCAGCTACATGCCACAGCAAAAAGCAAGCTGCATCCATGCTGCCGTATGTAGCTACATATGTCAGTTAAAGGCTCTGGCAGTGGAAAGTAAGTGGGAAAAGGCTGAGCCTGAGCATTCTTTCCCTGCTGCCCCTCTCCCCACTGTCAGTCTTTTCCTGTGGCGGGGAAAGGCTCCAACAGCAGGAGGCAATGGGACACTATACTGCTAAAAATAGCAGAGTAGATGGGGAGGTACAGTCTGGGAGAGTAGAGAGCAGTGTAAGGTTTGTACTCACTCTATTCATCTAAGCTTACCTTGTGCTAGGGAGGCTACCCATGTCTATTTGCTGCTGAAAGAAGCATGCTGTGTACATACACACTCAGAGGGATGAGTGCCAGCTATTTAATCACCAGTACCCCTCCCTACAATGCTTGGATTTTCCTTTGGAGTTTTCCCATGAAGATATTGGCTAGGCATGACTGTACTTAGTTTTGTATAAGCAGACTTTACAGTCTAACAAAAGTGCTTTACCTCCAGGAGCCAGGGTTTTAGTTTTCTGTCCAGCAGAATATCAAATCCCAGTACTTCAAAGCAGACGCTGTCACTTCCGGGAGCTTGGCCTGGTCTGCACATACGATAAGCATGAAGGACATGTGGCTCTGCTACTATGAGAGTCTTCACCACTAGTTCCTGTGGGGATTTTCACAAAGTTACATTAGAACTGCAGGGAATTATATCAGCATATATTGAGATAAATCATAATCAAGTTTTTTCATATTCAAGTCTTCTAATACATTCATGACAAGAGGAATTGTCTAGATCTGTCATCTGTGGTTATGGAAAGGTTGAACAAATGATTGCTATACTTTTAAAGCAGTCTGAGGGAACTATATCAACAAATCCATTTTAAGGGATTTAAGCATAAATTTAGCCCTTTGTTTAAGCAGATATTGAAAATAGCATTAAGTCTAATTTTGCCCTGCCTTATATCTTGGGCAACTCTAGTCTTTATTAACAGTTACATGACATATAGGTCAGGGCAGAGTCTTCTCCAGATTTATCAATGTCTCCCTTGCTATTCTTATTACAATTAATTCACTCTGTCCTACATTGTCTAGCAAAATGACTTCAATGCTAATGTTGCAGAAAAATGTCTTTCCATAAAGAAGGCTAATTCAGTCTGAAAGCTGTCCTACTTATAAGCCTTAAAAAAGGAAAATTAAAACAACAGTTTCCCCTTAGCACCAATTTACAGTATGTGCTTTGTGGTGCGCATTATTGAGAGCTCGGATTAATAACGCTGCAATACAAATAGTGGTTTCCATGCAAAGTCTAGAGATGACAGGTGACATTAATTTTCTAAATTGATATGCTGTATATACATAAATCATTGATTGCACATTCATTTTATCTTACTGAAATATCACTCCAGAATTTGGAAACATCAAGATGATTTGTTTGTAGAAACTCAGTAAACCATTTTATGGACCGTTTACTGCCTTTATCTTCTGTTTCATCCCGTTCAAAGTGCTCATTATGTTTATTCACAGAGTAGTTGGTTAGATGCATATACAACTGGCTCTGCAAGCAGGAAAAAGTAACAGATATCTCATAAATACAGATCCAGAATATGTGGTTCAAATTAATTTAAAAAGAAAACCCAAGTAACTGAAATATAAGCCTTTTAATGTTATATAAACCATGACATACTGTAATAGTTATTTTATTTCTATTAAATATATGAATTCGTATTTTGAGTTTCATATGACATTTATTGAAATAAACCCACAGTTCAACTATCATTACATGAAGTTCAGGTATAATTACTCTTGGGAAGACTTTATATACTGAATGTTACAGCCCTGATAAAGCAAAGAACTTAAGCATATGCTTAAATTTAAGCCAACTGAAGTCAATGGGACTATTTAGAATAAGATTACCTGCTTTGCTGGACTGGGGCCTAAGTGTGTTGCCAATCTTTATATGTCCATACATAAACAATAACTACAGACGGGGCCGGCTCTACCATTTTTGCTGCCCCAAGCGAAAAAAAAAAAGCCATCCGGACTGTGCCACCCCAAGAATGGACGGAATGCCGCTCCTTAGCATGTGCCGCTCCAGGCACGTGCTTCCTCTGCTGGCGCCTGGAGCCATCCGTGACTACAGAAAAGTATCTACAGAGCAGTTAACAGACAGAATGGTTACATCCCCACTATCAGAGGTGTTTGTAGACCAGGAAAATGCTACTGAGTACTTGGCCACCTGTCTCATTCGGAGACAATCCTCCTTTCAGTTTTCACTATACTCTGTTTATGAGAAATGTTCTCATGATGAAGATCTGGTTTATCTCCTTAAAAATATCTACTACAATTGAGCTCTATTCTGTCACCCTTGCAGTTGTCAGTGAGGCTCTGGATTGGCGGCTAGTACCCAGACATTACAGGCATCGAAGTTCCAAGGCAGAACATCAAGAACATGTAGCCCAATAATGTTTGTTTTTATTTCATATGGAAAAATGCAAACAGAAGTTGATTCATGTTTTCAGTTGTGTTTTGCCATTGAAAATGGAATTGAACTGATCAGACTGAGAGCCTGAGGGGGATACTAGGTGCACACACAAGATTAACTAGGAGATAGAAGATTGAATAAAAGCAAAACCTGCTTTCAAAAGAAGGACACAAATTCGAGGGTATTTTCAAAGTAACATTTTTGATGGTTAACAGAACTTGTTTCCTGAGGAACCATTTTAACAAGCCTAAATTTAACAATATATTGCTTTTCCTTTAAAGGCCATTTTATAAGTCACTGATTTATGTGTATGTTCTTCCAATGTAAGCATTAATCAGCCTTACTGGGGCACTACCACACAATCTGTCTTATCTTATTGCTTAATCAAGGGCCAGTAGATGTTGCTACAATTTTTCTGCCCCAATTCCATACTGATTTGATGGAAAGGAGATAATTCAAGCTCTCCCCTGTCATACTGTTTATTTCACCACAGTTACTTTTATCTGAAAAACGTAATAGCCTAATTTCAGGATAGCTGACAATATACTGGATTAACACTATACAAAATGGCTTTCTGCTATGGTTTCTAATTTCTGTTGTGAGAATCAGATCAAAGCCCATAGTCTTGCCTAGCCACAGATGTCATCTTTCCATAAAATACCAGCTATCCTAATTTAATTGTTTTGCAGATTACGGGGAAATAAAAGCCTTTTCAGAACATTAGTTAAATTGTTCAACAATCTTCGCTCTAAAAATTTCTGGATTTTTAGATTATTAGAGATGAGCCAGGCCACTCAAAAGCGCTTCAAGTAATTGATGAATTAGGGCATCAGCAGATTTCAGAAAAGACCAAAGAGCTGTTTTATAAGGCCCAAACTAAAGGAAAACAAGTCCTTGCATGATAACAATGCTAGAAAAGAGAATGCTGAAGTAGGCAGAACCAAAAGAACTCTGACAGTTCTCCACTTCACTTGCACAGTCACAGAGCATATTTCAGAGATACTGGTGGCATATTAATGCAAACAATATTCAAGGCAACTAGTTCTGAATATAAATTTTGATAATTACATGCAAGAGATGAGGGCAGCTTGATTTACTGATGAATATTAACAGAAGCAATGCACAAAGTAACTTCATGCAACATCTTATAAGAAATCATATAGCCAATGCCTTAGCATTTGAAAATAGTATCAGGAGATGAAATGTGAGATAGATCACCAACTGACAAACAAAATATTAAGGGCACTGCTGTTGTTGTAAATAAAATACTAAGGGCACTACTCCCTTAGCAATGGTCGCTGAAGGTACAATGCCTGCAGAAGCTAGGAACAGGGATAATGTCTCCCAGGGGACTGAGACAAGTGCAGTTACTACAGATAGAGTATGTGCTCTTCCCATTGCAATCCTAGGGCAGAGGGGCAGTGCCAGGATTATGATCCATCACACCAAACACTTTGTCCCTGTGAGGCAATAAGTACTAGTGGCAGCAGCTATACATCCCAGTTTTAACATCAGAGCACACTGGCTGACAAATTATAACTGTGTCCTCCACCAGAGCAGTGAGAGGGGAGATGGGGAAGGAGGGCAGAGAGGGAAAAAAGACTCTGAACGCACTAGCACCCCAGCAAACCCATACTGAGACAGCCATCATTTGGCCCACAAAATGTGCATGGGTGTGGAATAAGGAAGCTGGCATGACAACAGGTTCCCTATAAAACAAAGTAGTGCAAGAACTGAAATCACTTATACCTGGGATGCCTCAAAATTACTTGCTTCTCAGTAGCCACTCGTATTCTGTTCTGTGTCACACTGTGAGGGCCCGAATACTGCTACTGTTCACTTGGAGACACAATACAGTGAGTAGTAGAATTAATATGTCTCTCTCATGATTTGGTGCGCTCCCCCAAGTGTGCAAGTGATCTTCTACTGTCTCACTGTAAAGCAGCCAAATATATATTTCCACAAGCAGGTACATGTGAAGTGGCTGTTGCTATCGGGCTCTTCTGTTCACTCCTCTCTTCCACTGTAGAAACCATTCCCCTGTAGACCACTGCTCCTGATAATACTTCCCCTAAACCCACAGTAACCAGCCCTCACTTGCAGTGATTCTGACTCCTGACTGCAATGGAAACCGTTATCAGATCACGAACCAGCTCTCTTTTTCTGATCCCTCTTCTGCACAGCTTCCCAGATCCCTGGCTGACACACTGGAGGGACTGATTCTGTGCCTGTTCAAATCAAAACTCAGACTTCCCTGATGCAGGATAAGGCAAGAGATGCCCCTTTCTCACCACCAAAGACAAAGTATTGAATAGATATAAATTCAATATAACAGACATTGATGGGATCCACTTTAGTTCTCCTTGGTCTAGGTTTGAAGGTTAATAATTGTTTCCTTTTTCTCTCTTTTTGGAAATAAGTCTTTTGGAGACAACAGAAGAAGCAGAATAGTTTGAAAATTATTATATAAGCAATGATATGGAACTGCAGAGCCAACAATGAGTTAAATGTCTCGAAGGCTGTCTTTTATTTTAACTTCTCATTTACATTCTGAACTTTAAGCTGACAATGGAAAGGCCCTGCCTGGCAAATATAAAACTAATTCTTGATTTGAAAACCTAATCTAAATGATAGGTTAATATGGACATTTGTCTTCCCTTCTCCAAATGCTAATCTTGCTATGTATCTGACATTCCTTCACTCATCCCCTCAGAAAATATTTAGTGCTATTATTGCAAGTGATACATTGGGACTAGCATCCACTTACCAAATTAGAGTCACTGGGAGGATGGTACTTCTCTGTGCCCATTCTCACAAGTCCATCATGATATAAAAATATTTTTAATGGATCACAGGATGTTACCAGAATATACACTCGTAAATCAAACTTGTAACCTTCCATAAGAAATGGTTTGTCAAGATATTCCTGAACAATCAAGTGATCCTGAGCTTGTAGTTTTTCTCCATTTCTTATCAGAGAGATTCTGTTTAAAACAAAGGTTAATTTAAAACACTGAAATTTGACACAACTCTTTGAAGTACATCTTCATAGCTGACCAGTCAGAGAACCATCTTAATTCCATTATCTATGTAGATGTTTGTGTATCTTATTTGCATGGTACAGAAATATGCCATTCACTTACATGCTTTTATTGCTTCCTGTACTTTACAGTGCTACAATGGGATGAAAAAAATCAATGCACCATTTAAAAATAACTTTCTGCTCCTATTCATCCGACAAGTTGGAATAATGGGTTTCCCTCTGCTGTTCAGAAATGCTAGACAGAGTGAACAGCCACTGGCTTTTAAGATTATTTCTTGCCATGCAGCTCTAGATACTGGCTCCTATACTTTCTTCAGCTCTTCTGCCCCAGATCCAAGATTCAGTGCACTTCACTGCCAAACTGATTTCAGTGGGGCTACTTGCAGAGTAACATGATTACAGGTGGCAGAATCAACCCTCAACTCACCTGGTTGTTCCTGTAACATCCCATCCCATAGATAGAAGAGTATATTGCCCATATGTATTTTCACAAAAAGGAATCCTGATCTCAAGTCCTATATGAGCCCCTTATCAGCAAAAGCTTTCTGTAACACAGAAAACAAAGCTCCCCTTTTACCATTTCCATTTAGCCTTATATCTTAGCTGTTACTGGTCTGTAGGCCTTTGTCAAAATGTGAGTCTTCTTATATTGACACTACTATTCACATATTAAACCTTTTGCTAACACAGTTTCCAGGTAATGACAGTAGTTTGGGATAAGACACACAAAAGTTAAGATTTAATCTCAGACGCCACCCATTATTTGGAAAAATAATTTTAAACGTTTCACCTTTGTTTAGATAACATGAATAATCTATTCAATCGACCTACCCATGCCCCATTGCACCATTAGCTGGTTTGACTATAAAAGTTTTCTGTCTTCGCTTCTTCTTCAGTTCCTTTACATAGTTCTGAAATTGCATATATTCTGCAGGGAAGATCCATGTTCGAGGAATAAAACTATACTCCTGAGGCTGAGACTTGATCATTCTGCAAAAAGGAAAACTGAGTTTAGAAACTTTTTTCAACCTTCAAATTTAAACCTGTTACACGTCAGTCTACAGGACTAAATTGTATTCTGAATAGGGACTCTGAAAAGCAAGTTTATTGACAAAATAGAGTACCAAGAAAACAAAGTCCAAAACAGTTAAGAATAGTTGTCTATGATGAATTAATTGCAAACAATCAGAACTATAAAAAGGGCTATATTGCATTTTTGCATATCCTCATGCATGAATTCATTTCTCCAAAAAGATGTGGCTCAATTAATAAAAATCCTTGGTGATATGCTATGCTTCCTATATGAAAGTATACAATGTGATTAAGATATATAGCAGTTCATAGATCCTTCTCCCCTTCGCAGAGACATCCTCCTAATCATCACATTTTGGTGGCAAAATTTTGGCCATATTTTATCCCCAGTGCATTGTTTTAATTTCATTTTTGTGCCACTCTGGGATGCTATCATGGTATGTTTATACTGAAGATACTCATAAGAATACATCTTGACAATTGTGTGTGTTTGGGTGGAAAAGAGGGGAAGGAGGGAGAGTATATATTTCTGGTATATATATTAGTGAAATAAAGGTCAGAAGGAACCAAAAGACCTAAATTCATGTCTTCAGGATGGAGGAAGAAGTGTGGGTGGTGACAGGGAAGGAAGAGGACCCAGACCACAAGAAGTTTATCGCAGCATTGCCCAAACTGGAAATTATGATACCCAAAAGAAGATACAAAATGGTACCAGGAAGTCATGAGACATTGGACGAATATGAAGAGAAAAGAAGGAAATGCAAGAAAGCCACCACTAGAAGGTTTCAAAAGTTCACACTGCAAGTTGACACATCTGAAAAGTGTGAATGTGCAGAGGCCGCTCAAAGAAGATTTGGGTGTTTCAAAAGTAAATTGGCAGCAGTATATGACCCAAACTGATTTTTTAAAAATAAATATAACATTGTGCAGTGAATTCTCTAACATATTACAGATTTAGTTATACTCTTACTTTGCCAATGAAAGCAATAAGGTCAGGATGCTTTGGATGTAAGTGGACTTACAGTTTCATTTCAGTCCAACTATGAGAGACCATAAGAGACTTCTAATTGCCTTTTGGTAACAGAAATGACAGAATTACCAGGCACATCTGCAAGACTAGGACTGGAGCCAAAATACTAAAAATATTGGTACAATAGACACACTGTCACTGAATCCATTGGCTAAGTATACAACAAACATTACAGAAACCTGCTGCATTCTCCTTTCCCTCCAGATTTACTCCTCTGTATCTCTATACACATCTCCACTATGCATAACAGTTTAGAACTTTAATATCGTCATCTTTTTTTTTCTTTAACTGTGCATTGCCAATAAGTACAAACCCCCTACAGCATTTAATAAAAGAATATTTGTAATAAAAAAGATTGCACTCCTATAGGGAATTTCATCTGAACATGTCAAAGCACTAGCACATATACTATGCAAGTTTGGCCAATTATTTAGGTTTTATGAGGGCTAACTATCAGTATTTTTCTCATGAGAGGTATTATACTGATTTTACAGATGGGCAAACTGAAGCAAGAGGTTAAGTGATTTGCCCAAAGTCAGTAACTAAGCTTAGAATATAAACCTTCAAGAGACTTTTCAGAGAATTGCATGGGGTACACGTAACTGCATATAACTCACAATGGTGTTTGAGAGACTCATGTGATTAAATCTCTAAACAATGCACTATGTTCTTCTGAACCTTAATATATAATTACCATCTTTTTTCTCTGTGTTTATGAGCAACATATTTAGCAAAACTTGCTACCAGATTAATATGTTGCTTTTCTATTTGTGGCTAAGCTCCAGGCCTTTATGTTATTGTGAGGATAAAGTTTTATTCTAAAGCTTTTCTCCTCCGCTTTATTTACTTGATTGCTTGTTTCCTTTAAAGAAAGGATTTAGAGATAACACTGTGTTCTGGACATTTGCTGCTCCTGTTTTCAAAATACAGTACTCTATTTCTGCTTGCTCTGGTGCCCCATTGTATCAACAGAATACAAGAGCTGTATTTGTATTGTATTGCAAGCATGACTATCATTGTATTGTATTGCAAGCATGACTTGCATAATAGAGCAAAGAAAACAATAAAAAAAAACTGAGCAACATTCCAGAGCACTGTTGAAAAAAGGTAAGCAAAGCTGAGAGGTAAGATCATAAACAAAAGCAGTTGTGCATCATTCTATCCTACAATTAAGGAAACAAGGGAATAGAAGAGACTGTATGCAGCAGAAAAGCACGAGGCCAGAAATAAGAATTCTGTACTATTATATACATAGTCACAAATATTAACACAGAAGAATAGCAATCAGGAACCAAACCCTCCACTCTACACATTGTAGTATTCCCAGCCGCATCTCACAACTCCCTTTAACTTTAGATACAGATTTGCCTCTTCCACAAAATGGTCTTGAGGTATGGCACTTTGATTACTGTAAATTATTAAGATTAAATGTTGACTCACAATACTGAGGTCATGGAAAATAGGCTAGACAAATAGAATTACAGCAGGGATTAATTTCAGTAAAGTTACACCAGAGATATATTTGACCCAAAAAAATTTCTGCTTAAGAAATTGAACCCACATTATTTACAGTTTCTTGTAGCATTATCACAGACATCATTTTGAGACTGCGTCCCACACTTGGGCTTCAGCAGGTTGAGAGGCAAGTTCTCAGCCTGAACCAGATATTATAAATGATAATATAAGCACTTTATTGCTCTACATGTTTTTTTGAAAATCTCAGACATGAAGTAGTATGACTAACATAACACTGCCCATCATGCTGGTCAGTACTGCTTCATTGTATACTGTCTACTTTTCGTTTTACACTTCGATTGTAAACCCTTCAAAGCAGAGAGTGTCTTTTTGTTCTGTGATGGTACAGCCTCTAATCCAGTGTATCCTGATCCATGATTTGGGCTCCTAGGTGCTTTGGTAATACAAATAAACAACAGTAAAACAGGAAAAGATATGTAAATTTCCATGAAGAAAACAGACATAGTGTAGGTCAAATTTTAGGTCTAAAGATTAACAGTACACTGTATTTTTAAATTACTTTGAACTAATTTACTGTACATATATCAATATATTCACAAACCTTTCTGTACACATTTGGAAAGCTCTTCTTTATCTTAGTAACAGGCTGATTAATCACCATTTAATATTCTTTTCTTATAGGTTATACTCATTGGGCCAGATCCTCAGACAGCATAAATCATTGTAGCTTCACTGATTTCAATGGAGCAGTGTCAATTTACACTGAGTCTCTATTCAGTACCTTGTATGTTTTTCAATAATAATAAAAAAAAACCAACTGACATTTTAGAAGATAGTCCATAGAAGGGAAAGACTAGTTTCTTAATAAGATAGATAGATAGATAGATAGATAGATAGATAGATAGATAGATAGATAGATAGATAGATAGATAGATAGATAGATAGATAGATAGATAGATAGATAGATAGATAGATAGATAGATAGATAGATACAACTGCTTGTTATTATAAATAGATAATGTATTACTAAGTTACTATACATCAATATATTTGAATACTATGTCCCCACTACTCCTGTTTCTGTTGCTAAATCATGTATACGCAAGTGTGCTTAAAGCACGTGTTATAAAACATGTAAAGTCCCAATCTTGCCTTGTGTGGAGCATGGACAGACTACTGTGCCTTTGTGAGCCTCGGTGAAATCAACAGGACAGGCATAGAAGTCCGTCTATGTGCTACAGCATGCAGGATAGGGGCCAACACTACAGAGAACCTCAGAAATGATTTCATGGGTCTGTTATTGTACCCTGTAGAAATAAACAGTTCTCATAAGAGATAATTCAACATTGTACAACATCAACAAAACATGTTTGAAAAGTGACTGAACTTAAATCTGCATTCCAAATGCCATTCCTAGATTAGTAAGAAGTAAGTTACTTGGTCATGTTTCTTGCTAAGAAATCCTTCCTACAGATCTCTCCCATTCCTGGAAAATGGTTGATTCTCTGGAAAAAAAATGTGAACGTTGGTATTTTTATGAGTTTCGAGCACAAATATTATAGACAAACATTTCAAACAATCAATTAAATTAGTATCAGATTACACATTAATTGCTAAAGACTGTTCTAAATTATGCTCGATATCCTAGAGAGTACTCTAGATGTTATGGGCTGCATTCTCCTTTCCCGCCAGATTTACTCCTATGTATCTCCACTGACTTCAGGGCAAGTGAGAAGAGAATCAGATCCTTTTACTCAGAGTTATAAGTAAACAAATACTGTTGTTACAAACTAATGTTAAAAAGGAAGGAGATGACTTACAGACAAATACTAGGGAAAAGGGCTCTGATTATCTAACAATATACAAGCTCATATCCAATTTATCCTATAGATGTTTCTGTAGTTTGAATGAAACACTCAATCTCTGATCATTCACTCACAACAGGCCACTGGCAAGCAGAAGCACTCCTAGAACACCAAAGATGTTGACACTAAAGGCCAAGTGATACAGAAACTTCATACTGGGAAAACAAGATAGAAATTAAGAATCCTTAGTATCAAAATATTTGGTGCAGCTGGTGTTTCTGCCTTCTAGTCTTGTGATGGGTGCAACCGACCCAGGAATACCAAGTGATTAATTCATGACTTCAGAATGGAATCGTTTTTTTAAAAACTGATTCAGAAACATTAAGTATGTTGCATGTTACCTGGTAGTTTCGGAGCTCAGCAATCTTGTCTTGTTGCACAGCAGAATCACTCCAGATGAGATTAGCAGTCTCATCTTCATCTCTTGTCTTCAAAAACCCCAGCTCATCTATTACTAAACGAACTACACAAAAGTGATACATTTAAATATTTTGAAACAAATCTTCCAAATGTAAAACATAATATTAATTTTCAGTACAAATTCACCCTTGGCCACAGAACAATATTAGCATACAAGCTAATGGAGTTCATATTGTTCCATTTATGATAATTTGGACAGTCTCCATCTGTCTATTGCATAACTAATTATAGTGTCATTGTAGCTGGGAGCAAAGTGCAATCTGCAGTGGGAACTGCTAAGAGCTTCTAAATTGTACAAAAATAGCTTAGTAACAATCCACTTAGTCTAAAATCCATTTGAGTCTATCTTTCTAATTACATATGTTAATTTTACAGCAGCAATGACTATAGGTGTCACTGAGGCCAGCAGACAAGGATGCTCCTTAAGTCAAGGGTCTAATACTTACAAATACAAATTGGTGCATTGTTCTAATGTAAAAAAATAAGTCTAAGGATGTGCCACACATAAGTAATGTTGCAGGAGAAGAGATTTCCCTGAGTGTAAGCATGATTTCTTTAAAAACTGTTCATTCAGCAATCTGCACAATAGACTTGCTCTGATATCTTCTCTCCAGAGAGAGACTGTCCAGTTTCTGGATTTGAAGCTTGTGACAAAACTTGGCCTAGTGGCCAAAGTGCCAGCTGAGTATTTGCATGGCTATCAAAAGTCTATATAACTCACTTAAGATTAGAAACATTCAGTCATTTCAACAGCCAAAGACCTTAACTAATTAAAACCATACAAGGCAATCTCTAGAAAATTCTATAGAAGGTTGTGTATTGCTATATGAACATTTTACAGAGACTGGATTTACAGGTAGGGAGCTTTAAAGAGCTTCCTACTCATAGTCATTCAGCAATTGGCATAAGTGACTCTTAGCAATAGCTCTGAAAGATATACAATATCCCTACTGACCTCACTGGGTGTTAACACTGAATCCCAGTGATGAACATTTAAAGTACCAAAATTTAAGTGATCTTATTGCTGATCAAAAACATGCAAGAAAAAGGAGTGGCAGCAGTCATAGTATGAAGATATGCACAGTACACACAAGGGAAGTCAAGACCAGGAAGCCTACCAGGGCTCAGAAGCTGTGAGTGGCAACTCATTCTGGTATGGGATGCAGGCAGAGCTTGGTCAGTAGGCAAAGTCTGGAAGAGTGCTGCTATTTTTCCCCTTCCCATTGATTCATAGTAAATGTCTCCAAGAATCATGACCAGAGATAGATGATGCATCCATGCCTGTTGGTCCTCCTCTTTCTTTGGATTAGCTGTTTAACATGAGAACCCTCCTGTTGGCTCATGGTGAACAAATCCATGACTAGAGTTTTCCCAACTGCAGCAAATAGTCTTGAATGCAGAATGGGCCAGCTCCCATCCATCCTGATGGATTAGGGTCTGCTTACACAATGAAGACCACAATTAAAAGAAGGACTAGATCCTAGGCTGGTTTTAGAGTATTCTAGATTTATGATAAACTCCAATGATAAAAGAAGAGAAACACGCTTACTGAACTGCAATCTGGACTTTGGCTTCTAACAACCAGTCATCTAAATATGGCTGCACTTCAACTCCTTCCCACTGAAGAGCAGTCACTATGAATGGAAGAGGATATGCTGTTATATGCTACTGGGGCTACCTGCTGTTGAAATTCTTGTATCGGGTGGAGGAGGATTGTTCTGTCCAAAGACTTCATCAGTCTGCCTGCCCAGACTGAAGGAGAGCTGAAGGCAGTATGCCAGAACTCAGCAAACCATGGGATCCAGGTCTGTCTCTGCTTGTGCTAGAAGGTGAAGGAGTGAGAAGGGAGCTGGGAAAACTGGCTCCATCATACCAAGTGAGAGTAAGGAGGAATTGGCAAGGGAGTGAAGAAACAGGATTGACCTGCTACCATTCCTTGAGCAGCTGAGAGGCTTCCTTTCCCAGGGAAAAGGCAAGAATCTAACTGATGGAATGTGGAGACACTGCATATGCAAGCTGCCATTTTGTACTCTAGACTCAAAAGTTGCATTATTTTAAATGAAGAGCTAGATTCACAAAAAGGACAGAGAGAGAGGCTGTCAGTGTTGCAGCACCTAACTTTTAGGAACTCTGCCATCTATCCGGAGTTAGTCTCCCAGGCTCCCTGTACAATGCCTGGGGAGAGTTAGGCACCTAAAAATGCACATATAAAGGGAGCACCACCACGGGCATCTTTTAACAGGTTTAGGGGTGCTCAGATCAGGCTTCAAAGGCTGGGGCTTAAGCATAAGTAAGGTGCTGAGCTGCTGGGAGGTGTCAGGACTTAGGTAGCTGCGCACATGGTCAGTGCTGAAATTTAGGCACCTAGAAGATTTTACCAGTGAAAATGTTGGTATCTAGAGACTTTAAGCACCTACAGGGATAGGCAGCAGTTGAGTGGTGGTTTTGTGAACGCCAATTGTGCCTAAATGTTGGACTTAGGCACTTGAAGTTTAAGTTAGGCACCTACATTCCAACTGTGAACCTAGCCCTCATAACTGTGCAGCTGCAGTGGGTTGTTAAGTGAGAACACTGGGAATCTAAATTAAATTTGTCAACTGTTTCAATGCTAACCAGAGCATTCTAGAAAGGAGAGGGAGAATCATGCTATAGAAATTTCACAGTCTGAGTCACAGTTCATTTTCCTATGCTGGCTCAATACATCCTCTTACTTTTCCTAAGCAAGGAGATATGTCTAGCAGAGCACCAAAGTCCTACCAAGGGAAGAAATCAAGCCCAAGGAATGCAGAACCACCCTTGGATGTATCTGAACCCCAAATGAAGAGAAAATAACCCCACAGAGCCCAGCAGAGTACATATATTTTGATCATATGCACCATCATCTGTGGATAGAGCTTATTTTGCAGAGAGATTTCAGAACAATTCCACTACTACCTTTTTTCTTCCAATTCAAACTCTGGGCCCATAGAAGACACTGGACCATCAGTCCACATGGGTAACAAGCTGAACAGGCCTCACAGATATCATAAGGTCCAGAAATAATTTTATACTCTCCTAGACCACTTCCTGAAATTCTGATATAGGTTGATGGAGATATAAGGAGACAGGGGTTTCCCACCTGAGCCATACACTAAGGAGACCTCCATTGGCAAGGAAATGCTTTGTATCTGGAGACTGGCCCATTTGTCTCTGGAGAGATGTCAGAGAAAGCCTACTATGAAGATTGCTACATGAATAGGAGAATATATTTTTAATATAGTCATTGTTCAGTTTTCATCAAGTAACAGCAGTGGCCACCACCATCTCCAAAAAGCTAAAATGTCATTCCCAAAAACTTTATTTTTAAATCCGAAGCTAAGAAATAGTAATCTAGTTTTGTATTTCCCCACCTCTCCCCCACCCCACACACACTTCATGAAGCCATGTATAAAATTAATTAGCTTCAAGTGTAAGAAATGCATCAACATGATTAGTTTCTTAGAGATACTTATATGTAATGATTAGAGAATTTGACATTAAAATCTTAATTAAGTAAAAAAAGGTGTAAGTTCTAATTATTTAGCTAAACTCATAATTGATATTTTTTCCTAAAGCTTTATTATTTGGTTGCTGATATTTTAATAACAGGCTTAATCTTGAGTAACAAACAGGATTTATGGTGCACAAAGCATGCAAGACCAGTAGATATATATTATAACACAACATAGAAAGATTCCTGTGTTTAAAAAGAAAACGAATGGCATTAATTCACTATGGGCCTGACCCAAACTCCATTAAAGTCATTGGGGTCTTTCCATTACCTTCAGTAGATTTTGGATCAGGCCGTACCACAGTGAAAGTTCTCTTTCCTTCCTGATTCTACTTTTTATTTTACCCCTGCAGTCTGATTTCAAACCCTTTTCACACACACCAGTAGCTATTAAAAATAAGCAGAATCTGTAGCCTCCTACCAATTTCATATTTTGTGCCAGCAACGTTTGCAGTGATGATTCCATTCTTTTTCTTCTTTCTGACTTTTCTTTTAATCGTGCTTTGGTAAGGCAGTTCTGAACTCAAGGTCAGACAAGAGGTTCCTTGGTTATCTTTGAAAAATAATGTTTATAACAGTCAACGATACCACAATACATAAAATAATGCACCTAACTGAAGAACCATAGTACAAAAGCAATGTGAATTGCTAGTCAGTTAAGTATTAGTAAACTTTGATTCAGACTGATTAATAGTTACAAGCATGTTGAAACACCATCATTAATGAGCCATATTAAAAATAAAAGAGTTCTATAATCAATTTGCCTACCTCCTTCATTAGGCAAGGATGGCATTATAACATTGGGCTGCACAGACCCAGGTGTCCGAATTCTGTTCCAAGTACTCAGAAAACCATGAAGACCTTCAAAGTCAAATGATTCAAAGCCTGTGTCATACCATTTCCATCTCTGATTTTGACGACTGTCAATTATGGAAGAGACAGGTATCTGCATTAAAAAGGATTTCATTATAAAGGAATAACTGATAAAGCGTAACTGCTATAGAAGCACATTTAAAACTGTTTCTTCCTTTTGTTTTTGGCAATGTGTGTACCCAAAACTGATGATTAAGCCTCTAAAAGTAAACAAGTTAGAAAAAATATGCCAATGTATTCATCAAAATGCAGAAACCCAAAGGTAGTTTTCTGTTTAATTTATGGTAAATAAAGACCTTTTAGCTGTCTCTGTTCTTGAAAAAGGGGTTATAAGGTTTCACTTATTACAGTTTGTCTATCTAAGATGTTTACATGATTTGTTATTAGATTCAATAACTGGAACTTTTATCCTCAGCAAAGTGCACTGAATTCCTGGTAAGTTCCAACCATACGAAAATGTCAGGGTTTTAAATAACGTAGTGCAATATTATGCATGCTCCCATCACCATGAGGGGAAAAAAGTGAGACCATTTGTTGAACATTTATTAAATCAGTTTCATATAACCTGGGACCACAGACACTAACATGCTGTCACAGGGTGACTGGCTCCTGTGACTGAAGTACGTCCAGCACTCTTGTGCCATTGCAGGTGTAACCCACTGCATCAATTAAGGGAGTCGGACTTTTTCTGGGCTATAAATGGTCAAAAGGAATTTCAGTGAGAACAAATCTGGAAGGGGACAGGGATACTGTGAGAAAGAACTTGCTCAGGAAGAGAGAGCCACAGAGAAGCTGGAAGCAAGACTGCCGACGTTCTCTGGGAGAGCTGACAGGGACAGCCCAAGATGTGAGCTGGGGACCTGTTGTGTTGTTGTTAAGATGGACAATAAAACTGCATCAAAGAGATGACGGGTATGGCAATGAGTCATTTGGCAGCTGGGGAAAAGCCCTGCCTTATCACACATGCATTAATTCTAACTTGTTAGATGATGATGCAGATTTCAAAACTGTTAGATTGATCATCATAGTGGACTATAGCCTTCGTGTCATTATGAGAGGATTGACACAAACTAAGCATGGAGCGGCGGAGTGAGTCAATTCTCCCTAGCAACTGAAAAATGCCCTTTGTGCTGATCAGGTCAAAAGCCTTTGTAAGATCTAGGGCAGTCATATAGAGAGGTCTTCCTTGTTCTTGACATTTTTCTAGCAGTTGCCTTAGCGTGTCAGCTGCACTGACTCTTTGGAAACACACATTAAGTAAGAACTTGTAATCTGTTAAAAGTTTACTGGCCGCTGCTTCCCGCAGCTCCCATTGGCCAGGAACAGCAAACTGTGGCCACTGGGAGCTGCAGGAGGCCATGCAAATGCAAACAAACTGTCTGGCAGCTTGCCAGCAGATATCCCTGACGGGCTGCAGGTTGCCCACCACTGGTTTAGGTTGTTTAAGTGCCTGAATTCTGTATTTACATATTTTAATATGTTTATATTTCTTAAGAGTAACCATAACTCTGAATTTCCTGGGTTATTAATGCTTGTTTTGGGAATAATCACAACAACCTTATAAAGTACTCTTTTGTTTTACCCTATATGACTGATACGTACTTTCTACCTTACCTGCTTCTTAGTTTATTTTTGGCCTTTGAATACTGTATTTCTATAACATTTGAAATCTCACATACTAAAGTGTTTTTAAAAATCTGTCTATACACATCAAAATGCCTGGCAAAAACTTTAAAAAATCAACTCTGAATCAGGATCAAATATTGCCCTAAATATTTTACTACACTGGCAGCATGCATTTAGTCATGCTTCCATATCACAGAAAAAATAAGAACAAAAAAAAAGAAGCTTTGTTTGGCAAAATGCCCCCCAAAAAGTGTTTCAGATTTAAAATTCATGAATTCTGCATGGAAAGACAAATAGTTTAAATTGCTTCTATAATTTTTAAGTACTTGAATTTCTTTCATGCAATTATGAATGTGGTTAAAGGTGTTTTGGGATGGCTTTATATATAGTTTAAGTATGTTGTATTTGCACAAACACTTTAAAATAGCTGTAAGACAATGTGAAGCACTCCTGCTTTGTTTGATTTCAGTTAGGATAAATGTGATGACAAACCACAGATTTCTAAAGCTGAAGCAATATGCAGATGTTAAGTCACACACATTATACAGGGAAACCCCACTATAACGTGCCCCGCAATAACATGAATTTGGATATAAGGCGATCATAAGGTGGCTCCAGCCGCCCCAAGCAAAAAAAAAAAAAAAAAAGTGGCCAGAGCGCCGCAGAAGCACAAAAAAGAAACGATTATAAATATGCATGTATTAATTCTCACGTTTAAATGTTATACATGTCTAATGATATGTGTTACTCTCTGCATATGTTCCTAAAAATTTTCCTGTCTTACATACAAATATGGAGCGCCAAATTTTGAAGGTGCAGCCCATAGTGTTTACTTTGTGCTAATGACTCTGACATAATTGATAGCCCTTTAACAGAACAGAATAGCTTCAGAACCCTTGCTCACATCTCTTTCCAAATGACAGGCTAATGACATCTTCACTTCAAAAGTCAAAGGGAGTATGGTACAGTGCGTACACAACTATACAATTTTGGTAGAATTTTTCTGTTTGGGAACTAGATGGCTCAGACTGGCACGAGGCATCTCTCACCTCTAAGCAACCCGTTCAACTCTGCTCAAGTCAGCAGTGACCAAAAATGTATTCAAATTGGTGTCTGGTTTCTCCTTTTGTTTTATATTTTTACAGAGGAGAGTAGGGGTATTTGAGAAGATATGGTAGAAGACAAACTGCCTTACCTAATTAATAGGAGTTGTCTCTCATGTTGATAATTAAATACAAATTTTCATGAAGGGAATCCATTTAATAACTGTTTTGCTCTTGCTTTTGTTCTTGTGTACAAACTACATGGCTTTTTAAAGATCTTTTACAGATCTATGCTCAGATCTGTACAACAAACTACACATGTGCCAAGATGGGCATTCAGATGTACTCTGTGTTGGGAAAAACAGAGGCCAAAGAGTCATGACACTGCAGCAAAATAATTTAAAAGGGGTATTTTGCTATTATTAAAACAACATATCCCACAAATGATGAAATTCTATCCAAAAAGTCTCCGAGCCTAGATTATAAACAGAAATCTTAAAACAAATCACTCAAATAAAAAATAGAGAGCAGGCACAGTAAGGCTTAAAATACATGACTACTAGGCCAGGGGGGCTGGGGATTTCCTATAATGCTTCCTACTCCCATTCTTCATCCATTGTATTGTAGTTTAAATAAATTACAGAAATAATTGAAACCAGAGTGATTATACTGTGTTATTTTGACATATAAAATATGCAGAATTTTAAAATATTGTGCACAGAATTTTGGTGCAGAATTCCTCTAGGAGGATAACAGGTTAACCTCCTGTTTTAAGAAGTTTATCTCATCCAAAGTCTTTTGCTTTTCAACCCAGGTCAGCTGAGATCCCCTTGACTTTCCATTGACTTCAACAGTCTTTATATCAGGCCAAAAATGAAAAGAGGGCTGATGACTAGTTATCCGCTCTTTTGTCTACAGTTAAAGAATAGAATCCTCACCTGTTTAATGTAGCAGAATGGATAGAAAAAAGTAATACCAGAATAAAAACTGACATATCAGCACACCTCAAACATTTTTAGTCAGGTGCGGTCCTACAACTAAGCTCATGTAACACATTGACACTCGGATAGTAAACAGTTTCAGAATGTTCGATATATATTAAATTCTTCTAATTTTGCTAAATTCTGTAGCTACAGTGAGACAGTACAATATAACACATGAATCCAGGTATGTGATGAGCTAATGTTATGTTAAACTGACTAAGTCTTATTGCTGCTGTGTAACCTTTCAGCCCACATGAGTCAAGGGCTCTAAAGTTGTACACCTCTAAGGCCTGTTTAACTCTTAATAAACAAAACACTCTGATTAAGCAATACTGGAAGCAGAGGTTTAAAAGAAAATATTGCTCAATGTTCATGTATATTTGGGGGAAAGATTATATATAATTTAGCACAAACTAGTATCTGATCCAGATTGACTAGTTTTACCATTCTGGTCGGGTTTCAAAAAGTGATGGAACATGGTACCTGTCACCTTAGTTATGAAAGGAATGCTTGTTTGGGGGAAAATAAAGATGTGTTACCTAAATAAGGTAGAATGAGCTCTGGTTGGAGGTGAGACTTCCTTGGGAACTCACACACATTATACATATAACATATTAAATGTGTACACAAATATTAACCAGAAATAAAAAGTATGTACAATACCTGCAATTTTGGAGTGCTCACACTTTCATGAAAGCCTTATCTTTTGTACATCCTGTCTTTGTGTTAATATTGTTTTGGTTGGTTAGTTTTTGCATGTAAAATATTTGATGGCAATGAGCATGTGTCCTCAAGGGGGCACAAAGGGGAAAGTTAGGAGCTCTGCAGTGACAAATGTTGTGACGTATACTTTTCACAAGTAAACGCTGCTCTTATAAACTACACTGCAATACTCGCAGCATATCAGAGATCAGAAACAGGTACAAAAGTAAGATTAGTCCTTTCAAGATTGCCCTGAAGGATAGTTGCCCCTCCATGCATCCCTTTTCCAAAAGGGCTCTTCCCACCCCTTAACTAGATCTGAAGTACATTTTTTTGTTGAAAGTTGTGTTAAGCCTTTTTAAAAAAAAAATTGCTTCCAAGAGGTCTTCCACTTTTAGGGCACAACCAGACTTTTATTGGCTTGCTCCGACCCTACCCCTGAGGCTAGCATTAGAGTGACAGCATGCTTCAGACCGACAGCCAAATGCATACTTTGGAGAAGTATTCTGCTTGCAGTCTAAGAATTAGTACACTAAAAGCTAAAACCAGACTAGAAGACTGTAGTATAAAGCAATATGCTACAGCAGCACGTGCTTATGCCCATTTCTATTTGTATAAGCTCACATAATAAAACACTAGAAAATGTGCTAATTAACAAGACTAGCCTGTCTGTCAAAAGCAAGGGAAATGCTGAGGAACATCAGCTTTAGTCAGTAATCACAACAATGAGAAGAAATATTGGCAAGATACATTTTTCACTTATCCCCTAAAAGTAAACCAGCAACCATGCTGCTTGTGTCTGGTAAATCTAATAAATTTACAGAACACATTCCTACCATCACAAGCGAATATAAAATACCGCCTTAGGCTGTCTCATGTTTTCTTTATTGTGCGCTCTTTCAGCCTGTAGCATGGACACGACAGTCATACTACAGTCCATTACTTCAGAAAGTATTGATAATTCTATTAAACTATTATCCAGGACAGTCCTTCATTGCCTCTAAAATAGAAATGGCTTCCTAGCCCCTTATCACCAATTAGAGTTCTGTTCAGCAAAACAGATAGTTTATTGCAGATAATTACCTAGAAATGCAAATAATCATTTTATCTGTATACTTTAGTTCTCTCCATTTGAAATGGTGTTATAATGGCCTAGACTCTATTTTGGTTTCTATTTCATAAATGCCTCATACAGAAAGTATATACCTCTTAGTTATATTAGCATATATTGACATGTATTGCATGTTTAAAAAAAGATAATTTTGCATCTTATATAGTAGATATTGATGAAATGATACCTCTTTTGTAAGCAGTTTGAGATCTATGGATAAAATGTGCTCAATAAGAGTTAGGTATTATTATTATTATTATTGAGATTCCCAACTACGCACTTTAGAGTAGAATCCTTGAAACAAAAAATGGAAAGTACAGACTTTCAAAAACTGCCTGCATTTTCACTCCTCACACTCTTAATTTAAAATAGCATCTTAAATGACTGGCTCAGTACAATTTATACATGAAATAGAACTATAGTTACAAAGCAGGAGTCAAGGGATAGCCTAGGACTTACAGACCACTAATTTCTGCAGAAGTTCAATATTGTAACTTCTGGTTTAGCTAAAGTACATCTTTTAGAAAGACATCCCATCTTGATTTACAGATTTCACTTGATGGTTAGTCTGGAAAAAAGGAGTTAGAGGAAACTTGAATTAAGTATTTTAAATTATGAAAGATATTGTAGCAACCTCCCTATAACTTTGAGAGAGGAACACAAGTTGCCAGAGGGAAAACTTTGCAGGAGGCACCAAGAAGTCTGCTGAGTGCACATAATTCGATTCTTAAGTGCAGTATTTCTTTAAGAGTCAGTTCAGTTATACAAGCATGGACCCCGTTCACGTGATTAACCAACACACAGTACATGAAATGGGCATAATGAAAAGTGACTTGTTCTCGATTTTTACCCCTTCCTTTAACTTGAGAACAAAGAATCACTAAATGAAAAGGAAGTGAATTTAGAACAAATATAGGCAGAATAAGAAAAACCCACTTCTCTTAAGGTAATTAAATCTTGTGCTTAAGATCACTGAAGGAATGAATAACTTTTCTGCATGCTCATACACAGCATTGCATATTTGGCAAGGTTCATTACGAGGTTGAGTTTTTATTTGGTTTTTGGAGGGGGTGTTTCTAGAGGGGGGGAGGAAGTAATGGCACATCTTCATCTGAAGCATCAGGGATTAGACACATTTTCTGCAGGATACCAGACTACATGCACCAATGGGTTAATCCAATATGACAACTCATACAATTCTGTGTAAGAATGTCCGTAGTGTGAAGGCAAACTGGCATGTAACTTTACCAGCCAGGCTCAAAACTTTACTAAAATGATGACGGAAGAAAATAAGACTAATGATATTTTACTCACCTATCAAAAAAATATCACTCCCAAGAAGATAATGGAGTAGGTTTGGCAAGGCTGGTTTTCGATGTTTCAGTGGAGAAAGAGCTCTGATACATAAGACCAATTTCTGATCCAGCAAAACAAAATCTTTACTCTAGTACTAATCCATTCTCAGATGTCCTTTCCAGCTTGTCTTTCAGGTGAATGTCACTTTCCTGCAGATTTACAGAATTCAGATCTTCATTATGGAATGATCCCAGTTGCTCCATATTCAAGGTTGTAACTAAGTCTGAATTATAAACTTCGTTTTGTATCCCACTCAAACCCTGCTTCCCTCTAAAATTTAAGAGCCTAAATTCTCTAAAGTTTTGCTGGATGGAGAAAGAAGGGAAGCACTACTGCTTTACTATCTTCTCCTATTCCCAAGTGCCTCCTTCCCACCCAGACCCCCTGTGCTTCTGGCAGCAGACCTCTGTCTTTCAGTCAACATCCACCCTATATGCCTCTGCATCTGTTACATGCTTCCTTATGCCCAGCTGATCCCTGATTGTCAAAATAACCTCTTAGAGTCACTGGCAGCTGGTATAAGTTAGAGCAGAAGGCTTCTCAAATGCATGTCAGGTACTAGCCAACTGCCAGGATGGCCTCAGGAACAGGGATATAAACACAAAGATGAGTTAAAGCAAGTACCCCTTATCACAGCACAGAATCTGGCCTATTAGCTCTAATATATTCCAGGGCTGCACTGCCTAGCTCCATCAGTGTTTCTGGACATAGACTATAATTTCTAAATGAGGCTTGCACAGTCTATGGTTGTGAATTACATTATCTAAATTCAGATCCTGGCACATCAGAATGGTTGCTAGTCTAGCACCCAGGATGGCACACCGACAGCACGATGAAATGCAAATTGACAGATGCTGGCCTGCAGCCCAGAATCCAGAATCTGGTTCAAAAAGTCCAGTAACACATTCAAAGTCTAAGGTCTGGGCACAAACTAATTGTCACACTGAGGGTAAATGTCTGTCTATGGTTTTCTAACATATGAAACTGAAACTAGGAGGCTCCTGCATACATAGTGAACTCCTGCCCACCCTACAGTAATTGCTCTGAAGTTTCCCCACTGTCGCTACTATTAGTATAGCTTCACTGGGAACAGCAGTGGTGGGAGTACTTGTATAGATTGGTAGTTGCCAATATTTTAACCACTGCAACATTCAAATCTGCTCTAAGCAGGACAAAGTGATTGGCAGAATATTATTGGTTGGTCTGCACTATTGCAACCACTAGTGCAGCTGTGCTAGTGGTAGCAATGGTGGGAAATTTTAGGGCAAAAATGTAGTGTATACACAGCTGTTTAAATACAGAAGAACAAAGGAAAGAAATTAAACATTGCACAACAGGAAAAAATTAAAAACAGTTTCTAAAAATAACGGAACACCTTGGCTAGGGTATTAAAGGGACCTGAAAGAGTTAGATGCCCATGTCTCATTGAATTTCTGTGGGAGTCAGATGCCTAACTAACCCTCCTTGGAGAATCCTAGCTTATACCTGTTTCTGCTTTGGGATCCTGAGCATCCAGTGGGCATTTTTTCAAACCCTCTGGTGTACACATCATTCTATAATATGTCAAACAGTAAGAAAAAATGCTATTCAACATCCCTCCGATTCTTCCAAACAAAAAGACAAACAAATCCACACAATTTTAAACCCAGCAGGCATACACATGACAAGTACATAGGATTCAGTAGTACTGCCCAACTAATACATATATTGTACAAAAGCTGGGAAGTGATGAAAAATTAATATTAGAGTATTAGCAAGACGACTCTACCCATGTTCACTGCCACATTACTACATAAAATCAATTCAAAGTTGACTTTATAGGCAATTCCAACTAGTATTGATGTAAAATTAAAAAGAGGCTTCAGCAGAACCAAAGAATCTTTTTTCAGTTTCTTTAAATATTTAATCAAAGAGAGAAGAAACAATATTTTAATTAACACCTTTCATCCTAAAGACCCAAAATACCTCACAACCCAGTTGTGTGAATTCAGTCTCACAACACCCTGCAAAATATTGCAGAACACTTCTGCCCATTCTATAGAACTGTAAACAGAGACACAGAGAAACTGACTGACTTGTCCAAGGTTACACAGCAAGTCAGTGGCAATACAAGGAACAGAGCAACAAGAACAAAATCCTAGCTCCCATTCCCTTGCTCTAACCCAGTAATACTCTGACTTCAGTGATTCAGGAGCCAAATTAGCAATCAACATTACCCAAAAGAGTCACAGTAGTGTGAATTCATGGTTTCATATATATATATATTATTTTCACAGCAAAATGACTGACAAGTATTCTACAATTGGTTAATAACATAGTAAAAGCATCCTGATTGGTTAATAACTTAGACTGGTTAGTAATTAAGTCACTGTTTTAATTCATGTGCTGCAAAGAGCTGTAGGAGACACATTAAAGAGCCACTTGCGGCTCCCGAGCCACAGTTTATCCCTGGTTTAACCATGCTAACAGGAGCAGGAGCATCCATATGGAGGTCAAGGACACTCACAGTTCCCCTGGCTCTGTCCCTCCCATAAGGCTGCACTGCTTCCTCTGGATTCCCCCAGCAGAGCAAGGTGTGAAGTAGTACCCCCAGAGTGGAGTTATTCTGATTCAGTAAGCAGAACTTCCAGATTAAGGCCTTGCGTACACTACACAGTTTTGTTGACAAGTTTCATCAACAAAACAGTGGAGGTGTACACACCTCCAGCCAATTTAAATCTCCTGCTATGCTGACATAATAAACCCACCTCAGCAAGCGGCATAGAGCTTTTTGCAACGAAGTTAGAGAAACACAGTATCACAGTACTTGCTTATGTCACCATAAGTAGCCTCCAGGAGGTATCCCACAATGCTCATCATGAGCGCTCTGGTAAGCAGTTTCTACTTCTTGCTCTGCAGCCAGGTACACAGGCATGCACCCCTCCCGATTAAAAGCCCCATGATTTTTTGAAATTCCACATACTGAGCAAACAGGAAGGACATCTTCCCAGCTGACCATGCCAGCTTTCTGCAGCAAATAGTCTCCCATGTGGAGTACACTGGAGTTGCTGGATCTGTTGGGTGCATGGGAAGAGAAGTTTGAAAGGTTGCAGCTCCGATCCAGTCGTAGGAACTTTGACACCTCTGAGCAGACACCTCCGTGGCATGGAGAAGAAGGGGCATGAAAGGGACATGCAGCAGCGGTGTGCTAAGACAAAGGAGCTAAGACAGTCATATTAGAAGACAAGGGATGCCAACCGTTGCTCTGATGCAGCACTGAAAACATGTCACTTCTATAAGAAGCTGCATGGCATCCTTGGTGGCGACCCCACCTCCACCACCAAGTGCCCCGTGGATACTTCAGTGGGACTGGAGGCAGCAGCCAGCAGAGTCAACCCTGAGGACGAAGTGGTGGACAAGAAGGTCAAGTTGGAGGAGGATGTGGCACAGGTGACAGGCTTGTCCGGTGCCATGGCGAGCCAAGACCTCTTTCTGTCTCTGGAAGGATCTTCCCAGACCCAGCAGTCCGGCTGAAACAGGAGAGGGGAGCTCTGGTAAGTATTTATTTTTCTTGGATAGTGCATGGTTACATGAGATAGTGGTGTCCTTTATTTTGTTACATGATGCACATGAGAGAAGGAATCGAAATTAACAATACTAGGTACTGTTTGCATCTGCTTCATAGTCCTCTCCGCAGTTATGCAATGGGGCTCTGCAGAAAAGTTTGTTAATGCACACCAAGATCTCTTGGAATCCTCCCTAGCGGTCTCTAGGAAATTTTCCTGCAGATACTCTGCAATCCTCTGCTGAATGTTCCTTGGTAGAGCTGCTTTGTTTCTTCCTCCATCGTAGGAACTTTGCTGCGCCAATCAGCAATTACTTCTGGAGGAAATAAAGCGGCACACAGGCATACGGACCTGCTCTGAAGCCACACGCAGGCAGGAAACGCACCCTTACATCTTCAGTTACCCTCAGTAGTGTGATTTCAGCTTCGATCACCCCCCACCTGTGGAAAATGGTCCCAGTGTTCAGAATAGCATCCCGAGGCGCTTGTACTGATCCCCTTCTGAAACCACACAGACCCTTTGTCCTGTCCTGTCCTGCACCCCCACCCCCAGGCCAAATTCACCACATTTAGTGCTCTGGCCGTGCTGTGTGCTTGCCAAGGGAAAGTGAGAAAGAGGTGTATGTAACTTCTATGATTCAAGACCATGAGTGCACACACAATACTGACTCTGTGTATTGTTCTTGTGCTTTGGCAGATGTACCTTGAGGGCCAGCTCCTACACACAGCAGAGCACCTCTGTCAGATAAGGAGGCGAACGAGATGGAGTAAGGACCACATGTTTCACAAATTGTTGTAATCGTCAGATCAGGCCAATAGTGAGCACAGAGCGTGGAGAGAGACAATAAACAAGAAACTAGAAATGGATAGCCAGGCGAGGAGACAGGAAGGAGCGGAAAATAAAGCTCATGGAGGAGCGAACAGTGATGCTGAGGTCCCTGATTGCGCTAGAGGTGGAACACATACAGCCCTCCCGCAGCCCATACAGGGAAGCTGGTTTATAGAATCTCCTTTGAATGCCTGATTGGCATTCAGTCCCTCAGCACTGCTTCATTTCTCTACTCTATCCACTGTATGAGATCTAAGCAGGAATTAACATCTATCTGTTGGCAATAAGTGCAGACCCCTGTCATAGCTACATTTCAAACTATACAGTAGAAGGCAGAATGTGATCAAAAGCCTCTGAAAAATTCCTTTATTTATTGAAAAATGCAATACCTGAAGCATGAAAAATAAAGTATATCAAAACTTTTCACACACAAATTGTTTTACCTTTGTGATGAGAAAAATGAAGCAGCATGAGAATTTTCTGCCCAAAATGGGTCATTTTTTTAGGAAGCGCCTGAAAACGTAGCACGGAATAAATGTGCTTTCTCATCCACAACTGTAGCATTATTATTGCCACCCTATAATATTAAACAGCTCTATTTATAGACTAACCTTATGCTGTCTCTAAGCTACAAACACTGAACATGCTGATAGTGACACTGTAGGTTTTTCTAAATTCATAGTTTAAAATAACTACAAAATTTGAGATGACTGACCTAAGCATGCTCATTTCTCCTCGTGCCTTTAATCACAGCAGGGATGCAGTTCCAAGTAGAGAGCAATGCTGAAAAAACGCTACCGTTAGTAGTCTTCTCTCTTGGTCTGGAAAGATTTTCTTTTTAATAGCAAAATTCACTGTGTGTTTGAAACAATGTTTAGGAAAGGTGTCCAGGACAGATTTCCGCCTACCCAAAGCCAATCCTCCTTACCAGAAGAAAAAGCAATTATGATACAAGTCCAAGGAAATATGGGCAAAAGCAAAGAAACAGAAAAGAAGGAAGGGAAATGCTACAGCAAGCCCTTCCCCAAGAAGTACTTGAAATTTACAGTAAATAAACTGTCAGCATAAATTTGGGAAATTAACATACTTCAGCTAAAATATAACACAACAGAGCAACTGTGCAAAATCTCAAGTCTGATGCATCCTAATTCATCAACTCCTCTACATATAAACTAGTAATGAAGGCTCAAAACCTCTATTTCTCAAGGATTTAACTGACTGGGATAAATATTGCAAAACAGTCTCTCTCAGTGATTGAGAAGTGGCACAGGTTCTTGCATTGCTGATAGATTAGGGTAATATTAGCTGCAGCACCTTCCTATTTAGGGCTCTGGTGGTGTATGCACACCCTGGCCCAAAAGAGGGATACCAGGGGGTATAAGGACACCACTGTTAAGTCCACTTATCCGTCTCTGACTTTGCCACCCCGGTGTCTATGGACCAGCATAAAGGTAATAGCCCTGGTGCCCAGGAATAATGGCCTAGTGGCCAGAGTCAATAGAGCTACCCTTCAATACAGGACAGCGTGGGCTAGTAGCCAGAGTCAATAGTGTGGCCCTCTGGTGCAGGGCAGCGTGGCCTAGTAGCCAGCACCTGAGGGGCCATCAGCAAGGGTGGCTGGTGGCCCAGGTAGGGGGGTCCAGGCCCAACCGACTCCACCAGGCCCTGACCCAGGGCCCTGGCAGTGGCAGAGCAGTCCATCACTGGCTCAGCAGGGAATCCCACTGAAACACACTGAGTTTATCTGGGTGGGAGATACCACTCTATCACCCTCCCTGGGTCACTTCCTACCGTTGTCTCTGGCATGGCAGTCCATGAGGCTTTGGGGTCTCCAGGGTCCGCCGCACCAGTCACTTTCTGAGGCTCCATTGGTCGCAGGGGTCCAAGCCGACTCTTTGGGCCTCCAGTCTCTGCAAGCAGGGGCCATAGCCACTCCTCAATAGGAGTTTCCAGTACAGGTCCTTCCCCTCCTGCATCCAGCCCCGAATGATCTGGGCTTCCTCCCTTTATACTGCTGCAACATCTGGAGCATGCCCAGTGCAGCTTAGGGGGCAGGACTTCTGCTGTCCATAATGTGGGTTTAACCCTGTCTTGACTAGTGTGGGGTATACACACCTAGTCACAAATCCAGTCCATCATTTTAACCTTCCTTCTTCACTAATCTTTCCTAGATTTGTTCATATGTGCATGTGTGTTTGATGAGGTGAGGGGAAGGAACTATATTTATAGTATATGAATAATAATAGAAAGAAATATTCTTTCATCACATTTAGAGCAGAGAGACAAGAACTAGGGGAGGAAAGTTGGTTGAGATTTGTCATAAACTAAAGCAAACTGAAACCTAAAGAGAAAGTGACTCAATGGTTTACAAGAAAGGAGGACAGGAGATATAGAGCATCACAGGCAAAATAATGACCTCCCCTTAAGTATTTAATAAAAGAGGCCAACCCTGAAGTAATGTAAGACAGTAGCAGAGGAGTTGGTTGATAAGCAATGGGTAGGGTGAACAGAGATCAAGCACAGTTAAAAGCACTTGCTCATGTTTTTGGATACTTATTTTATTAAGGAAGTGTCAGGCTAATATAAAGGATTTGCAGCAGGCTTTTGCTTTCAGTTCTGCAGGGACAAGACAAGTATCAGAGAAGATAACACCACTTTGGTCGTAAAACCATATTTATTACACCTTAGTGTATGTGGAAAGCAGCTTTTATAACTTCTCTCTTGTTTTAATTTTGTATGCTATTTTCTTTTATGCTATTTTTAGAATGCATACAGGCACTGGTTAATATATGTACTTTGTAAAGTATGTACAACTTGCAGCTAAAGACTTGTATTAGACATACTATAAACAAGTCATAAATATAAGGACCATTTCGGCCAAAAGGTGGACAAACCTCACAATTGTCTTCTCAGAAAACAAGACACAATCTTATCTCAAGAAAACAAAATATGTTTTAGAAAAAAAAAAGAGTCCTGACTTTAAAAGAACGTAAGGATGTTCTGCTTAGGAACAAAGAAGAATGAGGGGAAGTGTTGCTAGAGTTATAAAACAAAAAGTCATGAAATTGTATTTTCCTTTGGGGGTGGGGGGGAACTGTTTCAAAACCACCGCAAAGAGCTAGAGAAATATTGAACAGAATTTATTTTATAAGCAATTTAAAGTCTTCGAACTTTAAGAAAAATATTCATGGCTGGAAAATTTCACAGAAAATGTTGGTTACTTCTATCCAACTCAGGTTTCCTCTCAATGGTGCAAACCTTGGTTGTTACTTAAATACTTGAGACAGTAAGTTTCTTTGAAAATATGTATTTGCAAATATTTTATCTAAATGCAAAGCTTCTAATGTAATATCTTCCAAATATCATTACTATGTAAATGGTAAGATACTTCATGTACAAACATGAACTCCAGTGACTTTGTTAGACTGGGTATTACAAGAAACCCTTAGAGTTGGAATATTTATATTAGTTATCTGATAACACTTAAGCAATTTCTTTACCAAACGCTGAAAGAGAAGAGCCACTCTCCAAAATTTGTTCAGAGAAGAAAATGCCTTCTTGAATAGCTATTTAAATTTAAAGATACTAAATTAAGCTGTAAAAATGACTAGTTTGATAACTGAAAACTTTTACAGCTGACATAAGGATGTTTGCACGTACTGGAAACAGAATTTCAACTCCAATTAAACCCTTATGGAATTAAGGGAATATTTCAGAAAATTGATCAAATAAAAGAAAGTTGAAACTCTAAGATGTTTTGAGAATTTCCTACCACAAATGTAATATAACCATCAAATTGAGGAAAAAATTACAACTCTATTGCACATGAATTAATAGACTACATAGTCATGGGTTTAAGACATTACTAAAACCAACCCAAGAAGGCATGATCCTTTCATTGGCTCAACAACTCATTTGAATCCAACCAAGCCTAAAGGTACGTCCAAGCGATCGATTTTTCGGGGATCGATATATCGCGTCTCATCTAGACGCGATATATCGATTCCCAAACACGCTCCTGTCGACTCCGGAATTCCACCGAAGCGAGCGGCGGTAGCGGAGTCGACACGGGGAGCGACCCGAGGTAAATCGATCTAAGATACTTCGATTCACGTAGCTGAAGTTGCGTATCTTAGATCGATACTCCCCCAGTATAGACCAGCCCTAACAGAGGTATGTTTTCCTCCTTCCATGAAACTAGAAGAAAGAGAAAGGTATACAACCAGGGTCAGCTTTAGGCCTATTCCACCAATTCCCCCGAATCAGGCCCCGCGCCTAGGAGGGCCCTGCACCCAGTGAGAATCCCTTCCCTGGCTAGAGGCACCTTTTTAATTTTTACTCACCTGGTGGCACTTCAGGTCTTTGGTGGCACTTCAGCGGCAGGTCCTTCAGTGCCACTAAAGACCTGGAGTGAGTGAAGGACCCACCGCTGAAGACTCGGAGCACCGCTCGGTGAATACAAACCGCACGTGTTTTTTTACATTTTTTTTTTAGTCATCCCTGCCGGGCCCCATCGAAACTGTTCGAATTGGGGCCCACAGTTCCTAAAGCCGGCCCTGTATACAACTCTGAATTAAACTACTCTTGGCTCCCTTCCCCATCTCTACATCACATCCTGTTAATCTCTTCTCTACAAGCAAGACAGTAAGAAAAAAAACACAGCCAGAGAGCATCAGAAAGAACAACCTTCAAGTTTATATGATCACATAATCAATATCAGAGGGGTGGCCGGGTTAGTCTGTATCCACAAAAACAATGAGAAGTCCAGTGGCACCTTAAAGACTAACAGATTTATTGGGGCATAAGCTTTCATGAGTAAAAAACGCACTTCTTCAGATGCATAGAGTGAAAATTACAGCTGCAGGCAGCATATTTATGCCTGCAGATGTAATTTTCACTCCATGCATCTGAAGAAGGACTCCTTGTTGTTTTTACATAATCAATACTTCAACATGGATTTGTGAGATGAATTGTAAAGCACAGCCAAGGCATTAAAATGTATTTTTTTCTTTTAACTTGATATTGAAATGCTATTGTATCTTAAAATATTAACAACTTCTCTTGTTAAATATGAAATTTTGTAGACCAAGTATTACTGGAGAGAAGAAATAAATTAATGATGGTAAACAAAAAGAATTGGTGGGATTTAATTTGAATTTAAGATTCCTGATATTAATTAATTTGCAAGCCTCAAAAAAACCCTTATTTAAATAATTTCTTTTGTTTTACAGGATTTAAAATTCCTCACCATCATCCATTTATCAACTGTTTATTTTATTCCTGAGAATCAAAATTCTTTTGCCCATCTATGAACTGTTTTAGTTATTTAAGTTACACTAACACAGAACTCGCTACCAATTTTGAGGTACAGTGAAACCCCGCTATAACGTGATGTTTGGGGTCCAAAAACTTCCATCGCGATAAATCCAGGGTCATGGTATAGCAGGGTTTCAAACCAGTCAGTTTGTCAGTGGTCCCCAACGCGGTGCATTGATGTGCGCCGCCTAGTGCCCCTAGTGCCCAGCTGGGGAGAGAAGCCGCGGCCCCGCGCCTGCCGGGCACAGAGAACTCCGAGGCTGCGGGCGCCGTGCTCTCTGTCCCCGGCAGGTGCGGGGACGCGGCTTCTCTCTGGCTTCAAGAGGAGCCACAGACCTGCACCTGCCAGGGACAGAGAGCACCGGCACCCGCAGCCTCAGAGATCTCTGTCCCCGGCAGGCGGGGGGCCGCGGCTCCTCTTGAAGCTAGAGAGAAGCCGCGACCCTGTGCCTGCCGGGGACAGAGAGCATCAGCGCTCACAGCCCTGGAGAAGCCAGAGAAGAGGCTGCGGCCCTGCGCCTGCTGGGGACAAAGAGCACCGGCACCCACAGCTTCGGTGTTCTCTGTCCCCGTCAGGCGCGGGCCTGCAGCTTCTCTCCCCTGCCATGATGTTGGGGACCACCGATACAGTACATCGCTTCTCGGCCTCATGGCTACGAGGGGTGAAAACATTATCTAAGTTGTATCTGCCTTAAAGGGGAGCCAACCTATAATCGCATTAGATGCGATTTCGCGTTATGGCGGGGCGCGTTATTGCGAGGTTTGACTGTATATACTTTGGTCTTAATTTTCCCAAAAAAGAGCAGGCCCACTCTTGAAGGTTTAATCCAGTGGTGGGCAACCTGTGGCCCATCAGGGTAATCCACTGGTGGGCCGCCAGACAATTTGTTTACATTCTCCCGGCCGCCCGCAGCTCTCAGTGGCTGTGGTTCGCCGTTCCCAGCCAGTAAGAGCCGCAGGAAGCAGCGGCCAGCACATCCCTGTGGGCTGCAGGTTGCGCACCACTGATTTAATGCTTGTTGCAGGGTATCAGCATGCTCTGTGGTAATAGCTAGAGTTGATTTCAGGTTCAATTTCCACAAGGGATTTTCTAATTTCTAATTTAAAAACAAATTAAAGTGTAATCTTAACTTTAAAAGTAATTTAAAGGTTGGCAGATTATGCACACACACCTTCAAAGCAAAGGAGGCAGATCTAGAAAGGTAAGGGCATCTCACTGTCAGAGGAGAGAAATAGTTTGGGACATGGAATTCTTCTCATTGGGAGTTGGAGCTCATTCTAATTTGGGGGCATTTAACATTCACTTTGAAGAGATGCAAAAGACTACACAAGATGCAAGGTGCAAGAAAGCCAGGCAATGCCAGATCTATGAGATGGGTCAAGCTGTACTACCCTCACTCCTAGAGCTCACTGGGCACACACAGCAATCTGTGCTTGTTACAAGCAGGCAAGAACTGTGCTGAATCAGGCCCAGAGACACAGTTTGGAGGGCTGGGACTGTTACAGTTACACACAATATCTTAGCCCTGCTAACAACGGTAGCGCTGCTTTTCGATCACAATAAGCACATGCAGACAATGCTGGTAGCGTGATCTACAAACAAACATGAGTGGTCTCCTATTTCCCCCTATTGTGAATTCTAAGAACAGCTGTCTCTCATTCCATACACTCATTTTTTCTGCACAGCTAAATAAATAATTTTTATTTAGCTGTGCAGAAAAAAAACTAGATGTCTTTATGAATGCTTTATAAAATAAAAAACTAACATGACTAACTACATTTTCTCCATCAATGTAAGAGAAATCATCTGAATTACAGTCATTCCACCAATAAGGATTGTTGCAATTTTCCCCAATCCAAAAAGGTGTGTGTAGGGGGGCTGAGGAGAAGTACAAAAAGTTTTATGAAATGAATGGAAATACACTATGCAAATCACTCTGCAACCAAATTTAGTCTTCAAAATAAAGACACACATTGTCCAAAATACAAATCTTGCCAAGTAAAACAAGAACTGAGTCCCCAATCTACTAATTAATCATACACCTGTCTCTCTTGTATCTGCCTTTAGATATTGATACACTTTACCATCGTTTCAATATCCAATGACAATTAATTCCACCTACTAATCATACCTACCTCTCCAATCACCAGTGACTCCTCTAGACAGTTCTGTAGCTTTCTTACTACATGTACTAAAAACGTCAAGTATTTACATCACTTCCCTTTTACATTTTAGTAACTAACATTTTCATTCACAAATTAAAATACTTTAAAGTGACTTTCAAATATGTTATATTCAAATAATTCAGAGTAATATCAAAAAGTTAAATAAATGGGAGGGGGAAATTACACAGCCTACCCAACCACACCCACCTACACCAAGACTCAACCAGTCCATTTTTCTTCTGGATGTGAGAAAAAACAAATTTTTCATAACTCTACCACCACCTAATAACTCTTATCATATGTTTTATTTTATAAGACAAAAAACACCAAAAGGCAATTCAAAGACAAAAAACAACATAACAAATTAACAGGAAAAAATGCATCAGGAACATTAAAGACATAAGAGAAGCCCACAAAAGCAAAGAAAATAAAAGCTATGGATTAGACCAACACGTAGGTCCAATGTATATTTTTCAACATTATTAGTAAAAAGGATGTTGTAAATAAGTACAAAGAGAAATTTCCTTACATCAGTGGATTGGTTTTACAATCTACTGTCCTTGCAGTGTAGCTTTTCTTTTATCTCAATCAATATCTACATGCAACTGTTTTAGTGTACATGAATTCAGTATTAAGGCTCCATTTGCTGATGCTATACTCCAATTCTTTCACTATAGCCTATAGGGATATTACTGTGTTAGTTTTTAGATGCTAAAAATAACACAAACAAATGTCAATCCAAGGACAAAGCCGGAAGGAAACATGCATTAATGTAACCAAAGAAGAATATACTTAACTTTTTGTTATTAAGCAAAGATGAAAATAACTTTGTCAACACATAGCCCGGTGTAAACTAAAACTATGGAGAAAGCCCCGTCATGAATCAATATCGATCGTGCTTTACATTTTTTAAAGGCTTGCTCTGTCCTTCATGAAAAACTACCAATGTTTCCCTTTAGACCACTCTTTCCAGTACCCACAGTAAGGAGTTCTCCTTCTAGATAAGGTGTTAATGTAGCCCTTCAACAGAACAACCATAGGCCCTACTCAGTTGGGAGTTATCTGAGACCCCACCCATTACAATTCTCACACTCCATGCTGAACCCACCACTTTAGACCTCAATCTCTGTTACCCAACACAATCTAGAGGAGATAAGAGTGCTGCATGACATCTCTTCTCCAGAGATTAAATCCTGGCTCCAATGGCAAAACTTCCATTGACTTCAATAGGGTCAGGATTTCACTTCTAATGATCCAGGCGGTGAAGGACGCAAACTCAGATAACAGTAAGATACTAGGTGTGGTACTACAAGACTACCACGTTGGCCCACAAATGTGAAATACAAATTTAAAAGTTTCTACTTGCTATACATAGCTGTATTCTTCCATCAATTATAAAGTAAGCAAGTCACCAATTTAAATTTTCAGCGCATTGATAAATGTTAGATCCCTTTTTGTGTTCCCTGAAAAATAAATAAAGCCAGAAATCTTCTTTGCCCTGACATTTACTCTGAATGAAAACAAAAGCAAATAATTCTCAAATTAAAAGGATTTTTCTTTGTTAACTCTTGGGTTTAAGTGGCACCTTCACCAATGTTAAAATGAAAGGATGCATGGACCAAGTCCTGGGAGAGAGAGATTAAAAAAAGAGAAAGAAGGAATCTTCCCAAAATATAAAATACTCATTCATTAAAAAGGTAACATCTTTAATTAGCCTCAATTCAGATTTAAAGTACTATCCATAAAGCAGATATGATTTTGCCCCATACAAATGAGTGTTTATCAAGGCCATACCTGCAGCTCATACTGATAAATCCTGCCTTTGAAATAGAGATATTCTTAAAGAAATACCCATACTGCTTTGTATTCGAAGCTATAATAGCTCTGCATATGGAAAGAGAAAAAGTACTTGTGATGGGCTGGATCACAGAACCCCCCCTGGGAGCTGCCAACTGATGTGCCAAGACAATCTCTGCTCCTGTTTTCCCTGTCAGCTCAGGACTCCATCACCCTGACTTGCTGAGCCAGACATTCCCATCTGCTCCAACACAGACCCAGGGTCTGAATTACCTGCCCCAAAGCTGCAGGTTTACCTGAAAAGAGCTCACAGAAGTGTGCTTGCTTTTAACACTTGGATGCCCAACTCCCAATGGGGTCTAAACCCAAATAAATCTGTTTTCCCTGTATAAATCTTATGCAGGGTAAACTCATGAATTGTTCACCCTCTATAACACTGATAGAGAGATATGCACAATTGTTTGCTCCCCCAGGTATTAATACATACACTAAATTAATTAATAAGTAAAAACTGATTTTATTAAATACAGAAAGTAGGACTTAAGTGGTTCCAAGTAGTAACAGACAGAACAAAGTAAGTCACCAAGCAAAATAAAATAAAATGTGCAAATCTATGTCTAATCAAACTGAATACAGATAATCTCACCCTCAGAGATGCTTCAGTAAGTTTTTTCCTCAGACTGGACACCTTCCAGACCTGGGCACAATTTTTTCCCCTGGTACAGCTCTTGTTCCAGCTCAGGTGATAGCTAGGGGATTCTTCATGATGGCTCTTCTCCTCTCCCCCTTCGTTCTCTTCCACACCTTTATATATCTTTTGCATAAGGCGGGAATCCTCTTGTCCCTCTGAGTTCCCACCTCTTCCTTCTCAATGGAAAGACACACCAGGTTAAAGATGGATTCCAGTTCGGGTGACATGATCCTATGTCACTGCAAGACTTCATTACCCACTTGCCAGCACACATGTATACAGGAAGGCTTACATGTAAAACACAGCCATTTGCAGACAATGGTCCTAGTTAATGGGAGTCACAAGATTCCAAACCACCATTAACGGCCCACACTTTACATAATTAATTACAATAGGCCCTCAGAGTTATATTTCATATTTCTAGTTTCAGATACAAGAGTGGTACATTTATAAAAATAGGATGATTACACTCAGTAGATTCTAAGCTTTGCAATTATACCTTACAAGAGACCTTTTGCATGAAGCATATCTCAGTTACATTATATTCACGTCTTATTAAATTTTTATAAAACCATATAGACTGCATGACGTCACAGTACCATCATCAACTTCAGTGACTCACTCTGGAGACACTTGCAGCTCAGATTAAAGCTGCTAACACCGCCTCTCAGCTCTTCTAATCGATCCTGGTTTGTTATAGACCAAGGACTTTTATACAAGGAGATTCTTTCTGGTGGACACCGGGAAGAATGGCAGCCGCAAAAACAGTTGGTGGTTCCAACTAAGTACCGGGGGAAGCTCTTAAGCTTAGCCCATGATCATCCCAGTGGCCGTGCTGGGGTGAACAGAACCAAGGACCGGTTGGGGAAGTCCTTGCACTGGGAGGGGATGGGCAAGGATGTTGCCAAGTATGTCCGGTCTTGTGAGGTATGCCAAAAAGAGTGGGAAAACCCCAAGACCAGGTCAAGGCCGCTCTCCAGCCACTCCCCATAATTGAGGTCCCATTTCAGCGAGTAGCTGTGGATATTCTGGGTCCTTTCCCAAAAAAGACACCCAGAGGAAAGCAGTACGTACTGACTTTCGTGGACTTTGCTACCAGATGGCCGGAAGCAGTAGCTCTAAGCAACACCAGGGCTAACACTGTGTGCCTGGCCCTAACAGATATTTTTGCCAGGGTGGGTTGGCCCTCCAACATCCTTACAGATTCAGGATCTAATTTCCTGGCAAGGACCATGCAAAAACTGTGGGAAACTCCTGGGGTGAACCACTTGGTTGCCACCCCGTACCACCATCAAACCAATGGCCTGGTGGAAAGGTTTAATGGAACTTTGGGGGCCATGATACGTAAATTCGTCAGCGAATACTCCAATAATTGGGACCTAGCGTTGCAGCAGTTTCTGTTTGCCTATAGGGCTGTACCACATCCCAGTTTAGGGTTTTCAGCGTTTAAACTTGTGTATGGTCACGAGGTTAAGCGGCCATTACAGTTGGTGAAGCAGCAATGGGAGGGGTTTACACCTTCTCCAGGAACTAACATTCTGGACTTTGTAAGCAACCTACAAAACACCCTCCGACACTTCTTAGCCCTTGCTAAACAGAACCTAAAGGATGCTCAGGAAGAGCAAAAGGCCTGGTATGACAGACCTGCCAGAGAACGTTCCTTCAAGGTAGGAGACCAGGTTATGGTCTTGAAGGCGCAACAGGCCTGTAAGATAGAAGCATCATGGGAAGGGCCATTCACGGTCCAAGAGTGCCTGGGAACTGTGAACTACCTCATAGCATTTCCCAATTCCTCACTAAAGCCCAGAGTGTACCATGTTAATTCTCTCAAGCCTTTGTATTCCAGAGACTTACAGGTTTGTCAGTTTACAGTCCAGGGAGATGATGCTGAGTGGCCTGATGGTGTCTACTACGACAGGAAAAAAGACGGTGGCGTGGAAAAGGTGAACCTCTCAACCACCCTGGAACGTCTGCAGCGGCGACAAATCAAGGAGCTGTGCACTAGCTTCACCCCATTGTTCTCAGCCACCCCAGGACGGACTGAACGGGCATACCACTCCATTGACACAGGTAATGCTCACCCCATTAGAACCCCATCCTACCGGGTGTCTCCTCATGCCCAAGCTGCTATAGAACGGGAGATCCAGAACATGCTACAGATGGGTATAATCCGCTCATCTACCAGTGCATGGGCATCTCCAGTGGTTCTGGTACCCAAACCAGATGGGGAAATACGCTTTTGCGGGGACTAACGTAAGCTAAATGCGGTAACTCGTCCGGACAACTATCCAATGCCATGCACCGATGAGCTATTGGAGAAATTGGGACGTGCCCAGTTCATCTCTACAATAGACTTAACCAAGGGGTACTGGCAAGTACCACTAGATGAACCTGCCAAGGAGAGGTCAGCATTCGTCACCCATGTGGGGGTGTATGAATTCAATGTCCTTCCTTTCAGGCTTTGAAATGCACCCGCCACCTTCCAGAGGCTGGTAGATGGTCTACTAGCAGGACTGGGAGAATATGCAGTTGCCTACCTCGATGATGTGGCCATTTTTTCAAGCTCCTGGCCCGAACACCTACTACACCTGGAAAAGGTCTTTGAGCGCATCAGGCAGGCCGGGACTAACTGTTAAGGCCAGAAAGTGTCAAATAGGCCAAAACAGAGTGACTTACTTGGGGCACCAGGTGGGTCGAGGAACCATAAACCCCCTACAGGCCAAGGTGGATGCTATCCAAAAGTGGCCTGTCCCAAGGTCAAAGAAGCAGGTCCAATTCTTCTTAGGCTTGGCCGGGTACTACAGGCAATTTGTACCACACTACAGCCAAATCGCTGCCCCACTGACCGACCTGACCAAAAACACCCCACCAAATGCAGTTAAGTGGACTGATGAGTGTCAAAAGGCCTTTACCCAACTTAAGGCAACGCTCATGTCTGACCCTGTGCTCAGGGCCCCGGATTTTGACACGCCATTCCTAGTAAGCACGGATGCATCTGAGCATGGTATAGGAGCAGTTCTCATGCAGGAAGCAACGGATCACAACTTCCATCCTGTCGTGTTTCTCAGGAAGAAACTGTCTGAGAGGGAAAGTCACTGGTCAGTCAGTGAAAAGGAATGCTATGCCATTGTGTACGCCCATATGTTTGGGGACGGTGGTTCCAGCTACAAACTGACCGTGCTGCACTAAAGTGGCTTCATACTTCATACAACAAGAAACTTCTTCGTTGGAGTTTAGCTCTCCAAGATTTTGATTTTGATATTCAGCACATCTCAGGAGCTTCTAACAAAGTAGCTAATGCACTCTCCCGTGAGAGTTTCCCAGAATCCAGTAGTTAAAAAGTGTTCTTAAAATGTAAAAGTCTGTTAGTTATATACTTACTGGTATATGTAAAGGTGCATGTGCTGTATTAATCTGTTTATTTTAAAGTTCTAGAAGGAAATCGCCGCCAGTGAGCTTCCCCACTGTCTGCAATTTGGGGGGCATGTCATAAACAGATAGCTAAGGGTTAACGTCTCTTTCACCTGGAAAGAAGTAATCTGAACCACCTGACCAGAGGACCAATCAGGAAACAAGACTTTTTCAAATCTGGGTGGAGAGAATTTTGTGTGGGAGTCTTTTGTTCTTGGGTCTTCTGTCTGACTCTCTCTCGGCTATGAGGGGATTTCTATTTCCTGCTTTCTAATCTTCTGTTTCCAAGTTGTGAGTACAGAGATCATAAAAACAATTGGGGTTATTGTTTTTTTTTCTTTTGTATTTACATGTCTCTAGTTGCTGGAGTGCTTTGAATTGTATTCTTTTTAAATAAGGCTGTTTATTCAATATTCTTTTAAGCAATTGACCCTGTATTTGTCACCTTAATACAGGGAGACTATTTTTATGTACTTTTTCTTTCTTTTTATGACCTGTTGGAGTTTTTCTTTAGTGGGGAACTCCAGGGAATTGAGTCTGTGCTCACCAGGGAATTGGTGGGAGGAAGAAGTCAGGGGGAAATCTGTGTGTGTTAGATTTACTAGCCTGACTTTGCATACCCTCTGGGTGAAGAGGGAAGTGCTTGTGTTTCCAGGACTGAAAATAAAGAGGGTGGACTCCCTCTGTTTAGATTCACGGAGTTTGCTTCTGTGTATCTCTCCAGGAACACCTGGGGGGGGGAGGGAAAAGGTTTATTTCCCTTTGTTGTGAGACTCAAGGGATTTGGGTCTTGGGGTCCCCAGGGAAGGTTTTTGGGGGGACCAGAGTGCCCCAAAACACTCTAATTTTTTGGGTGGTGGCAGCTTTACCAGGTCCAAGCTGGTAACTAAGCTTGGAGGTTTTCATGCTAACCCCCATATTTTGGACGCTAAGGTCCAAATCTGGGACTAGGTTATGACATGGTATCATAAACCTAGTCCCAGATTTGGACCTTAGCGTCCAAAATATGGGGGTTAGCATGAAAACCTCCAAGCTTAGTTACCAGCTTGGACCTGGTAAAGCTGTCACCACCCAAAAAATTAGAGTGTTTTGGGGCACTCTGGTCCCCCCAAAAACCTTCCCTGGGGACCCCAAGACCCAAATCCCTTGAGTCTCACAACAAAGGGAAATAAACCTTTTCCCTTCCCCCCTCCAGGGGTTCCTGGAGAGATACACAGAAGCAAGCTCCGTGAATTTAAATAGAGGGATTCCACCCTCTCTATTTCCAGTCCTGGAAACAGAAGTACTTCCCTCTTCACCCAGAGGGTATGCAAAGTCAGGCTAGTAAATCTAACACACACAGATTTCCTCCTGACTTCTTCCTCCCACCAATTCCCTGGTGAGCACAGACTCAATTCCCTGGAGTCCCCCACTAAAGAAGAACTCCAACGGGTCTTAAAAAGAAAGCTTTATATAAAAAGAAAGAAAAAGTACATAAAAATGGTCTCTCTGTATTAAGGTGACAAATACAGGGTCAATTGCTTAAAAGAAATATGAATAAACAGCCTTATTCAAAAAGAATACAATTTAAAGCACTCCAGCAACTACACCCATGTAACTACAAAAAAACAAACCTATCGTTTTGTACTTACAACTGGGAAACAGAAGATTAGAAAGCAGGAAATAGAAAAATCCTTCCCATAGCCAAGATGGACAGATACAAGACCAGAACAAAGGACTCACACACAAACTTCCCTCCACCCAGATTTGAAAAAGTCATGTTTCCTGATTGGTCCTCTGGTCAGGTGTTTCAGGTTACTTCTTTCCAGGTGTAAGAGACATTAACCCTTAGCTATCTGTTTATGACACCACCAATGTAATACATGCCATCATATGCCAGCAATGCCCCTCTGCCATGTACATCAGCCAGACTGGACAGTCCCTACGTAAAAGATAAATGGACACAAATCAGATATTAGGAATGGCAATATACAAAAACCTGTAGGAGAACACTTCAATCTCCCTGGACACACAATAGCAGATTTAAAGGTAGCCATCCTGGAGCAAAAAAACTTCAGGACCAGACTTCAAAGAGAAACTGCTGAGCTTCAGTTCATCTGCAAATTTTACACCATCAGCTCAGGATTAAACAAAGACTGTGAATGGCTTGCCAACTACAAAAGCAGTTTTTCCTCCCTTGGTTTTCATACTTTAACTGCTAGAAGAGGGCCTCATCCTCCCTGACTGAACTAAACTCGTTATCTCTAGCCTGATTCTTGCTTGCATATATAAACCTGCCTCTGGAAATTTTCACTACATGCATCCAATGAAATGAGTATTCACCCATGAAAGCTCATGCTCCATTACATCTGTTCGTCTATAAGGTGCCACAGCACTCTTTGCTGCTTTTACAAATCCAGACTAACACAGCTACCCCCCTGATACTTATATTTTAGAGATCTCTTTAATTATCCAGGTTCTATAGCTTCTATTATTTGAAGGGGAGAAGATAGATGATTATGCACCTGTTTCCTTAAACTTTTTACAGACATTACTAAACAATGGACCAAAGCCATTCCTGGTGTAACTCCATTTATTAACTTTACTTTCTATAAAAAGTGATCATGTACTCATGTTGATGACAGTGATATTTAACAAAGCACTGTTACAGCATCATACTCTTACTTCAATGTTTAGTGTTTTTTTTGTTAATCTTTATTATGTAGCTTCACAATAATCATTATGATGCTGTAAGTTCTTTGAGGCAGAGAAAGTCTTTTTGCTCTGTTTGTATAGTGCCTACTACTATGGGCTCCTGATCCATGATTGAACTGCCTAGGTGTTATCACAGTACAAGTAATTGATGATAATGTTCCATTTTATCTGTTTGCTATGGACAAACCTACAAGTCAGAACCTAACTGAAAATGGCTGATACTAAATCAGCCTTTTCTGGCTTGCTATTTATTCCATAAGTCACTGAACATGTAACACAGCTGTGTATACTATATTTAGGACCACAACAATTATCCCCACCTCAGTCATTGAAGTGAAGGGTGAACATTCAGAAACATGGCAACAGAGGAAAGCAAAGAAAAAGAATTGTATTAAAAAAAATGACGAGAGTAAAAAGATGGTTTAGGACATTTGTTATTCGATATGGAGTGTTTCTTCTCTAGGTTACTGGCTCACATCTGGACCAGGTTAACAGTAAGTAAAAATTCATGGCACCTACCAGATGGTTGTTGATCTCACTCAGTCCATTTCCCAGTCCATATCACTCAAACCACCACAAAAATGGACACTAATAAATGCTATTTCAGGCATTGTCAGAAGATAGTACAGTATGAAGAATAATGTGCTTGAGAATGACCTAATCTTTTACCCATTAGAGGTGGCCTGAGTGGAGGGACATAAGCAAGGCAACATGGGTAGGTGTGTACTGTGGATAAACAGAACTTCAGTATCTCAGGATGTTAATGTGGTACCTTTTAAGAGGACTATATTTTCTTTAATAGTTTTCTACTTTCCACACAAGAGAAAGACAGTCTTCTACTATAGTTTATTTAATATGCTGCTGCTGCTTCTTTTCGCCTTTAGTTTCTTGTTGTCTTAACAGGTATCCAATTATTCAGTATCCAACAATTGTAGCACAGCATAGAAATACAATTGTTTGCAGAAAGCTATGTGAAATATTCAAATGTAATATGATACTGCTTTCTTAAAAGAGAAATGTATTCTTACATAAAATTATGGTTTCTCAGACTAAGTCACCAATCTAGAGGATACTTCTGGGTCTGGTCTGCACACATTGCAAAACGAGATAGCAGCCTGAAGAATTTTGACCCCCATAGTCAGTTTGTAGGCAGGAAGTGGTTCAATCCCAGCATCTTCCAAAACCAATACTGTTTGAAACACACATTAAGGTGTGGACAGGTCTGAAGCATAACTGAGAGATGAATGGGTCACAAACAGTAAGGTGTGATAATATGTTTCTGAATTAAGATGCACTGAACAGTGTTGCCAACTCATGATTTTATCCTGGGTCTCAATATTTGATGCTTCAAGTGCCAACTGCTGGAGCCATGTTATTACGTGAGAATCTCTGTTTCATTTTTTCATCTCCCAGACCGCTCCTTTCCCCGCCCCTCCTTTTATTAAGTTAAGAGAAAAGAAAAGTTTCTCACTCTCATGGTTAGAGAGAAAAGCTGGAAAATGTGAACCCTAAAGGTTCAAAAAACATAAAGCAAAATATAAAGGACCCAAAATTTACTTTTTTAATCTTCATTTATAAGGGGGGGCTGACTCATGATTTTTCAATGATTTGTAATTAGAGTAATAATTGATAGTAATACTGATGTAAGATCACATTATGCTACTGCAGAATGTTTACATTAGGGAGTGCAGAGAATTAACGTAAATAAGGCCATAGCTAAAGTTGCAGTTGAGTCCCTATTTTAAGCACATTTTGCCACATACTGTCCCCTGCCCTACAAGACCCATTTTTTAAAAAGAAAAAAAAATCAGATTCAAAATGAGTAAGTTACATTTGGGATCGAGTAGAATTTTTTTACCTAACTGAAAGTGAATTAAACAAAGGGGTCTCTGTTTTCTGATTTCATCACTAATTAACATAAGAATGGTCGTACTGGGTCAGACAAACGGTCCATCTAGCCAGGTATCCTGTCATCCAACAGTAACAAATGCCAGATGCTTCAAAGGGAGTGAATAGAACAGGACAAATATCAAGTGATCCATCCCTGGCTGTCCAGTTCCAGCATCTGGCAATCAGAGGCTTAGAGACTCCCAGAAAATGGGGTTGCATCACTATACATCTTGGCTAATAGCCACTGATGATTTATTTATTTAATTTTGCCAACTTCATAGCAAAAAAATGGAAAGGAGAAAGATAAACCTACTTTACTGGACTCATCTGGTTGAGATTCAGTGCACAAAACCAAAGATTAGTTGATTACATTTAAATTATAAAACTGATTAATATTGTAACACTAACGTAAAAATAGCTCATTGCGTCCAACAAGCTTGAACGGGCCCTGCTAGTGTCTGCAGAGAAAAGGTTGGAGAGTATCCCCATAACAAACCTCTTAAGCTTTGAAGGGAGAGAGAATTAGGGGACCCCAAAGAACTGCATAATGCTTATGGAGATCCCATTAGCCTCCCAATGCCTGCAGTTTGGATTTTGAAAGGTCCCTTCTACACTGCCCCCAAGCCAGTTTGCTAAGAGTCAAAATTAACATGAAGCTCACAAGCCTCCAAACATTGTGATTGGGAAGGCCCTGACCAGCCTCTTAAGTTTTGACAGATTGGATGCACTTGTACAGGTGTTGTGAACTTCCCTAGCATATTCAGAAATGGGATCCCCTCATGTGGGCCTCAGGAGGTGCACAGGAATGAGAGGAGCCATGCCCTACCACATACACTTTGCTTTCTCAAGTCTCTTCCCCATCCTGGAGACCTAATAAGGTGACCAAAAAGGGATCCCTTCTCCTGTACAGTTCCGAAGATTATCAGGAGTGGGAGACCCATTCCTACAGATTTCAGGAAGTCAGCAAGAAGAAGGAAAATGAACCTCTGTACCTCAGTACCTGCTCTCCCTAATCCCATTTTAGGACTATTAAAAACACTAAGGGACTTCCAAACAAAAAAACATTAAGATGAAGTTAAGGCAGAGCATACACATATAAGTCTAAATCTCCCTATAATAATGTGGCAGTTTGTAAAACTACTCCGTTAAAAAGCAAGGAAATCCAAAGTTAAGGTTGGACTTACAAGAAACCCAGACATCTGAAAGGATGGACATACATGGAGATGATACTCTAACTACTTTATCTCTGACTTTGTAGCAATGCACTTCAAAACAACTAAAAACGTATACTACCTTATCCATCCATAATAGAGACCTTCATCTTATCAGTGACTATTGGAACAAGAATGCCTTATTGTACCAACTCTGGTCTTCTTTAAGACAACCCACAAGAAAAAGAATACTCTGCTATTTTTTCAATCAGTAATTTATTCATTCATTCCTTTTTAAGAGCCTGATCCAAAGCCTTTTGTGTATCCTATTTTACAGTATAGATTAAATCAAAGATTCACATTTAATGAGAAATTGTGACTTAATCCTGGCGACAATAACTACTGGTAGTAAGCACTGTGTTCAGTAGAATGCATTAAGCTTCCACATCTTATCCTTAATATTTACTATGTCTTTCACTCCTAGCAAATATAAAGATCTTAGAAAAAAACATTCATATATAACAGATTACAAGATGATTTATTATCCCATCATTTGTGATTTGTTCATCTTTCTCAGCTTCAGACATGGCCAGAGATTATTCTGTGTTTCCAATTCTAACATCACTGGCTTTGGAAGATGCTGGGAGTCAACCACTTCCAGCCTACTAGTTGAGCCTGGGCTCCAAAATTCTTCAGGCTGCTTGCCTCTGTCCGCACAGCTAGCAGATTGGACCCAGTAGCATCTTCTAGATTAGTGATGTCCTTATTATTTGTGTTACTTTACCACTCAGGAGCCCTGATCCTGAACCCCATTGCACTAGCAGTGTGAGAACCCATAGTTACAGGTAAGAATACACTTATTTCAGAAACATCTAGAATATCTTATATTATTTTCTGAAAACAATTTTATTTCTCTGCTCTGCTATATTTTTAATAGTGCATCATTGTCTAACGTGTCCTACCTCTGCAAATAATACTTTCAGCAGCTGCTATAACAAACATGAAGTTGCTGACAATACCCTTGTTTGCAATGTGGCAGAGACCCTGGTAGAAAAAACAGCCTTCTGTCTTTGTCCTATGAAGTGCTATTTTGAGTCTATTCTACTCCTGTAGGAAACCTTTACCCTGGATAAAGCATCTTGTACAGTCATTCTGCACATTTTCATATATATTCTCTAGAATCCATGTTTTTCCCCCCTTCCCTTGAGAAGGAATTTCTGATCTCCTGACAGTGCTGCTTTGTTCATAATTAATATTAGTAGAGATGTCCAGGTACATAAAATCAAGAATAGCTTTGGGTGGGCAAGAAATACAGTATCAAGCTGTAGTTTTTTAATAAGGAACAACAGTGCCCAAATTAGGTTTTTACTGTGCAAATACATATCAAAGATACACACACAAAAGTCTCACATTAGTTTGGTAGAATCTAATAATATATATTTGAACTCAGGCATCAAATATTTGAATTTAGGTTATCAGGTATATTACTTAATCTGATGTGCAATGTAAGACCATATGAATTACAAAAAGATTTACTGATGACAGATGTTGATTCACCAGCAGGAAGTTGAAAAAGAAATTCTCTTGCATGGATTTCATTTGTTCTAAATTTGAGCATTCACTAAATGCTACTGCCAAGAAATGACCTCACGGTAACCTCACCCTTCTCTGCAGAGACCTAGCTGGGCACTCTAATATAACTTACATAAGCTATTTTTAAATGGACTTCCTCACACACACACACCCACCCACCCACCAGTAATGAGTAAATTTTATTCTGAAAACCAGCTGATTTGTTAAAAATACAATATGCTCACAGACAAAAAGATGTGCTTGCTCATCATTCTTCAGATGAAATGACAATCCTTAGATGTTCTAACATAAATTATTAAATCAGCTGCATTTATGAAGTTCTTCATAACAACCTACACTGACCAGAAGCATATGCTGCATCCCATTTGGGGCCCAATCCTGAAACCATTACCTGTGCCAATGAGATCAATCATATTATCATGTAAGTCATTATTTGTGAGAGAAAGGTTTACTGGAAGGGGGCCTTCTTTGGAGCATTTTTTTACATAAACTGTACTCCAACACTTAACACAGCCAAAGAACAGCAGAGGGAGAGAGAAAGGAAGATATAGTTTAGGCAGAGGCTCCCTCTCCCTTCTCCTCTACCCCCCAAAGGCTACCATTACACCTCTATGGGGAGAAGACCCTACCTGTGCATTACATATAAGCATGAAAGAAGAGAGGGTGACTCTGAGTTCTTTCTATTCTGGGTAACTGAAAGGGCCCTTTCTAGTGTCCTTCCTCCCCGGGACCGACCTCCACCACCTCCTCCCACTGGCTCGCAGGGAATGATGCTGAATCACTATCATCAGCTGTTCCTCATCTAGGGTCTCCCTTTGACGCCCATCTCCCCGCAGCAGAGGCTTCGCGCCCCTGCACCTTTGCTAGCACGGGGGAGCTGGAAGGAGGGGAAGGTTTGGGGGTCTATGGGTAGAACAAACCTACCGGGCTACAACAGCCGCCCCTCGCTGCGCCCGGGAGGGGGTGAAGGGCAGTAGGAAGGGCCTGGCACTCACCGGCTTTCTTGCCTGTACCTTGAGGCTGAGGGGCCCGCCCCACTCCGGGGCTCTCCGCTCTGCAGGGTCGCTGCGCTGCACCCGCCCGCCTGCTCTGTGCCGGTGTCTGGGGTCCCTCCCCGGCCAGCAGCACCTGCTCCGGAGCCTGCCAGGGCTGGACGCTGGAGGCACCGGCGGCGGCGGGGACAGCTGGGCTGCCGGAGCAAACCATTCGCGGGCGGCAGGGGGGGTGCGAGCTGCCGGCCCGGCCGAGGGAGGTGGAGACAGGCGCGCGGGGCCAGTGAGTGCGCGAGGCAGCCGGCGGTGGCTCCCGAAGGGGGGGCGAGGGCTGCGGAGCGGGCCCCGCAGCCGGGACGTGTCTCACCTGCCCCGCCAGCCCGGTGGCGGCGGCCCGGCGGCTGCTCCGCCCTCGGACGCGAAGGACCTAGCAACCGGGGCGCGACGGGCCGCAGGGGAGCGGGGCCGGGGCTGGTCCAGCGCTCACCCCGCCCGGCCTCGCCTCGTCAGAGCCAGCGGGTGGGCAGCGAGGGGCGCCGCGCCCTGCCCTGCTGGTTCGCCGCGGGATCCCGCCACGCCGGCTAGCGATACCCGGCTCGGGAGCCCCGCGCCGCGCCGCACCCCTCCGATCCTAGCGCTGCGGACCCCCCGGCCGCTCCCTACGGATCCCTGACGCTGCTCCCGGAGTAGCTTCCCCCCATCACTGCTCTTCCCCCGGCCCCGAGCGCAAAGCAAAGCAAAACTGACCGGGGCGAAGATCTTCCCCTAAGGATCTGATCTGCCTTTAGGTCAGTGGTGCTCACCAGGGGTGCAGGGAGCTCTGAGGGGACGCAGGTGCTGGTGAGGGTTCAGGTAAGCTAGACATGCATGTAGACTTTATTTTAAAATCATTTTCCCCTCAATACTTTGTTCCTACTGTTAAAGTAAACAATACTTTGTTTCTAATTAGGGTGTCTACACTACGAAATTAAGTCAATTTTATAGAAGCTGATTTTATACAGTCTATTGCATATGTCCACACTAAGTGGATTAAGTGGGTGGAGTGCATCCTCACTACCGGGACTAGCGTCAACTCACAGAACGGTGCTATGTGGGTATTTATCCCACAGTTCCCGCAGTCACCGCTGCCCACTGGAATTCTGGGTTAAGCTCCCAATGCCTGATGGGGCAAAAACGTTGTCACCGGTGGGTTGGGGTACATGTTGTCAGCCCCACCCCACCCCCTTCTGTGAAAGCAACGGCAGACAATCACTTCCTGCCTTTTTTCCAGGGTCCCTTCTGCTGGACCTACTCAGCCTGCTGCCTGCCTGGACGATCAGGGGTGCCTGAACAAACATGGCTATCCTCCTCTTAGAGCACCGAATGGGAGTGACTCCAGGTCATTCTCTTCTTTAAATTTCATCTCGTGGAAATTCAATCCTGCCTGGAATGTCATGTGAGCGGGAGGCTTCTGCCTCAGGCTGCTCTCCCAGCCGGCATTACCGCGCAGTCACACCTGCCCCAGCCTGCCCCTTGATCCCATGGCTCATGAGCACTTCAACTTGTGGAATGACAAATCCAGAACGAAGAATTGCAGTCTTTGGGCCACGTTAAGATTATTTTAGAATCTTAGATAGCATTTAGTCCCTATAAAAGGCTTCATGAAAATCTTCCCTCTGTCCCTAACAAAAATGTTAATTTATCAGAGTAGCTGAAAGGGTAAGGAACCCAGGACTATGACTTAAAGAGAGCTTCCATATTATTTAGCTCATAATTGATATAAGTCAAAGTAAAGTTTCACAGCGCAGTCTGCTCTAAGACAAAATGCAGGGTTGAATCAGACAAAGGAACAGTGACCTGTTTCCATCCAAGGACATTTCACATGTTAGGTGAACGTGATCACCACTACACTAAGGGGCTTTTGTGTGTTAGGTGAACATGATAACTACTACACTATGGGGCTTTTCTTTTTTTGTCACAGACTTTGCCGAATGCACAGGAATGTTTTCTCTAGCTACAGAAGCTACCTAATGGAATGTCTATATCTATGGCCTTCCTGCTCACAAAGCAGTTATGCCCCCTCCCAAAGCTGACACAACGCAGAGTTCACGTGACACAGCAACCTGGCTTGGGCAGGATCACTAACGAGGCGTGATACTTTTGCCGTTAAGCAAACACAGCAATTCTTTCCTAGCCTCTGCCACTGAATGCCTCCATGCATTTTGCTGTGCCCTATCAGTGCGGGAGGACTGCATGAGCTCAGAAAACATGTAATTGCGAATGCATTTTTTTTTTTGCCTTCTAATGTACAATAAATAACCTCAGGGACGGAGATGATAGGGGGAGTGTAGAAACATTCTGGGGGTAGTGCATGGTCACCTGTGCTGCTGAGTTCGCCACGCTGGCCAAACAGGAAATGAAATTCAAAAGCTCCCGGGGCTTTTCCTGTGTACCTGGCTAGTGTATCTGAGTTCAAAGTGCTGTCCAGAGTGGTCACAATGGAGCACTCTGGAATAGCTCCTGGAGGCCAATACCATCGAATTGCATCAACACTACCCCAAATTCAACCCAGCAATGTTGATTTCAGCGCTAATCCCCTCGTTGGGGAGAAGTACAGAAAATGATTTTAAGAGCCCTTTAAGTTGACAAAAATGGCTTCGTCATGCGGATGGTTGCAGGGTTAAATCAATCTAATGCTGCTAAATTTAACCTAAACTCGCAGTGTAGACCAGGGCTAAGAAGGCTGTCTGGTCACGACAAGACACCGCTGGTTGCAGACTGCCGACAGGAAGAATTGCTGGTGCCAAGCCCAGTTGGATATGCTGGGTAAACAGTGAATACACCAGGTACCATAGCCCAGGGCATGGTCTAAGAGTGGGAGAATTGTGGAATTCCACTCCAGAAGAGATAAAGGCATGAGACCTGAGAGTACACTCCAAGGCAGACCAAGAAAAGGGAAAAGTTGCGCCTAGGCCTGCAATAGTGACAATTTCATCTCTAAAATGTATGAGTGTTGTGACAAATTTATTAATATTTATGAGATGCTGAGCTACCATAAGAATGCAGCCATACAAGAATATGCAGGATAGGTAGATTGGAAATTTAGTGCGAAGAGCTGCCCCTTGACTGCAGGGTGGAAGTCAGTACAAGGGTCAGGAGGATGCAATGCTGGAGTGAGACTGGGTGCCGGACAGGGTCTAGGCTGAAGCAAGACTGGGACAGGACTGGAATGGGCTCAGACAGGGCTGAACCAGGAACAGGAATAAGTCTGAGATCGCCTGATTGAGGCCATAGTAGTGTATGGGAGACTAGACTTCAAAGAAGAAGAACCCTCTCAGTAAAATTCCTAATTTCTAATGATTTAAGAAAATTATTGTTGTCCTCTTTTGACTCGAGTAGCTAGTCAGAGTTCAGGGCTATGAATGGGAGTAGAAATTGATGGTGGAGACTGGTATTTTGTTTGATGCATTTTTGTTTATTTACTAGATATGTACAAATCCTACTTCTGTGAACACAGGAGGAACCAAAGACCGACAGAGTAGTTTCTGTCACTTTCTAGTTCTGTCTTTTACTTTCTCTCTTTCCCCCAGTCCCCTCCACCCCCGCTTTAGCCAGCCCAGACCCAAAAGTTCTTTCTGCCTTCTTCCAGGGCGATACCCTAGTTACAGCCTTTTGTTTGGATTTCTTCAGGTTTTCTGTCACTTTCTAGTTCTGTCTTTTACTTTCTCTCTCCCCCCACCCCCCAACAATACTTAGTTCAAGCACCTCTAACCACACAGTTCAAAACTCCTGGTGGGAGCACATCACTTTTGTTTTAGGTGGAGTTTTGTGATTAATTTATGCTTACAGTTATGTTAATTGACAGGTCATCTCACATCTGTCAGTTTCAATCAGGTTTCAACTCAATCCATACCACGGTTTCAGCCTGTAAGAATTCTGTTTTCATAGATATAAAACCCTGGAAATAGTGTATTTAGGAAAGTCACTACACAGTTCTAAATATCCACCACAAATGAAGTACTGTAACATGCAGAGTTAATAAACTGTCTCTTATAACCAAGTAGATTTCATTACCACTTTGATTGTTCATACAACAAAAGCAACAACATTTCTCAGGCTTGACAAGGTACATAAGAACACCATACCAGGCTGGACCAAATTTCCATCTAGCCTAGTATCCTGTCTTCTGACAATGGCCAATGCCAGGTTCCCCGGAGGGAATGAACAGAACAGGTAATCACCAAGTGATCCACCCCCTATCAAGTTTCAGTGTAGCAGCCATGTTAGTCTGTATCCGCAAAAAGAATAGGAGTACTTGTGGCACCTTAGAGACTAACAAATTTATTTGAGCATAAGCTTTCATGGGCTACAGCCCACTTCATCAGATGCATGAAAGCTTATGATCAAATAAATTTGTTAGTCTCTAAGATGCCACAAGTACCCCTTTCAAGGTATGTCAGACTTGGATGGGAAACTTCCATATTATATATGGAAAAGTAATCATTTCTTGATATCATATGCACATGTTCTATTTAGTTCTTTCCTGGTTTTCACCAAATATGTCTAATATAAATGAGTTAGCTTTATACTTGCAGAATTGATTTGACTTACATCTGTAACTGAACATCAAAAACTTTATATGAAAAAGTTGGATACAACACAGCATTTTTAAAAATTCCTATTCAGTTGTTCTTGTACTGATGTGAATTAACTAGCTGCTCACTGGGAAGGGAAATTCTAGTTGCACCTTATTTATCAGACACAGCAGATGAGAGTATTACTAGTGTTAGTACACTGGAAGATGTGTGTGAAATTGTTTTGATGTGTATTTGAGATTTCAGTTTTATCTGTACTCTGTACCAGAATAAAAAATGCAATAAAAAGAACGTATATAAGTAATTGGTTAAAGGGCTTTTGATGCATTAAGTTGTTAATTCTACCCTACATTATTGGTTTTACTTAGGCATTTAAAAATACAACTCAGATTTACAAATCTTAGTTCAAAAATTGTTGTATATTAAACAACTATAAGTAAGATTTTACATTTTTAAAGTGATGAAGATATTGTGACTATCCTGGAACAAAGGGACAGATCCTCAGCTGGTATAATAGAGCTATGCTGATTTATGCTAGCTGGAGATCTGGCCAACAGATGCATAGGAAGGCAAGTTTTATGGAACATGGAACAAATATTTTACATTCCAATGTCTTATTCTTGTCTGTGAACAGTGACATAAAAAGGAATCCTGTCTCTGTAAAAGCATACTACACAACAGCTTACTCCAAAATCCCATAAAGAAACAGTATTTAAGATCAAATACCTTATTTTGCATAACAAGCAAGTTTTCTTGATAGCAGAATCTTCTTCACCTTAAAGAATGAGAAAGCAATGTAGAAAATCTTACAAACTTGTCATATAAAAATCTGAAGGAATCAAGCTAATTTTTCTGGCATCGCTCCTTGTGTTCTGCATCTGCTTTGAAAAACAAACAAACAGAAAAACCCACACGATTAAAAGCATGAGAAAAAATGTAATGCTTTTTCTTTGTGCATCACATACTGGCTTTCTATAAAATGGCAAAAATTAATTCTATACAAACCTTTTCCTTTACCAAAAATTTCTAAAGAAAGCCTCCAATCTGAATCTGTTGCTAACTTTCTATATCCATTGAGAGTAAAAATGAGCAAATTTTTATAATAATTGAATGTTTTCTTTCAATATTTTCATACAATTTTGCATTTTCAATATTTTTAAAGAATTTCAAAATGGAAAAATGTATTTGGTCATCCAGTGCATCTTCCTGCCTGTTCAGGATTGGTTTTTACAGTATATTTACTGATGCATTATACAATATAGTTTTCAATTTCTCAAGCAGTGGAACTTCTGCTACTTCCCTAACCTAATCAATCTTGCTGTAGTCTTCCTACATAAACGATTTACATTTTTAAAAAGTAGAAATTTACTGTTTAGATTTTTCTTTAAAGAGAAATATATAGAATGTAGAGGGATGAGAAATTTTCATTCCAAAATGTCTCTTCAGCTGCTGGAAGAGGGACGTAAGGCATATTCACAATTAATAAAATACAGAACCGTAGGACTGAAAGGGACATTGAGAGGTCTTCTAGTCCAGTCCCCCGCACTCAAAGCAGGGCTAAGTATTATCTAGACCATCCCTCACACGTGTTTGTCTAAACTGCTCTTAAAACTGACAATGACAGATTCCACAATATCCCTGAGCAATTTATTCCTAATGCCCAACCTAAACTGCCCTTGCTGCAATTTAAGCCCATTGCATCTTATTCTATTCTTTCTAGGCAGTCATTTTCCATTTTGTATATGTGCAATTGATTGTTCCTGCCTAAGTAGGGTACTTTGCATTTGTCATTATTGAATTTCATCCTATTTACTTCAGACCACTTCTCCAGTTTGTCCAGATCATTTTTAATATTAATTCTATCCTCCAGAGCACTTGCAGCACGTCCCAGCTTGGTATCATCTGCAGGCTTTGTAAGTGTACTCTTTTTGCCATTATCTAAATCATTTATTGAACAGAATCGGACCAAGAACCAATCTGTGCAGGACCCCACTTGATATGCCCTTCCAGCTTAACGTGAACCACTAACTACTGTCTGAGAACAGTCTTCCAACCAGTCATGCACCCACATCATAATCGGTATTAAGGACCATTCCTTCAAGGTAAGCACCACTTTTGAGGTGCTGAGCTCCTTCCATCCCCCATTTAATTAAATAGGACTTGAGATGCCAACACAGATGATAGGAGGTCCTCAATATTTTATAGCGAACTTTGCAGAAGATTTATCAAATAGGCAGTTGTATGTTAACAATAAAACTTATCTTAATTCAAAAATATGGTCTGCTCTAACTTCAGTGAAATCCATTGCTTTGTACTGGGAACATACTTTTATTAATAAAAATGTTTAGTGTATTCAGATTCAAAGGAGGTGAGAATTCTAAAGTTATTTTAAGTCTATGGTAACAGTGCTTACATGTTCTGCTTCAGATCAGGCAGTTTCTTTTAAAACTTTCTCTAGTTCAGTAGCTGAAGATAGACTTAGGCTATATCTACACTACAGCCAGGATCGACTCTGAGATTGATCCACGGGTGGTCAATTTAGCGGATCTAGTGAAGACCCACCAAATTGACAGCAGATCGCTCTCCAGTCGACCCCTGTACTCTACCCCCGACGAGAAGAGTAAGGTAAGTCAACGGGAGAGTTTCTCCCATTGACCCTCCATGGTGTAGACCCCACGGTAACTTGACCTAAGGTACATCGACTCCAGCTATGTTATTCACGTAGCTGGAGTTGAATAGTGTAGTTTGATTTACCACGATAGTGTAGACATAGTCTTAGTGTTGCTAATATAACCAAACATACTCATACAGTAACTTCCATCCAAAGACAACAAAACGCTTCACAAACATTAATGAATTAAAACCTCACAATACCACTGTGAGGTAGGTATTTTATAGATGGTGAAAATGAAGCTCAGAGAGGTTAAGTAACTTGTCCAACATCATTAAGGAAGTGTGTGGGAGAAAAATGCCTGTGCTCTAGCCGCAAAAAAATCCTCCTTAGAAAAGCGAGATGAATCCTTACAGTTGCTTTCAGCTATCAGAGAAACTGTGATCAATTAAAACAATATAAAGCAGGGGGTTAATTAATGAAATATTTGAGCTCTTCTTGGTCTTCAGTTGGGATGTGAAATACAGCAAGTACCAAATTCAACAACTTTTTTTTTTTAAACTTGGATTCAGCCCTCATTATTTTGCATCACTTCTAGTGTGGACTGCATTTAGAACACTGTATATTTGAAATGAAACTCTGCTTACTAACAAACCAAAACAGGGTATTAAATGCCCAGGTGTTTGTGTGGAAGTGGAAAATAGAATTGTTTGCTTTTATAAATTGTAAACCAATTTTCTTTTTGCGGTAACAGCTGTGTGTACATAATTACTACTGTAAATAAAACATTCCATAAGGAATACTTTTTATGCTGTAAGAGTCATGTTGTGAATTCTATGCCTGAAGAAATGTAAGCAGAACCAAGAAGTAAAGATCAGGAGTGGTTAAGCTGTTTCACAAACTTTTAATGCTTCTATTTTTTTCTGTGCTCCAAGTAGGACTGGGTTCTTTTTGTGACTATAAATAACATAGTACTATAACGATAAGGTCAATCAAAGCTTATACTATACTTCAGGGAATAGGCTAATTACTTCTTATGGTCCAACCCCTGTTCCATTCTTCCTGCTATGCATGACAGAGCCCAGGTCCATCATTCCATACATGATGTACTCCCTGAATAATGATGATCATCATTATTGTATTCCACATGTAGCATCCATACACTTTTCCATAGGCCTCAAAAGTGCTTTTTTTACAGTATGTATCACCTTCATTTTACAGATAGGAAAAAATGAAATGCAAAGAGCTTAAGTGATTTGGTCATGACCACGAAGAAGACAGTAGCAGAGTGAGAAATCATAACGTATTTTTCTTTTCTTTCCTTTCAGTCTCATGCTCTAGTCACTGGACCATGGTGTCTGAAGGATGTAGTTGCAGGCATGCACTCATGTGTTCCTGGGAACTTCAGGCTGCATTTTATCTTCCTGAGATGCTACCAATGTGTTGGTATAGCTCCATACCACCCTCAACCTAGGCTGTAGCTAAGGGCCACTATAAGGCTCTATACACGTCTAACTTTGATAGAGGAAGTGTAGCTCAGGCTATAGTTGTACAATATGAAAGCTGGTTGTTTCAAAAGTGCTGTCTACTGCTGTTTATGAAGAGCCTTCTTAGGCAATATTTGCTAGTCATTTAATTATGTTTTTGTGAGAAAGTGTCTTTTCCAAGTTCCTCTAAAACAAAGTACACACACACTGTAGAGTCCCTTTGTTGAGGTTTGGCATTATTAAAGAAATTAACAAGAAAATAGCAAGGTTAATCTCAAACTCTGTCTCTAGTCTTGGCCTCTCCTAGTGTTTGTAATTCAAGACTGCTCAGCCTAAATTTCCTCTCCCCCTTCAGAGAGCCACACTGTCCTCCCTTATAAGAGCCACTTGCTCAGTGAGTTAGCAAAAGCCATGCAACTTTTTCCCAGCAGCATTAACACCCACTAAAAGCTTCTTATCTTCTATCAGTCTAATCTTCAAAGTACTATCTAGTACTATCTGCTGAAAATCAAATGCCCTGATACATGACACATTTTTATATAGCACCAAATGTGTGCTATGTGCTTTATTGAACTTACTGCTGCTGTAAACATTTTTTACTATAGGGAACATTGTGCTTTTACAAGCTGTAAGCATAACATATCCTTTCATATACAATAAACTGCAACTTTACAATCCTCGCCATTTAAACTTCCCTCTGGGACCCATTAATCATGGGCGTAAACAGATGTACTGTGATATCAAGGAAGTCAATGGAATTGCATTCAGTTATACCATGGCTGAATTTGGCTCCATCACTTCAGGCATCTTTTCAAATTAAATCTGCCACAGTAACCTGAGAATTGTTTGTTTCTTTAACTACATAAAATATCTTTTCAAAACAGATTGTCTTCATTTATTTTGTTTAGCAACCCTGTGTTAGGATGTAGAGTTTCTCAAGGACCCATATCAAATTCTCACCTGTCCTATGCCCCTGCTTAAGAGGGGAAAAGGGAGGGAATCTCCGGACCTCAGCCTTTTGAAGATACTCCTATACTGAATGAAAGACAGACCATGAAAAGTCCATGCCTACAGGTTCTCTATCATCTAGGAGGTGAAAGATTGAAGAAAGAAGCACAAATTCAAGGAAAGTGACTATGGTAACCCATGTGTGCTGGCTGACTATACACATGCTTACCAACAGTCATGGTGAATTCTTCACTGACATTTTAAATCAAGATTGCATGTTTTTCTAAAAAATATGATCTAGGAATTATTTTGGGGAAGTTCTAGGGCCTACGCTATACATGATGTCAGACTAGATCAGGGGTAGGCAACCTATGGCACATGTGCCAAAGCAGCATGCGAGTTCATATTCAGTGGCACTCACATTGCCTGGGTCCTGACCACCAGTCCATGGGGCACTGCATTTTAACTTAATTTTAAATGAAGCTTCTTAAACATTTTTAAAACCTTATTTACTTTACATACAACAATAGTTTTGTTCTATATTATACACTTATAGAAAGAGACCTTCTTAAAATGTTAAAATGTATTACTGGCACATGAATCCTTAAATCAGAGTGAATAAAGACTCTGCACACCACTTCTGAAAGGTTGCCGACCCCTGGACTAGATGATCATAATGGATCCTTCTGGCCATGAAATCTATGAATCAATGCTGCCTCAAAATAATGTAACTGCAATATGCTTACTGCATATAAACTATCCATCCACAAGCTGGAATGAGAGCATATAGCATTAGCCAGTACTGCCTATATCATTGCTGGACTGCTGGCTAAATGTGGAGGTGCTTGAACAGCTCTTCTGCCAGTACTGTTTCAGGCTTGTCAGTAGCCAACAGGGAATGGAGGAGCTCATGTGCTGATGATGGATCATCAAGATGAAATGAGAGAATAGATAGGGCCTCCGACCCCACAGAAGTTTTGGTGCTTCACACTTCTCAGGATGTATCTTGCTGTGTAAAACATGGTAGTCAGCACGTTCTTTTGCAAAGTATATCTTACCAGTTCTCAGTCACTGTTAGAGCTGCACCTTATTAGGTGATAGGAATATAAAATACATTGCCATAAATCTGATCAACAGAGCCAGACGTGTACCCAGAAGCCTCCTACTGCAAGACAAACCCAAGAGAGAAACCAACAGGACTCCACTGGCCATCACATACAGCCCCCAGCTAAAACCCCTCCAACGCATCATCAAGGATCTACAACCCATCCTGGACAATGATCCCACACTTTCACAGGCCTTGGGTGGCAGGCCAATCCTTGCCCACAGACAACCTGCCAACCTGAAACATATTCTCACCAGTAACTGCACACCACACCATAATAACTCTAGCTCAGGAACCAATCCATGCAACAAACCTCGATGCCAACTCTGCCCACATATCTACACCAGCGACACCATCACAGGACCTAACCAGATCAGCCACACCATCACTGGTTCATTCACCTGCACATCCACCAATGTAATATACGCCATCATATGCCAGCAATGCCCCTCTGCTATGTACATCGGCCAAACTGGACAGTCTCTACGGAAAAGGATAAATGGACACAAATCAGACATTAGGAATGGCAATATACAAAAACCTGTAGGAGAGCACTTCAACCTCCCTGGCCACACTACAGCAGACCTTAAGGTGGCCATCCTGCAGCAAAAAAACTTCAGGACCAGACTTCAAAGAGAAACTGCTGAGCTTCAGTTCATCTGCAAATTTGACACCATCAGCTCAGGATTGAACAAAGACTGTGAATGGCTTGCCAATTACAGAACCAGTTTCTCCTCTCTTGGTTTTCACACCTCAACTGCTAGAACAGGGCCTCATCCTCCCTGATTGAACTGACCTCATTATCTCTAGCTTGCTTGCTAGCACACATATATATACCTGCCCCTGGATATTTCCATTACATGCATCTGAGGAAGTGGGTATTCACCCACGAAAGCTCATGCTCCAAAACGTCTGTTAGTCTATAAGGTGCCACAGGATTCTTTGCTGCTTTTACAGATCCAGACTAACACGGCTACCCTCTGATACTTGACATAAATCTGAAGAGACCCATCAGGCCAGCAGTTTGATTTGTGGAGACATAATGACTGTTTTGTATGAGATTTTGCTGCTGTCACCATGACCTTCTTGAAATGGCAATGAATATACATGTTTCATGACCAAGTGTGGTTTCTAAATCTTCCTTCTCTTACAGATGTAAGCAGAGTCAGGATGAGCTCTACCCTGACATCTGGTGGTGAATTATGGGAAGTGTGGAAAGAATTTCAGGAAGTGTGGAATCTCAGGTATTTGCATGGGCACACCCAGCATAGCCCAAGGCAGCCTAGGATGGTTATTTTAACAGCTCTGGGATCCCCAATTTCTTTGTTATTGGGGCAGGATAAATAAAGTATTGCCACCCGATTATGTGAATGAGGAACAATGAAACTGCTTTATGACAGAGATGTCTCAATATAAATTAAGTGACACTTGCTAGACAAGGGACATGGGTTCCAAAAGCCAGTGAAGGGAGAAAGGTTAGGGACTGGGGTGTGTACCTGATGGTATGGGCCCCTTTTGAGGACCTGGAACACCAATTGCTCATCCTCCTCTCTCCACTGTTAAAGAGTAGAGCTAATTTTGATTCCATTAGGAGTCCATCTAGAGACTGCTGAGCTGAATTCATGTTGAGCTAATGGTGCACCAGCACCAGGGCTTCCCTACTAAGAGCTGAAATCACTAAAAAAGCTGAGCTGAGATCACTGAGTGCTGTGTTAGCTAGTGGGGGAGCCTGAAGACATATCGCTAAGCAGCTGGCAGAGCGGAGCACTTTGCAGCATGTGAGAGCAGCCCATGGAACAGTGAGCAGAGTGGAGCGGTTTGCAGGGATGGCTGGAGTGACTCACGGGTCAGCTGGAGGAACAGCACAGCTGGAGCTGCTCGTGGTGAAAGCTGCAGCAAAACTCCATGGAGAGGCGGAGCAGTTGGCCCTAGCCCATGTAAGTTGCCCCTTAACATCCTGTGTGGGCTTCCCCTCCCCCACCCAGGCTGGGGGGGGTAGTAAAACTCTACAGATAAACTTTTGAACTCGGGGGTGGCACTGACCAGCGACTTTTGGGTTATTGGACTTTGGAGTGATTGGACTTAAGACCCTAAGAGGGGAAAGGACATTGCCACATGTACTTGGAGGTGGGTTTTTTTTTGCTTATGGTGTGTGTTATAATCCTGTTTGTGATAGTTCTCCAATGTGATGCCATATTGTTTCCCTCCTTTATTAAAAGGATTTTGCTACACTCAGACTCCGTGCTTGCAAATGGGGAAGTATTGCCTCCTAGAGGCGCCCGGAGGGGGTAGTATGTAGTTGTCCCAGGTCGCTGGGTGGGGGCTCGAGCTGGTTATGCATTGTGTTATTAAAACGGAACCCTTGGATACTGAACCCGGCCCTTGTTGCTGCCAACTCAGAGGGGCAGAAGGGTTACACAGATATCATTTGGTTTAATTTGAGGGGGAAAGTGGACACTTATTTTCATGGCTGAAGCCTCTGAAGCTGCCTGCAGCTCATTTAAATTTAGGATAGGAGAACCACTGAAAGCCCTGATTACAGATAAAATGAATCTAGAACGCTAAAAATTTTAGAGAAGCTTGACCTAAATAATCAGGTGTCTTTTAATAATTCTACTTAACAACACTGTACAAACATTGTATAATGTTCCTTGCAGCATTCCTATAAAGTAAATATTGTTATCTCCATTTTACAGATGGGGGAACAGACACAGAGATTCAAATTCCTCCCAGCTCTGTGGTATTATACCAGGAATGAATTTGGGCCAATGTAATGGGGTGTTCACCTCACAGTTACCCAGAAAGGGTTAATGCAGAGTGAGCTGAGAGCTAATTAGCCGAACAAGCCACAGCTGGGGAATCAGGTGGCCAAGTAATTCCCTGACTGAGTAAGGGAGCCCAGCTAAGGAGGAACAACAAGCTGGGATGGGACTATAAAGATAGGAAATTGGAAGCAGAAGGGAGCTACTGGGGAAGCCTATGGTCACTCCCTGGGAGAAGTATTTGGTAGCTATAGGGACAGGTAACCCATTGTTATTCCCAAGCAGGGGATTAAGATGTTGGTAAACTCCAGAGAGCGAGGAGTGCCAGATGGTAGGAGAGGGTTTAGGAAAGGCAGTAAGGTCTAAAAGGGAATAAACCTTGACTGCTGGCTGAAGGGTTGGCCTGGGCTCATGTGCTGGCTGCTGAGGAAGCAGTGAGTGGGAAGACTACCTCAGACTTCTAGTGTGGCTAGAGATTTTGAAACCCTTTAGTACCCAAAAGGGGACAACACATGTAGTGACCTGGCTGGAGGGCTGAGTCTGGAAGAGGCAGCAGCAGTTCATGGAGTGAGAGATGGAGGACAGTGTGCAACTGGGGGAAGTGAGGTTGAGCTGGTGAGCTATTCTGCAGAGTGACCATGAGAAGGTGCCATCCTGCAGTTAGTAGAGCACCCTGTTCCAATGTCCATCACAGCCAGAAAAGTTAATTGCCCAAGACCACACAGTAAACCATACTCAGAGATCAGTCTGAGGGAATCTTATTCAGTGTTAATATAATTTACTACATACCTTACATATCACTTTTGAATGTAGCCCAATGAGTCACTGGCAGAACCAGGAGTAGAACTGTTCCAGGATTCCACTCCTATGCTCAGTTCTCTAGATCATACAGCCCCTCTCCTGATCCTAAGAAATGTTGAAATCCTAAGGACACTTTTGGATTAATTTATGGTTGGCATGTCTTTTAATAAAGCCAGATTTTAAAATAGTAGTTTGACTCTAATATTTTTGGTTTTCATAATGCACACAATTCATGCAATAGTTAACTAGTAAATCTATTTCTGGGAAACTTCAGTTGCGGTTAAATTCTTCACATTTTTTTGAAATGCAAAGAATGTCTAATGCTACATAAAAATGAAAAATGATTAATTATTTTTTCCTCAAAATCTGACATCACTGAAAGACAACTATCTGATAAATCAGAATAGCAACGTATGCAGGACCATAATCTAAAACCTGGCATGCATAGTTAGCTAAGATTCACAGTCAAGGAACTCCAATAAGTTCAATTTATTGTCTTGTGTGAATGTTCTGTTCATTAAGATGATGGATTTTATAATAATAGACAAAGGCTGGGCATATGTTGTGAAAACTTCCCTATGCAGGTCAACCTCCAACCAACTTGCAGCAGCTCTGAAAACTTAAGTCTTTGGTCTCTTAAGCCAATGGTTGCTAGCTGCACAGAATTGTGCATTGATTTTTGTGATGAAGACAAACATTTACTAAGGACTAGAATGAGACTATGAAAATCATTCTGTACTTTGCCACTGATTTGCTGTGTGGTCATAGACATACCTTTCACTTCTCTGCCTCTATTTCCTTCTCTATGAAATGGGGATACTTAATTAACTGTGCGGAAGCTGGATCTGTCTGTACAGATCTTTGAAAATGTAAAATGCTATATAAATGCTGATATTATAATAGAGTTAATATCTAACTTTTATAGTAAGACCCATCCCAGCCCACCTCGCCCACTTAGGAGGAGAAATTGGTGATAGATATTTCTTTGACACTGTTTTATTTATGTACAAAAATGTACAAAGTCCTGTGCATCTGAGCATAGAAGGAATCAAATAGCAGGAAACATCTTCTGCTCACAGTACCAAGAACCCTCTTTTCAGCCTACATTCCTGAAACCTCCTCCCTGGCTTCTCACAAGGTCCTACTCCATGCTTTCAGCTGCTCCTTCAGGCTGTCTCACTCCTTGATTTTCTGTGTTCTGTTCAGACTCAGACCCACTAGCCCAAACCTCCTAGGCAAATTCAAATAATGCTTTTGTCTTAGGTGGCAGCTTTTAATTAACTTATCCCTCCAGTTATGTTAGTTGATAGGTGAAGCTACACCCATCAATCTCAGTGAGTTTTTAACTTGCCCCATAACAAGGTTTCACCCAGGTCATAACCATAATATCCTAAGATGCTGGGTGTGGCTGCAGAAGCCAAAGTTCATTTCTCCTCCATTTTAGGAGGCAGGGTTTTGGACTGCAAGGAGGCAGAACAAACTGTGGCTAGCTCAGTGGTCCCCAACCTTTTTGTGGCCAGTAGCACATTCATGTTTTCAGAAGAGTGTGGCAGGTGCCAACAATTTTTCAAGGCTTATTTTGTATTTGTACATTAAATAATACAAAAATCATCATATTTAATATTACATAATATATGAATCCAGAGAAAAGAGAGAAGCCAGAGAGAAGCTGCGAGGACAGAGAAAACTGGCACCCGCAGCCCCGGAGTTCTCTGTCCCCGGCAGGCGCAGGGCCGCAGCTTGTTTCCCCTGCTGGGCACTAGGTGGGCCCCACGCCTGCCGGGAACAGAGAACATCACGCCCGCAGCCTGAGTTCTCTGTCCCCATCAAGCATGGGGCCATGGCTTCTCTCCCCTGCTGGGCACTAGGAGGGCGCACATAAATGCTCCGGCAGGCACCATGGCACCCACAGACACCACGTTGGGGACCACTAGGCTAGCTGAAGCTTACAGCAGTCTCTTTGCTGTTATGTAATGTTAACTCCAATTATTTTTTAAAGTAAAAGCTGTTCATACCTTAAGAATGACAGAGGCCAGTTTTTAAACCTTACTACAGCCCCATTACTCTGCTCCACTGGCATACAGGGGACATCAAGGGGACAGAGCAGTTCCTTGTGGAATTCTCCAGGCACAAGTTCTACATATGCGTATGTGGACGTGGACTATCAGTCTTTTCAGCCTCTGAGACTAAGGAGTGAGGGGCAGGGGGTGCACAGAAGTGGGAGAGGCCAGAGAACTGCACTCCAGCAAATTTTGGGCAACAGAAATACATAGGCTTCCCTGTACATTGCTGTAAATTAGGGTATGCATACACTTCAGAGACTGTAGCATCATAGCTATGCTGGCATAATCCCACAGTGTAGACATAAGTCTACACCAATGGAAGAGTTTTTTCCTTCAGTGTAAGAACACCACCTCTTTGAACAAAGTTTGGCCATGTTGATACTACGAGGACTGTAGCAGCATAGCTACGGCACTACCACTATGTCAGCATAACTGCATACTGTACACATAGCCTACAGTGACAGAAGGGGTTTCTCAGTCACTCTAAGAACACCCTCTCCCTTCCGATGACCTAGTTGCATCTAAACCAGGGTTAGGTTAGCACAGGATAGCACTCAGGATATGGGTTTTTATACCCCTGAGCACCACGGCTATGTCGACCTAAGTTATAAGCCTAGACCAGGCCTTAGCTACATCAACAGAAGCATTCTTCCACCTACATTTCTGCATCCATGCTCGGTGTTAGTTCACCATAGCTATGTCCATTGGGGTGTGACTTTTTTACATCCTTGATCAACACAGGTATGTCAGTGTAATTAAGTGTAGACCAAGCCTAACCTACACCACAGGCTGCACCAATGCTCAGAGTAGCGCAGATTCTGGGAGATGAAAAGGTGATTTAAAGCACTCAACCTCCCCCCCCCGGAGATTGCTAAACTTCTGTATGCAAGAAAACTTTGCACCGCATGTCTATTGATCAAATTCATATGACTTTTCTAGACATATTTTTTTTCCTCACCTTTCCCTTTCAGACCAATCATGCATACTTGCTATACACATCAGGAATTTCTGGTTTTCCATCAGATAAACATAATGCCAATTCACAGGAAATCTCAGACCCTCCAAATATAGCAAATAATTTCTTAGTATCTTTATAGGAAGTTCATTTTAGAAAGAGGCCATTTCTATAGAGTCAAACAGAACATGAAATGAATTGCTATCAGTTGTAAGGTTATGAAGAATTTAGTATTTAGTCTACATTATTCAAGCAAAGTGAGCTGTTTCCTTAAAAGTAACATATGTAATGCAATAGAATGCTTCTTTGAAAAATGGTGAAAATGTGTTTTTGTTTAGCAGCACTAGAGGGTGGTAGTGGAATACCATGTATTCTCTGTTTTAAAGCATCCTTATTTTGAGAATAGCCATTTATAAAATAGTTTGCTAGCCTTTGCCATTATGATTAGGACTTTCAGAATAATATTTTTAAAGCCCATTTTTAAAGAGATAATATGGAAGTCTAAGTAACATTGCAGCAGCTGTAATTTTTTTGAAATCTTCCTACTATACCCAAGTCAGTAATGATTTTCAGTAAACTCTATTCTGTAAATAGCTAATTTTTTCACAATATTATTTAAGACAATAAAATCATTGTTTGGAGATATTTCAGTAAGGAATGAAATGTAGTTATAGTGTACTGTAACACAGCTTGTGTTATATAATAAAACAGAAAATGATAATTATAAATGTAATGTTATATTAATTATTTAGCATCTTTCATCCCAAAGGATCTCAGAAAGGAGCATATGTCCCAACTTTTCCAAAGCTATCTACCACATGCTGCAGAGAGGAGCAAAATCTAGCAGGAAAGGCCCCAGACATACAGAAGGCAAACAGCTGCTTCATTGTATACTATGACCTCAGATACTGCAAAGGCCCTTCTGCTCTAATTGCATATAGCTGTGGGAATGCAGAACAGCCACTCTGTGGCTTAATTCCTGGGAGATCAGGCAGAAATCTGCTCTGAGGTTACTAATAGAACCAGCAGTAAGTTCTCCTCCATGCTTTCTACCCCTGTGGAAGAAGGTGGAAGATAGCCAATGACAGCACAGTTCCCTTAGGAGTTTGAGCTGCTGGTCAGAGGGAAGGGGGGGATTGTCAATGGATGGTTCAGAATCTACAGGCAGGGTGGATTTCGAGTTCCCTTCAGATATCCTCCCCTCAAAGGCTGCACACCTATCCATCCCCACATTGGGCTAAACTCTTCCTCCCTATGGGCAGTTTAATTTTATGAAAGAGAATTCACAGGGCTTTGGAGGCACGCTTTACCATCTGGCTAATTTATCTATGGAAAGATACCAGGTGACCCCTTATACATACAGTACCCAGAAATGTAGCCACCGAAGGAGATACAGCACATTGTACAAAATATGTATTCTTCTGAAGCATCTACTAAGCCCTCCCAGAGAAAGAATAACAGACTAGATGGACCATTCATCTGATCCAGAGCTACATTTCCTATAATCCCATCTGAAAGGATAATTTTGCCCTAAAATATCAAGAACAATAATGGCTAAATGTTTAGTAATTGTGGCATCATGATACAATAGCACACAAGGATATCACAATCATAGTCTTTCTAGATGTACAGGACCAAATGTGATGAGGAATCTGGAGATTTGTCCCAGCAAGACCAAGTTTTGAAACATTTTTCCTCTAGTTAGTTCTTAATGCCTCTATTGTTACTTACTAATATCACAAAAGTGTCATTTATTTTTACTATTATTTGTAGATGCCTCCATGAAGATGTTGTATCTTGCACCTAATTGGTGAAGAGGCTCTTCAACTTCTCTCCAAACCCTTCTCTAACAGGAAACAATAAAATCACACTCTCAGAATGACAGCAGCAGGGTGATTAGTCATTTTCAATGCTGTTCCTTTCCTAGTTAAAAACATTTAATTTCAAGTAATTTGGAACCAAATATACATTAATTTATAAGTATAAATAGCACAGCAATATAGAAAATAAAATAAGGATTTCACCTAAAAACACAATGCATATATCTATCATATATTACATGTAAAAACCCAGAAACATAAAGCAAGGTATTGCAAGAGAATGTCAAAGCAGCCCAAAAAATTATACAGCCTCTTAGTACAGGTGTGTACTCACAGTTAACTCAATCAGTCCTGAAATGACCTAACCTTTTCCATCAGGTTCAGTTCCCAGCTTTTTAAAAGACCATATATTGTTTCACTGATGTTTACAGGAGTTGTCCTGGGCAACCAAATAGAACACAGAGATTTAAAGGGGCCACATCCTGCCTATTAGTTATATTCTCCCATATCACATGCAAAAGTCCATTTTACTGGGTGACCTATTTATGTAGAATTGTATAAATGATGTAGAAAAATCCTTAGTTGATTTCATGACATTGTATATACATATACAAAATCTCTTTCTGTGAACTATGGAACACACTGGATGTCAGACTTCAAATGAGAACTTTAAATTATTTTTCCTTGTAATTCTCAATATGTTTCTTTCGCATTCAGGAAGCAATATCAGCGCCCTCTACTGACAAGGTTTTGCGTATGAATCCAGGGACTTCATTCAGGACGAAGGCCCCATTATGATGAGGGCTGTACAAACACATATTTAAAAGATTGTGTCTGGTCCAACAATCCTATGAATTATTCTACACTGAGCTCCCAGGAAGTTAATGGAGGACTGAGACTTGATGTAGAGACAGAATGGCCCTGAACCTCTGGCAAATTCCTGAGATCCACGGGTTCTGAGGGCCAAAGCCGTTTGCTCTGTGGTGCCAGACAACCTCCACAGACTAAAAATTTGCCCAAACACATTGTTCTCCTTTTCAGGGCCCAACCACTTATTTGTCTGTGGAAGGGGCAGTCCCTCTGGATTAGAGGGATGGATTTATGCAACAAAATTTAAAGGGCTCAATGTGTTTAGCTTCGTTAAGCAGCAACTGGTGAGGGGGCATATGATAATCCATGCACATCCAATAGCATCTGCAATGTGTTAGAGAAAGAGAGAATTAAAAAAAAACATTCTTGGGGACTTGACTCCATTGCCTTTTCTCTGCACTCTCTTTCTCCCTGATTCTGCTGACTTCTTCTTGTCTCCCTTTTCCAGTCACTTTCTATGTATTCAAGTTCTCATGCCACTCTCACCAGAGTGTCTCTGCATGTCCATCTGGCCACACTGCTGCATTATTAACCATCTCTTCTTCTTCGAGTGATTGCTCATATCCATTCCAGTTAGGTGTACGCGCCGCGCGTGCACATTCGTCGGAAAACTTTTACCCTAGCAACTCAGTGGGCCGGCAGGTCGCCCCCTAGAGTGGCGCCACCATGGCGCTCCATATATACTCCTGCCGGCCCACCCGCTCCTCAGTTCCTTCTTACCGCCCGTGTCGGTCGTTGGAACAGTGGAGCGCGGCTTAGCTGACCTCCACTTCCCTAGCTACTCGTTTTCTCGTATATAATTATGCAGTTATAACACTTTTATATATATATTTGTATGGTTAGTTTAGTTAGCGGGGTTCAGGAAGTAGCCCCTTCCATGAGCCCAGTGCCGGAGCCATGCATGGCTCACCGGGTTTTAAAAAGGGGCCCGGCTTGCCAGAAGCCGCGGCCGAAGAGAGATCTACATGACTCCTGTTGAAGTGCCTCAGGGAATCACACTTGACAGATAAGTGCCCCATTTGCAAGGCTTTTAAGCCGAGAACAAAAAGGTGCGGGACTTTCACTTGCCCCTCCACCTTGGGCGCGGAGCGATGTTCAAGCGGCGGGCAGAAGCGCCTCCTCGGCACCGGACCCCGCCGGTACCACCAAGGCCTTTCGGCACCGACCGTCGCCGGCACCGATGTCGACTCGGCACCGCTCCCTTCTTCCGAGGTCGAGAGAGTCTACGATTCCTGCTGGTGCCTGGCGGCTCCCCGGCACGCGCCGTGGTTGAGCCCCCTGCTCCCGCTACTTCCGTGCCACCTGCATCGCAGCCAGAGAGCTCGCCTCAGTTGCGTTATCCGGCACCGTCACCTGCAGAGGCACCGATGACTTCGGCTCCGTCGATTCCAGTCCCCCAGGACCAGGGAATCCGCTGCCTGGCAGCTCCCCGGCTCGCGCCGTGGTAGAGCTTGCTGCTCCTGCTGCTTCTGTGCCAGCTGCACCACAGCTAGACAGCTCGTCTAAGATGGCTCGCCCGGCACCGACGACGTCGGCACCGTCGATCCCGGTCCCACGAGGGCCGTAGAATCCGGTGCCTGACTGCTCCCCGGCACGCGCCGTGGTTGAGCGTATTGCTCCTGCTGCTTCCGTGCCAGCGGCACCGCAGCCAGAGAGCTCGTCTACTCGGATCGCCCGGCGCTGACACCTGCTACGACACCGATGATGTCGTCACCGTCGATCCCGGTCCCATAAGGGCCGTAGAATCCGGTGCCTGACGGCTCCCCGGCACGCGCCGTGGTTGAGCGTATTGCTCCTGCTGCTTCCGTGCCAGCGGCACCGCAGCCAGAGAGCTCGTCTAGTCGGATCGCCCGGCGCTGACACCTGCTACGGCACCGATGACGTCGTCACCGTCGATCCCGGTCCCACAAGGGCCGTAGAATCCGGTGCCTGACGGCTCCCCGGCACGCGCCGTGGTTGAGCGTATTGCTCCTGCTGCTTCCGTGCCAGCGGCACCGCAGCCAGAGGGCTCGTCTACGTCGGATCGCCCAGCACCGACACCTGCTGCGGCACCGATGGCGTCGGCACCGTCGATCCCGGTCCCACACGGGCCGTAGAATCCGGTGCCTGACGGCTCCCCGGCACGCGCCGTGGTTGAGCGTATTGCTCCTGCTGCTTCCGTGCCAGCGGCACCGCAGCCAGAGGGCTCGTCTACGTCGGATCGCCCGGCACCGACACCTGCTGCGGCACCGATGACGTCGGCACCGTCGATCCCGGTCCCGCAAGGGCCGTAGTATCCGGTGCCTGACGGCTCCCCGGCACGCGCCGTGGTCGAGCTAATGCTCCGGCTGCTTCCGTGCCAACGGCACCGCGGTCAGAGAGCTAGTCTAAGTCGGATCGCCCGGCACCGACACCTGCTGCGGCACCGATGACGTCGGCACCGTCGATCCCGGTCCCGCAAGGGCCGTAGAATCCGGTGCCTGACGGCTCCCAGGCACGCGCCGTGGTTGAGCTCCTGTTCCGGCTGCTTCTATCGGCACCGTCGATTCCAGTCCCACAAGGGCTATCGAATCCGGTGCCCGACGGCTCCCCGGCACGCGCCGTGGTTGAGCGTATTACTCCCGCTGCTTCAGTGCTGACGGCACCGCAGCCAGACAGCTTATCTAACTCGGTTCGCCCGGCACCGGCACCTACCGAAGCTCTAATGACCTCGGTACCGTGGATCCCGGCCCCACGAGGGCCGTCGAATCCGGTGCCTGACAGCTCCCCAGTACGCACTGTGGTTGAGCCTGCTGTTCCCTGCACGCCGGAGATGTTACCAACGGCGAGGGCTCTCAGTGCCATGACAGAGTCAGTGCTGCCTGACCCGGGCACCGCCGGTACGGGTAATACAGTCTCTTCAAGGGACTGTCCCCTGTCAGTACAGCAGAGCGGCACCGTCCATGATCACGGTCCCGCAGACACTCCAAGTCCTGTCGGCACGCCGGACACCACTGGCAGTCCCGGTACTGTTTTCCTCGGTACTGGTCACACTCGCTGCACCGGTCGGTATCCCGTTCGCCGACCCGCTATCGGCACCGTTCCGACATCTGGCACCGGGGCAGGTACCTTGACTCCTGTAGCTCTTCTCCGAGCCTCGAGATCTCGGTCGACCTCCCGACACCGTTCTGGTTGCGGGTCTGGATCTCGTTCCAGGTACCGATACGCCTCCCGATGCCGGTCCCCGGTGCCGAGTTGGGCAAGGTCCGAGTGAGTCAGAGACTCGGCCCGTGCCTTCTTTTAGTACCTCCATGGCCATCCGGACACGCATCCGTGTCATCCCATATGCGCAGATTTTATGCTCAGGACCACGATCCTGATATCATGGCCAGCGGGCGCCAGCCCCGAAGCAGAAAGAGCCTTGGCGAATGCAAGGTGTACTCTGCAGGGGCCCTGCGCCTCTGGGTAGCAAAGCAACAAGCCTTGCTTAGCTGCGATAATTATAGCACCTGGGTGGAGGAGTTTCTCCCTCGAACCTCCCACCTAGAGTTCGCTGCCGTCTTGGAGGACGGGGGAAAGAATTTACCCTTTGTTGGTAAAGGCATCTTCGCGGCAGAGACAGCCCCAGACTGCGAAGCCTGCTGGACAATAGGGTCCTAATGCGTCTCAGCGTGTATACGCTTGCGACCAAACGCAGGCCTTTATGGCCCCAGCCGCCATACTCTGTGCCTAGCCAGAGGCAGAACTCTGGAAAACGGCAAGGCCAAGGTGGTCGCAGACAAACGTCAGGCCCCCTAAAAAGCCAGAGTCGAGGTCCCTCGCAATTACCACTGGGACCAAAGACGGACCTTCCAAGGTTCGTCGGAGGGTGGTGTACCAGTCGCAGGACGGGGTCCTGATCCCGCTTTCTCCTGGCATGGCCCCAGTTACTTTTAGATCGCTGGGTCCTGCGCACGATGGAGCATAGGTACCACCTTTAAATTGCTCCAGCCCTGTCCCCCTTCAGCGGACGAAAGGGGCTAGGGGTTTTACTCCCGTTATGCCCTAGTTCCCCACTCGAACACAGGTCTCAGACCTCCCTGGTCCTGCATGGACTCAACCGGTTTGGGATAAGGTTAAAGTTCTGCATGGTATCCCTGGGAACCATTATTCCATCCTTGCCTCCTGGGGGCTACTATGCCGCCCTGGATAGGAAGGACGCGTACTTTCGCAATGCCATCTTCCCTCCGCACGGGAGATGCCTCCGCTTTATAGCCAGCGGTGAATACTCCCGGTTTACGGCCATAGTCGCCACCTACCGTAGCTATGTCGGATATGCGTTTTTCCGTATTGGGACGATTCGCTTATCCGAGGAGACTCTGACGCACAACCCACTCAGCCGTGGGCATCGTCACGGTCTTATTCACAGATCAAGGCCTGATGATTACTATAGAGCAATCCACTCTGGTTCCCACGCAGAGGTTGGGCTTCCTAGGGGCTATCTTGGTCTCCTACCTAGCCGGAGCCTGCTTATCGCAACTGCGGTTTTAGGCGATGGCATCAATCATCTGAGGTCTGAAGGCTTTCCCAACGACCTCAGCTCGTTCTTGTCTCAGTCTCCTGGGTCCATGGTTGCCCGCAAGTTTGTAACCAAGCACGCCAAGCTCCGCCTCCGTCCTCTCCAAGTCCGGCCCACCTCGGCGTACCGCTTGGACAGGGAGCCAATGGTCATGGTAGTCACCGTTCCCTCGAACGCCTTAGGCTCCCTAGAGTGGTGGCTAACCCCCTCCTTGGTGTGGACAGGATGCGGTTTCATCCGCCCCAGCCCTCACTGCCCCTGACGGCGGACGCATCATCTCTCTGCTCGAGTGCTCATGGTCACCTCCGAGCTTAAGGCCTTCGGTCTTCTAGGGAGCTGGCATTCCTCATTAATGCCCCAAAAATCAGAGTAGTCCGCCTGGCATGCCAGGGGTTCCAGCGGCAGCTGCGAGGCCGTTGTATCTCGGTGTTTACAGCCAACACAATGGCCAGGTGCTTCATAAGCATTCAGGGGGGACATAGTCCTCCCCCCTTTTTTGTCAGGAGGCCATCCATTTCCGGGTCTTTTGCATGGCCCGCTTGATGGAGCTGGCGACGTCCTTTCTCCCAGGCGTTCGGAACGTCTTATCTCTTTGACTCAGCAGGTCTTTCCTGTCTTACGAGTCATCACTCTGCCCCATGTGAGGCGTCCCGCTTTCCGGAGGTGGAAATGGTTCCTCACACAGACCTGTTCGCTCACCGCGAGTGCAGGAAATGCCAGGTGTTCTGCTCCTTCCAAGGTCTCTCCTCGGAATCGACCTTGGACGCATTCCTGATACCGTGGAACGGCCAACTGCATTATGCCTTCCCGCTGTTCCCACTGGTTCGTTACGTCCTGCTCAAATTCCGCAGGGGCGGAGCGTGCGTCATCATGATCACTCCAGAGTGGTCCAGGCAGCACTGACATACCACGTTGCTCGGCCTGTCAGCCCAGACCTCATCACTCAGGGCAATGACAGGCTTCGTCACTCGGACCTGCAGCCTCTTCGCCTCACGGTGGCTCCTGCGTACCTGAGTTGGGGTGACAGGCAGCCTTCCACCTGGTCAACGTACCGAGCCAGGTGGAAGCGTTTCCTTTACAGCTGCAGTACGCTCGATCTTGCTCCTGCTGAGGTCTCGATCCCCTCTATTTGGCCTGCCTCTGGCCTTCAGCGGCAGGATCTGGCGGTATCATCGCTGAGGATACTCTCAGCAGCCGTCCCTACCTTCCAGCAGGCTAAGATGGACGTTCAGTGTCCCACGCTCTATGGGTTCGAGGTCCCTCAAGGGCTTGGAGCGCTTGCACCCTCGGGTGCGCCGCCCAGCCCCGCCCTGGGGCCTCAACCTAGTCTTGGCCAGACGGGTCTCTGAGATCAGAGCTCTTACGAAGGTTCCACAAAGACAAGGTGCAGTTGTGACCGCACCCGGCTTTCCTCCCTAAGGTGTTTTGGCCTTTCATGTTACCCACAGCTCAACGCAATGGGCATAACCGTTGCACTCCTTGGACATCTGTGGAGTGCTCGCATTATGTTGTGCTGACAGAATCATTTCCTAAGGTGCCCCAGCTCTGCCCCGGTAGCGGGCCAAAGGGAGGGCTTGCTTGTTTTCCTCTCAGAGGATCTCATCTTGGGTGATGGCGGACATCCCCACTTGTTCTGATTTGGCTCATATTTCCCCAAGCCACATCACTGTGCATTCTACCAGGGCTCAGGCTTCATCTGCCGCCTTGCTGGCTCGTGTTTCTACCCACGAGACCTGTCACGAAGCTCCATTGGTCCTCGGTCCTTACCTTTGCTTCGCAGTATGCCCTGGTTCAGCAGTCAAGAGAGGCTGTAGCCTCTGGCTCGGCAGTTTTATTCTGCCACATTTCACTCCGACCCCACCGCCTTTGTAAGGCTTGGGATTCACCTAACTGGAATGGATATGAGCAATCACTCGAAGAAGAAAAGACGGTTACTCACCTTTGTAACTGTTGTTCTTCGAGATGTGTTGCTCATATCCATTCCGCACCCGCCCTCCTTCCCCACTGTCGGAGTAGCCGGCAAGAAGGAACTGAGGAGCGGGTGGGCCGGCAGGAGTATATATGGAGCGCCATGGTGGCGCCACTCTAGGGGGCGACCTGCCGGCCCACTGAGTTGCTAGGGTAAAAGTTTTCCGACGAATGTGCACGCGCGGCGCGTACACCTAACTGGAATGGATATGAGCAACACATCTCGAAGAACAACAGTTACAAAGGTGAGTAACCGTCTTTTCCTGATCATTCCCTGTTTGTCTTCTCCATTAGGGGGCTCTGTTTCTGTCACCGCACTTTATTCTGTTCTTTCCTACTCTCAACATCCTCCAGTTACAACTTGCAATTTATAACTGCCATACTCAACTGCCATAGACCCTTCCAGAACCTGCTGTTTCCAATAGTATGTCTGACTTTGAGATTTATAGATGAAAAGACACTGTATGCATACTAAGTATTTTTATGGATTATATTACTAATTTATTATTCACCTGCTAAAGGGTCATGACTCCAAACATTCTGCTCCCTGTCTTGATATTGGACATCATGGGAAAATATCACTCCATATATACCCTGGTTACGTATAATTCTTTCAACCTATGGATGAGACTGAAACCTGGCTTCCTGCTTCAGTTCCCAGTAAATGCTACCAAATGGCAGAAGGAATGATTGAGAACAAAAGAATGGCCATATTAGGTCAGACCAATGGTCCACCTAGCCCAGTATCCTGCTAGTGGCCAATGCCAGGTTCCCCAGAAGGAATGAACAGAAAAGGCAACCATCGAGCGATTCACTGTGTTGTCCAATCCTGGCAATCAGAGGCTAGCAACACTCAGAGCATAGGGTTGCATCCCTGACCCACTTGGCTAATAGTCATTGATGGACCTATCCCCCAGGAACTTATCTATTTCATTTTTGAAACATGTTATAGTTCTGGCCTTCACACCACCCCTTGGTAATGAGTTCCATATGTTGATTGTGCATTGTGTGAAGAAGTACTTCCTTTTATTTGTTTAAAACCTTCTGCCTATTAATTTCATTGTGGATCCTTGGTTATTGGCCTTGGCCTCATTAACACTACAAAAGTGATTTCTGCTTCTTTTTGTCAACTGTTGAGAACAGCTTACTTCCAGCTTAATTGAATTGGCTCATTAGTGCTGACTCCCCACTTGGTAAGGTAACTCCCATCTTTTCATATGCTGTGTATTTATATGTACCTACTGTATGTTCCACTTCATGCATCTGATGAAGTGGGTTTTAGCTCGTGAAAGCTTATGCCCAAATAAATTTGTTAGTCTCTAAGGTGCCACAAGGACTCCTTGTTGTTTTTGCTGATACAGACTAACACAGCTACCACTCTGAAACCTGTAAAGAAGTAAATAAAACTTCCTTATTCACTTTCTCCACACCAGTCATGGTTTTATAGGCCTCTATCATATCGCCTCTTAGTCATCTCTTTTCCAAGCTGAGAAGTCCCAGTATTTTTAATATTTCTTCATACAAAACCTACCCACTTAGCACAGATGCTCAGAGCAAAGATTTTAAGAGTGGCTGCTTGGAAAAAAAGAGGGGAAAGAATGCTTTTGGGAAGTCAGAGCTCTATAATCAGAAAGAAATCCTCATCCCTTTGAAATCAATGAAAGTGTAGTGTGGGACAGGATCTGGAATGGAGACAAAAGAAGAATATAGCAAAGGTGGCACGCAAGCTGATTTTGCCTGGCATGTGGCTGCCAGCCACGGTCCAGGCTGCTGGCGCCACTCAGCCTGCTGCCAGCTGAGTGAACGGAACCCCAGGCCTGCAGGAGGCTGAGCGGAGCCGGCGGCTGGGACCTCAGACCTGCAACAGGCGCACCCCCCCCCCGGCTCCCCTCTCACCACACTCAGGTTCTGCGGCTCCCAGGAGTGTGAGCTGCCGGGGCGCAGGGCCCTGAGCCTGCTGCAGGAGGGGCGATGGCGACGGCTCACATGCCCGAGAGCCGCAGACCCCGAGCACAGAAAGGCGCAAGACGGGGGGCGCACGGGGACTGCCGCCCGCATGCATCTGCTGCAGGAGGTCCCCAGGGGCGCACCGGGCCACAACCTGGGCAGGCACGCCCCCCAGCTCCCCACTTACCATGCTCAGATTCTGTGGCTCCCAGAAATGCCCCTCCGCAGCCTCAGCACTCTATGGGGGAGAAGATGTGTGCAGAGCAGCCTGGCAGTGTGTTTTGCCTCCACGTGGAGCCAGTGTCTAAAAATAAATAAAATAATTGGAGATATACCTATCTCTTAGAACTGGAAGGGACCTTAATAGGTCATTAAGTCCAGCCCCCTGCTTTCACTAGCAGGCCCAAGTGCTAGTTTTTGCCCCAGATCCCTAAGTGGCCTCCTCAAGGATTGAACTTACAAGCCTGGGTTTAGCAAGCCAATGCTCAAACCACTGAGCTATCCCTCCCCCTAACTAGCATGGGCCTGGTAAGAGGAGTCCAGGGGGGCAGTCAGGGAGTAGGGGAAGGGTTGGATGGGTCAGGAGTTCTGGGGGTCCTGTCAGGGGGCGGGGAGCAGTTGGATGGGGCGTGGGAGTCCCACGGGTCTGTCTGGGGGCAGGGGTGTGGATAAGGATTGGGAAAGTCAGGAGACAGGTAGGGGGTAGGGTCCTGGGGTGGGGTCTCAGGAAGGGGCAGTCAGGGGACAAGGAGCAGGGAGGCTTAGGTAGGGGGTGGGGTTTTGGGGGGCAGTTGGGGCAGGGGTCCCAGGAGGGGGCAATCAGGGGACAAGGAGCAGGGGGGGTTGGGGGTTCTGATCAGGGCAGTTGGGGTGGGAAGTGGAAGGGAGTGGATGGGGGCAGGGCTAAGACAGGATTCTCCCCTCTTTTTTGATTGTTGAAATATGGTAACCCTAGGCGAGGGGGAAGCTGGGGGGTTATGGGGGCTGGTGCTCACATAATCCACTGCAGCCTGCAGGAGCCCCCAGGGGGGCACCGGGCTGCAGCTCCCTGCTAGTGGCACCACTGCCTTTGCAGGGCTGCTGCCCCCCCTGCACCGTGCCAGCTTCTCCATGGCTGGGGCTCGCTGCTGCCGCAAGTGGGACACTCTGGCTCTACGGTGCCTCTGGAAGGCGACTCCTCCCTGCCGAGCTGCTGCAGCGGCCCAAGCCCAGCAAAGCCAGTGAACTCAGGGCAGGGGCCACCAGGGTGGGATGGGGAGGGTTCGTGGGGGTGGGGGGCTGTGCACCCTCTAGAGTAGTTCAGGGGGCAGGGAGGGGGGAACCTGGTCTGCGGAGCAGCCCCTGGGCATGGCTGGCCCCTGGGCAGGTTGGCCCCTGGAGTCTATAAAGGCTTGTTGGGATTTGCCCCTCAATGAACTGATGTGCAAGGGTGGGGGTGGGGGTGCCATGTGGAAGTTTCGCCTAGGGCACAAAATATCCTTGCAATGGCCCTGCCCCAGGGGGTGAGTGCACCCCAGCTTAAGAACCATTGTACTAAACTGATAAGATCTGCATTTTAATTTAATTTTAAATGAAGCTTCTTAAGCATTTTAAAAAACTTGTTTATTTTACATACAACAATAGTTTATAGACTTATAGAGAGATACCTTCTAAAAAAGTTAAAATGTATTACTGGCACTCGAAACCTTAAATTTGAGTGAATAAATGAAGACTCAGCACACCACGTTTGAAAGGTTGCCGACCCCTGCTATAGAACTTGTTGCCATGGGATGTTATGAAGGCCAAAAGTATATGTGAGTTCAAAAAAAGGATAGATAAATTCATGGAGGTCCATCAATGGCTATTAGCCAAAATGGTCAGGGATGTCACCCAAGCTCTGGGTGTCCCTAAACCTCTGACTGCAAGAAACTGGGACTGGACAACAGGAGATGGATCACTTCATAAAATTGCCCTGGTCTGTTCATTCCCTATGAAGCATCTGACATTGGCCACTGTTGGAAGACAGGATACTGGGCTAAATGGACAATTGGTCTGACCAACTATGGCCATTCTTATGTTCTTAAATAAAAGTGAAATGACAAAAAGTAAACTAAGTAAGTTTTCCATTTTTGTTTTTCCTAGTGGGATATATTTAATGTTTCTTTCCTACCTACAAGTTGGCTCTTACTGCTTGCTTCTTCCCAGGAATAACGTCCAGACTCCAGGATGCCCATGTATCAGTAAGAGAAAGTTAGTTTTCCTGCCTATAATTTTTATTTCTCATAATGGAGGGCATCCACTAGTCTGGACTTCACTACATAACCAAACATTCCTGATAAAATTATAATGTTATGACTTTCGTTCTATTAATCCTACAGTCTATAATTATTTTATTCATGTTTTCTACTTAGCTATGCAATTTAAGATATGAAAGTAATCTCCTGAGTCAAAAGCTGGGCTGCACCATTCCAGAACAGGGAGTCTGAATTTAAAAGAGGAAGGAAAGAAGGATAAAGTCAAGCTGTCTCCTGTGTGGGGAAACAGGAGTAATGTCCAGACTACTGGATGTGCTCCATTCTGAGGAGGAAGTTTTCCTTCCCCATAATTCTATCTTCTCTTTTCCATTCACAGCTTACTCCATTTGGCTTCTCCCTGGTGAACTGCGTACTGTATCTCATCCCATTGCATGCTGACTCCTGCCTCTTAATATATTCTAGTAAGACAGGTAAAGTAACAGGCTGTGGGATTTGTGAACCTGTGTATACATGAAGGTTTGAGATGAAAGATTAAGTGAAGTCTGAAAACATATGGTGACAGGTGAAAAACCTTCCATGATGATCAGCTGACAGTTCTTGCGAGCTAAATTTCGCAACCTTTATTTTGGGTGAACACTTACCCACATGGATAGTGACTTCTATAAGGCTACTTGTGAGAGTAAGTGTTCACTAAATGAATAATGGTTGCACAATCTAGCCCGCTGTAACAGGAGATATAACGCTCCATAAGGCTGAGAACTAAAAACTGTGAGAAAAAATGTTACCCAGTGATGTTAGCCAGTGATGGCTAGAAGGATAAGATCACAAAAAAAATTTGTTTCTTAAGAAAGTCAGAACTTTTGGGACTCTGACTCAGCAAGAAAGGTATTCCATATAGAGCACACAACGTTAAATCTTGTTTAGAGATTATAAAAGAATGAATTGCTGTGGTGAGGTCTGTATTTGAAGGAAAAGATTGCAACTTTCTACCCAGGCACAAATGATAAAAAAAATTCTTAGCTAATGCTGCTGCTTGACCATTTAGTAGTAACTGGGGATTTGAAAGAATCCAGATTTATAGAGATTTTCACAAGAAGTGTGCAAACTTTATTGAACAAGTGCTCACGCTATTAAAGTTTTCTTAGGCTTAGGTCTGTTTGTAAAAGAAACTATTGCATAAAAGCTCAAAAAGTAAGGAATGGATATAATCTTCAAATTGTCATGTCTGCAGTTAGTGGCTACATATTGGGTAGTACTACTGAGATCTGACTTTTTAATAAAATACTTGTACATTTCAGATTCCATATAATACAGAATATACAAACCACAATGCATATATGATTTTATTGTAATTACACTAATATCTGAAAACTAGTGAACTGAGATTCATTCTCTAAAAATCCAGTTGGGATTCATTCTCTTGTGGAGTAGTTTTACGAAACTAAAACCAAAGTTAAGGCTTCTGACGTATACTGAACTCATCTCCAGCTTGAAGATCTGCATAGCGGGTCCTAATGTAAAAAATAAACCTTAAAGATTAAGGCAGTGCTTCTTAACAATAGGAGTAGTTCCCATGTCAAGTGTTTTATTACAAGTCAGGTTTTTCACTATCCTTCAATCTAGAATTCAGCAGATTTAGTATCTGCCTTAGTACTATGTCATGCTGGATTCCCAATCTGTAAAGAAGTAAGAAGAGTACAAAGACAGAAATATAAAGTGGGTCAGTGGAATGATTTATGGGGTAAGGTACTACTCAGTGTGAGTAAAGGTGGCAGAATTGAGCCCATAATGATTCATCACAGGATTAGGGTTACTTTTTAAACTGTTCAGCAGTTTATTTCTACTCAATTTATTCAAGTGAGTTTAATGGGGAGCACATCAATTTCAGTGGCTGTTACCTCAGGTCTTCATCAGGAGAGGTGATGCAGCACACCTGATAGTGACAGGATGCAGCAAGAGGAAGACAAGATGAGAAGAAATATCTCTGAAAGGAGTTTGTGTCCCTAAGCAAATATTTATTGCTTTCCTATAGATTAGGTACCCTGTGTAATGCAATACAAAAACAGAGCAAAATTCAGTGCGACTATTTGTGGAATAAGGTTGTGACATTACGCTCCATACTCTTTATGAAAATATGCTTATGATATGGATATGACAAAACTGAGATGTATTTTATGCAAGATGACTCATGTAAGGTATCATTGGAAAGGTTATGATTTACTGAATGTGTTATGCAATTTGTATGCATGTATCATTTTTGTATCTGAAGCTGGGAATTGTCCATGTCTCTGTATTTCAAATGTGCTATGTTGGATGAGGCCAAACAATGTTAATGACTTATTGAAGAAATGCACACAAGCATAAGGATCACCCCAGGAACTGTGTGCAATACAAACCTCTCAGAGATAGCTCTACACAGTGGGAACTGTTTGACCCAGGTCACAGCAAAAAAGCTTTCCAGCAAGTGGGGGAAAGATGTAAAAGAGGGACAATGACAACATGAAGGGTCCTCACTCTCCCTACAACAACACACCTGAAAACATCTGAGGAACAAAGAGTGAACTGTGAGAAGTGATGGTCCCAGGCTAAGATCTTTAACCTGCGTATGAAAACCTGGGAAAGCCAAGGCAACTTATGCCTTAAGAATCTGCCAGCCTGTTTATCTCTCAGGGTGAGAATTTGCTAATGTGTATCCTACCTATCTAGTGTGTTAAATTCAGTTTGCAACTTTTGTTTATTTACTAAGGTAATCTGCTTTGTTATGTTTGCTATCCTTTTAACCACTAAAAATCTACCTTTTCTAGTTAATAAATGTATTTTGTTTATTATTGAACTCAGTTTATGTAATTTCTAACTGGGGGGGGCAAGAAGTTGTGCACATCTCTCTTCACATTGAGGAAGAAGGTGGATTTTTATGAGCTTGCGCTGTGCAGATTTTTCTATACAGTGCCAGACAGTATTATTTGGGGTTTATCTCCCAAAAGGGGTGTGCCTGTGAGGTGCTAAGGGAGTCCTTTCACAAAGAGCTTACTTCAGTCTGTGACTGCAGCAGGGTATGGCCCTATTTCTGTGTGTGTGTGTGTGCGATGCAAGAGGCCCTAGAGCCTAATTCAGAAAGCAGGGAGAGGAAACTCAGGCTGACTGAGCAAGAGAGGCTCAGCAAAATCCCAGATCCCAGTACGTCAGGTGGCATCCCAGAATGGGGCTCCAACCCATCACAAAGGTATTCAATGTGAGTAAACCTGATGGAATTGTGTTATGGTGTATCCTCACCTCTCATGAGCAACTGTTGGGTGGACACAAATCTGCACTCTCTTTTTTTGCAATGTCCCATGTAAGCTGTTGCCCTTATTATCCTTCCAGCTAAGTCACACAAAATCTAAAATGGATGAACCCTTTCTGGGGTAACACAGTCCAACAAACAGTTGGCCCTCTTCAGGGTCTTCAGCCCCATCTCTGGGCCTGTTTAAACTCTAGCCCCTTTTTGTCTCCTTCTCCGTGCTTTTCCACTCCACTCCAGTGGCAGGAGTCAGCACCACCAGGTCCTATCCCAAGGACCCTATAAATAGCAGTAATGTGCTGCTTCCTATAATAGTTGCTGCTATAATAGTTCCTTGGGCCACTTCCCACATAGCTCCTTCCTCTTCCTTATCTCAGGGCTGAAGTTCTCTATCTGTTCCCTGCCTGAGCAGGGCCTCACCCAGGCCTCCTCACCATAGCAGCCTTCCAATCTTTCCACATCCTTCTGGTCCCAGCCAACGCCTGATCTGCTCAGCTCCTGCAGCTTCTTTTAACGGACCCTGCTGAACTCTGACTGACTGCTTCCTTGCAGCCTCTCTTGGCAGGCCTGGAAGACCCATCTATACTGCTGCTTTTCTGGGGTGGGATATGGTAGGACTAGGAGGACTCCAGCAGTGGGGCTCAAAGTGCCTGGTACACCCCATCACAAATTGGATCTATAATTCTCTTGAAGTGAAAACACTTCCAGTCCACTGAGTCCCTCAAAGATGTTGCACAGGAATATAGTTCTAGAAACACTAGCTATAACTGCTTCTAATTTTGAAATTTTTGTGCAAATCTTCCTGGAGTAATTTATATAGGGCTGGATTTTGCCACCCTTGGTGTTGAATAGTAACTGTTACCTGGCTTGATCCATTGATTTCAATAGGACTAACTACAGAGTAAGGTATTATTCAAGGTGAGTAAAAGTGGCAAAATTTGGCCCTTAATGTGTTGAACAATTTTTCTCCTACTTTTTTATCTGGAGCTGCCTATTACTTTGCTATTTTCTCATTAATACATGAGAGTTTAGAAAACAACCTATGTGATTTTTTTTAACCCAATAATAGTTGTAAATTGTGAGAAACAATTTCCATAGTTTTTTTTTTTAGTTTTATGTGAAACAGACTAGAGTCATTAAAGAATCCTTATTATCAGTCTTAACGTTTCCCCTCAATTCATTTCTTCCTTATTATTTAGTTATTTGATGTCTCACTAATATTTGAAAATTCTTATTGTTCTTACCATTAGTATCTATGCTAATCTAATCCAGTGTGTTTCTAATGCATCTGTCATTATATTATCCAAGCACTATTAAAAGGAATTCTGGTTTGGTACAGGTTGAACCTCTCTAGTCCAGCACTCTTTGGTCCAGCAACATCTGTAGTCCAGCATGATTTTTTTTATGCTTTATCTACTTATTTTCTTGTGCCAATACAGTAAAATTGTGTAACAACACTTAACACTTTGTTATGAAGAGAGCTGGTAAGCCTTGGCTAGGTGGCATTGCAAACATTGTTCTGTTTATTTGCCTCGGCGAGATAAAAATAAAAAGAGACCTGCTTGCTACAATATTGATCTCCTGTGGTTTGGCAAATTCTCTGGTTCAGCACCAGTCAGGTCCCCAGGGTGCTGGACTAGAGAGGTTCAACCTGTATTTTAGAAAATAAAGAATAATACTGAGTAAATGGAGGAAAAGAGAGATTTGTTTAAATACTATTTTTGCACTATGATTAATCTTCATTCTCAAATAAAAGGTGAGTGAGGCAGAGCTAAGCTATAGTAAGGGCAAACAAGCATTAATTTTCAGCACCCCAAAGTGTGACAGGCACTTTACAATACAAATAGACATTTTCTCTGTCCCGAAGACCTTATCATCTAAGATCCTGATTCTACAGACAATTATGCATGTGATTAACTTTGAGAATGAGTGTAGTAGTTCCCTTGAAATCAGTGAGACTACTGGCTGAAGTTAAGCATGTGTTTGCAGGATTAGAACCTATTAAATATGACTCAACAAATGGGGAAACAACCATAAGCAGAGCCGCTGGGGGGGGCAAGTGAGGCAATTTGCCCCAGGCCCCGGGCCCCGCAGGGGCCCCCATGAGAATGTTGGAGGCTCCCCCCACCTCTGTCTTCCCACACCCTCCAGCGCCTCAGCACGCTGCATCCAGGAGCGGCCCTGGACAGAGCTAAAGCGGAGTGGCTCGGGCGGAGCCTGAGCTCCTCCCACTCGGAGCTGCATAGTAAGGTGGCGGGGCTGCGAGCTCTGGTCCCACCAGAGCCAGGCCGCTGCAGTGCTGTCCAGGGGCCAGGGCAGCTCCTGGACGCGGCGCGCTGAGGCCCCGGGAGAGGTGGGACTCTGGGAGGCAGGCATAAACAGCATGGTAAGCCCCTCTGAGCCGGACACCCCCTGAACCCTTTCTCTGAGCCCAGCCTCTCTGAACCGGACACCCCCGACCTCATCCCCCCACAGCCTGACCCCCAGCTCTGAGCCTAGCCCCTGTGAACCGGGCACCCCCTGACCCAGACCCCAGCTCCCCACCCAGCCCTGGGCAACAGCAGCGCCACTCCCAGGCAGCAACAGCCCATTGGCACCAACCATCATCATCACCCAGCAACAGCCCATTATGTAGTTGCAAATGTATACTTACCATTAAAGCATTTAATGTTTTTAAATCATGTATTTTGTGTACACCTCAACTCCGATCTAACATGACCCAATATAACACGAATTTGGCTATAACGTGGTAAAGCAGTGCTCAGGAGGGGTGGGGCTGCACACTCCAGTGGATCAAAGCAAGTTCAATATGACACGATTTCACCGATAATGTGGTAAGACTTTTTGGCTCCCGAGGACAGCATTATATCAAGGTACAGATGTATTCTCAAATTATTAAAAATTAATTTTTGAATGTATTTCAATGGTTATTTTTTACATTTCCAAATACATGATACTATAGTATTGCAACTTTTTTTTATGGAAGGGGCCCCCGAAATTGCTTTGCCCCAGGACCCCTGAATCCTCTGGGCAGCCCTGACCATCAGGGAGTAGATGGGGTGGGAAGAATAATGGTTACAGCAAAAAACTAACATGCACATGCACATCACAGTAATTCTACTTAGTTTTTTAAAATAAATATTATACAGAATAGTAACCGCTATTATAATGCATGGAAAGTAATAGTGATGTAAAAAGTTGTTTCAAATGTGCTAACAAATTTGGTTTAAATTTTGCTTAAGTTGTGACAAATTCCTTATCCAGCACTTCAAGTATATTGCTGAGCTAATAAAAATACAACAACAAAATATGCAAAGCAGTTTTAAAAATTGCTTTGTGTCTACTTTATCTACTATTAATTCTAGGCAATCAATTATTGTGAAGGAAGACAGATGGGAATATTAGGAAATATCATTATTATGGGCATCAATAGCAATGGCTATAATTAAAAATACTTTTCACTATAGCCCCTTGTTTTCACATGTTCATAATTTTTGAAAACATACACCATTTATTTTTCCATACTTGGTCTCTGTCCAAAGGTGAATTCTTTATAAAAAGTTTTGATAAAATTCATTCTATTATTTTTGACTGAGAGAATGACATACACTTTTCTTAATTCAAACAATTTTTTAAAAACATATTTTGTATTTAACACTGCCTTATCAAAATTGACTGAAGGTAAAAGTTGACATGGAAATAAGCCTTAACAACAATTAGCGCTTTTTGGGGGGTCGAAAAACATTGCTTTTTAACTAAAGTTTGAAAGCTGTGTACTGAGTATGCATGGCATATTTTTTTGTTTTGAAGTGTGCACTTAAAAAATGACAAATGTGTGTGTATTCATGTTCAGAAAGCATAAAAATAGTTGGAAGAGTAGATATATTAGTGCCCTCCCACCAGCTCCCTCCTCAGCCCTTCAAATTGTGGGGGGAAAGAGGTTAAGAGGCATAATATGATCTAAGGCCTTTGATTGGTTTAAAATCTTGAATGTAAACAGCTACTGTAGATGCCACAAAAACATTATACCATCACAAATGGAAACGGGTGTGCACAATTATGATTAAGTTATGTGGTGAAATGAGGTCCACATGAGGAAAAGGTTTGAGAACCCTTGCTCTCAGAGAAGCTTCTTTTGCTAAGCTTTCTTTAATTAAGACTGTAGGTTCCTTGATATGAAGCTATTTAGATTGTGGATTATACAAGTTCTCTCAGCTGTGCCACTGACATCTGTAAGCATCTTCAACTGGAGATACATACCTTGAGGAGTTTACAAACTGATTCAGCTTTGCCAGTGGAGAAGAATGTTCTTAACTAGGACATCCTTAATTGGGGGCATCTAACAATAAGCCTGGGGGAAATCTGCACCACTGTGCACACACATATTTCATGTACCACCCATATTTTAAATTTTTTTTCAGGAAACAGCTTCTGCTGGAAAGTTGCTGCAGTCCCGACTTTTACCCAACAGAGAGTGCTATGGTGCTAGAACAGAGCAGCCGCACCCAAAAGAAAATAACTTCTGCAGTTCTGCCTTTTGCCACCAGAGGGCATTGTGGTGCTAGAACACAGCAACTGCTCCTGGCCAGCCCCTGCTATGACAGGGAAGAGAAAGAGCCTGCCTTTTTCTATCGTTGGGCCACATTCTGAGACAAGGGATATGGAGAGACAGACAGCATGGGGCTGCTTGTGGGTCAGAAAGGGGTTCATAAGGGCTAGTGGAGGACAGACTGGGGCAGAGGCTGAATGGGAGTGGAGGCGCAGGGCCACATGGGCAGAGGGAAAGTGGGGACAGAGCTACAGGGGGAAGGGAGATGGCTAAGTGGGTGCACAGAGATGCATGGGGACAGAGGGTGCAGGGACACATGGAAATGAGGGGAAGGGGCTAGCTGAGGGGTGCAGGGACACATGGGTACATGGGGAGGGGTGTAGAGCCATGTGGGGACAGGGGATATGGCAGAGCAGGGCACAGGGACACATGTGGACAGGGGAGAGGGTGCACGGACATTTGGGGACACAGGAAGGGGTGCAGAGCCACATGGGAATGGGGGAGTGGGTGTCTGAGTGGGGCTGGAGGGACACATGTGGATAAGGGGTGCAAGGATACATGAGGATGCAGGAACTGATGTGTGTGACTGAATGGGAGAGGCTAGCAATCAGCCAGGGTCTGCATGAGTGATGCTCCCTAACAATCCCTTCCCGCCCCACTAAAAACCTATTCCATACTTTTCCCACTGATACCCAACAGCCCTTCAATTTCAAACCCACGCTCCTTCCGAGCAATTACTTTCCTCTCCCTCAGCTCCTCCATTACCCCCAACTCTCACAAGCCTTTGCATAGCTTTTGAAGGGTGTGGGAAATACGGTTCTGTACTATAGTTTAAACGAATTATTACTCAGAGTTCTGTATTAATATGCCTAGTAAGCATCTATTTGTCAAAAACATTTCTTGACTCTTTTTTGTTGTCTGTATTGTTACATACTTGCTGACAGGTATTTTGAAATAAATTACCAAAATAATTTAAACGGGTGTGATTATATTGTGTTATTTTGACAAATAAAATATGCAGAATTTTAAAACATTGGCAGCAGAATGTTGAAAATTTTGGCACTGAATTCCCCCAATAGTATAACAAGTATGTAGACAAAAACTGAATAGAAAAACTGTACTGGCCATGACTGAAACTGCTGATGTTAGATATGCATAACTCTAAAATAGCTGAATGGATTTTCTTTGAATTTAGCTATCTTTTACTTTGATGGAGATTACCAAAACAAGCTAAATTTGAGGTTTCTGTCTTTTGCTGTTATTGAAGCACAACTTTCTGCTGTAAAATATGGGAACAGTGTGTTTTTTATGTTAATGTGACTCAAAAACAACTCAACTAATTAAGCTGAAAAAACTTAACCCTCACACACACACACTTTTGAGATCAGTAGTGATATGGGCTATTTCAGCACAAAAGCAGTTTGTTTGAGAAAGCCAGAGCCAACGGAGGAGTAGGGGCTAAAATGAAAGTTGTCTTTCTAGGAGCTACTATAGTCACTATAATTTTAATTTGTTCTGCAACTAATGCATATAGAAAACTTTTAATTACAATCTGTTTTGTGTGTGATGAGACTGGTGCATGGGCACAGCTTGACAATGCATGCTCCTGCAACCTTCATTCAGGTGAGCAGTCAGTCTTTCATAATGAATGTTGTACCAAATTGAGTGCTTTGTGTTAGCCTGTGATAATATGCTGTATTTGTCCTACAAGAGTGTATATATGTATGTGATAGTGAGGTGTGAGTGTGTGTTCAAAGTGCATTTGGCTGGGAATTTGGTATGTATGTTTGTATATGTATATGAGAGTAATGTGTATGTGTGTATATATATGATACAATTGGAGTACATGGACAATGGGTCCAATCATTTCTCTCCAACAAGACCCAAAGAGTGGTAATGGGCAACTTGTCCCCTCAAAGGTCTTCACGTGAGATCTATCTTATCCCTTTTCCTTCAGTATCTATGTAGGACCAGTTGGGCAGGTGGTGAGAGCACATAGGCTTTGCTACCAAAAATATACTGATGACATCCTTTGATATAACTCATTTTCTTGTGATGCCACCAATGCCTTCTCAGGGATATCAAAAGGTCTGCAGAAGATCAGCACTGGCTGAAGATTAGATGGCTCAAACTCAATCTGGACAAGACCAAAGTGGTGGTGACTGGATTGGGAAAATAACTTGAGCTGGGAAAATATCCTTCCCTGACTTTGAGGGTATCTTCCCACATTTCTCAAAATACTACAGAGCCTAGGGATCCTATTAGACTCTTCAAGCTTCAGTAACCAAGTACTGTCCAGGCAACACTTTCTTCTACCTCCAGCTTGCTGGGAAAACTCCAACTTTTCCTCCTGGAATGAGGATTTGGCCACAGTACATCACCTCCTGACTGAATTACTGTAACTCACTGTACCTAGGAGTGGAAACAATAGAAATGCTCCATTGTTATGCAGAATGTTTTGGCCCACCCCCTTAACACTACACCACAATGAGCACATTATCTATGTGATCCACTTTCCCCACTGGCTTCCAGTTCACGGCCACGACCAGGTCAAAATCTTGGCCTTTATCTTAAGAGCAATAAAAAGGTCACAACCAGATTACATCACTGCTGCCTCTCTATACATAACCCAGAAAGACATTGGTGCCCCTCTGGGATAACGCAGCTCAGGACAAAACATGTACAAATCTGAGCAAAAGCTCCTATAGAGGATGGACTAATTCAAAGTCACTCCACCTTTAATGCATACTGAACAAACTTCCTGTTGCTAAACCTTTCCCACAATAACTAGATTAGAATCTGATGTGATAAAAATATACATTTACAGGGACATCAATTTGAAAAGCACATTTTCATCTAAAGATATCATAGCTTCTGTTGTTATCCACAGCATTCCCAGCGCAGCAAGAGATTAGAAGAATTACTGTTGTTCCTTTTCCCGTCAGGTAGCTTCCTTTGTGAATTTTTCAACACTTTGTAGAGAAATGTAAATATATCTTAGTACGATTGCTATAAAAGTGCTAAGTAATACCAGTCTAGGTTGTCTATGTAGGAGTGTGTTAATGTGCTTGTGAGTGTGTGCTACCTGTATGTGGGTGAGTACTGCATCAGGCAAGGGTGCACTCTGCATGGGGAGGCTCTGAGTGCTCTGGGGTGAGGGGGGCATGGGATTGGGTTAGCTCTGAGGGTGAAGGGGCACTCTGGGGGAACAGGATGGGAACTAGCTGTGTGGGAGAGGGTAGCAAGATGGGAGGTAGCCATGGTAGGGGATGCTCTGTAGGGTGCGAGGAGTGGGATGGGGGTAGATGTGGGGTGATGGGTCGCTCTGTGGGATGGGAAGAGCAGGATGGAGTAGCTGTGGGGTGCGGGGGTGCTCTGTGGGTCACAGGACGGCGGTAGCTATGAGGTGAGGGGGCATGCTGTGGGATGACAGGAGCAACACAGGGATAGCTGTGGGGTGAGTGGGAGGAGATAACTGTGGGGTGAGAGAGGCGCAGGGTGGGGTAGCTGTGAGATGAGGCGGCATAAGGCACGGCAGGGAATAGCTGTGGGGTGAGGAGGCATGAGGCACGAGACGGGATAGCTATGGGTGAGGGGCACGCTGTGGGGGGCACAGGACAGGGATAGCTGTGGGGTGACAGGATGTTCTTTGGGGTGGGAGGAGAAGGACGGGGATAGCTGTGGGATGAGAGGGCGCGAGGCACAGGATGGGGTTAGCTGTGAGGTGAGGGGGCACGAGGCACGGGACAGGGGTAGCTGTGGGGTGACGGGGCACGAGGCATTTGACAGGAGGTGGCTGTGGGGTGACGAGGCACGAGGCATTTGACAGGGGTAGCCGTGGGTGATAGAGCGTGAGGCACAGGATGGGGGTAACTGTGCAGTGATGGGGCGCTCTGTGGGGTAGGAGCAGCAGGGCAGGGGTAGCTGTGGGGTGACAGAGCATGAGGCACGGGATGGGGGTAACTGTGCAGTGACGGGGTGCTCTGTGGGGTGGGAGCAGTACAGCGGGAGTAGCTATGGGGTGAGGGGGCACGAAGGACGGGACGGGAGTAGCTGTGGGGTGGGAGGAGCAGGGCGGAGGTAGCTGTGGGGTGAGGGGGCACGAAGGAGGGACGGGAGTAGCTGTGGGGTGGGAGGAGCAGGGCGGGGGGAGCTGTGAGGTGAGGGGCGCGAGGCACGGGACGGGAGTAGCTGTGGGGTGGGAGGAGCAGTGCAGGGGTAGCTGCAGGGAGGACGCTCTCTGGGGTGGGAGCAGCAGGACGGGGATAGTTGTGAGGTGAGGGGGCGCGAGGCACGGGACGGGGGTAGCTGTGGGGGGACGGGGCTCTCTGTGGGGTGAGTGCAGCAGGGCGAGGGGAGCTCTGCCCCGTGTCACACAGCTGCGCGGCTCCTCGCCCTACGTAGCGCACCCCCGTGTCCCCAGCCGCCCTGGCCGCGCAGGACACCGGCGAGCGGGCCGTTGAGCACGGAGGAGGCGCCTCCTCGGCCGTCATTTCCGCCGTGTGTTTGAGTGGGGGTGGGGGGGCAGAGCGCTCTCCGCCTCCTCCTCCTCCGCGGCGGCCGGAGATACAGACCCAGCGCGGGTGAGGGAGGGGAGGCAGCCGAGCCAGCCGCAGCGCCCGCGGGCGGAGCCGCCAGACACCCCCTCCCGCCGGAGCGACACCGCACCCTCCCCCCAGCGCCCGGCCCGGCCCGGCCATGGGGAACGCAGCCACCGCCAAGAAGGGCAACGAGATCGAGAGCGGTGAGTGAGACAGACCCCGTCCCCTGGGGAGGGGGCCCAGCGGGCTTGGGCCCAGCGCGCACACAGGGCCGGCCCAGGCCCCGCGGCCTAGCGGGCTGCAGCGCGGAGCCCCCTGGCCAGCGCAGGCCTTGCAGCCAGGGCTCTGCCTAGCCAGGTGCCCGGTACCCTGCGGGGGAGGGAGGGGGGAGATCCAGGCTGTAAGGTGCCCGGGTCCACGTCTCCTCCAGCCTCGTAGCTGCTGGTGCATCGCCCATCCCTGGGTTTAGTGTTTTGAGCAGCATGGTTGTAAGCGGCTTAAATCGCCTTGTCCCAGCCTAGCGTAGCGCCGAGCCAATGCCGCGCCGACCCGCTGTGCCAGGCTGTCCCACAGCAGGTGTCTGTCACACTCACAAGCTGCTGCTCTACGAGCTTCTCCCATCTTAGTTGGCTTCCCAAAGAACCAGCCTCTGCTTCTGGAGGAGGAGGGGTTGATCTAGAGCAGTCTGTCATCCCCCTAGCCTTCAGCCTTTCAAGTGTTCCACAGCGTTTATTTCTCCACCCCTGTACACACCTTTGATTGCAGAGACGACATTGAGTTGGTATCATTATACAGCTTTCTGACTATGCTGTGATTTATCAGTGCATATGTATTTTTATCCTACTGGTGTGAATGTAGGACAGAAACTCCCCAGTCTTCCTGGATTGCTGAACATTGTCATCTCCTCCCCCACAAACTATGTAGGAATCTCATTTAGTGTGTCTGTATTGTTGGGATGTATACATTCTACTCATTGAAGTATTTATTTAGGTATATAGGTAAAACGTTTATTTTAAGTTTCTTTTGGTTTTTACAAATGAGCGAGGTAGCTCAATATTGAACTATGTGAATTTGTGGATTTTGGGGGTTTGTTCCAGGTATATCATCATGATCGTTAAATAATTTAAAGCTGATTAAATGCACCAAACTCTTTTTTGTTTAACTGGCTCTCTTACTACTTTATAACCTTGGATAAGTTTCTGTTGGGTAAATTGCATGGTAGGGTCCAGTGTAAAACTGCTTATTTAAAGAAATACTGAACGTTTACAAATGCTGTATTCTTACAACAGTGTCTTACCTCTATCACTAAAAACACCATTGGATTATTATAAATGAAGGAACTTTAAATTTGCTGTTGTCATTGTTTGTTTGTTTACTTTTTCCATTTATTTATCCCTTAAACGTAGTCTTGCAATCAGATTTATGCAGGTAGACCCCACCCACCACCACCACTACTCACACAGAGCTCCATTGATTTTTCTGGATTCATTTGCAGGATTGGACCTTTGCTTGGACAGTGAAACTAGACTGTTCAGTTTTAGTTTCTGGTTCAAAAGCACTAGTGTGTGATGGTAGAGTTTTTTGATTTACAAATATTTTATGAGATATTTAAAAACTATTTTGATCTTTTTAAAAGATCATATTTGTTTGGTTTTATAAACATAAAAATACCCTGCACCTGGACAACTTCTGAAATGCTAATGATAAAACATTGCATTATACTTCTTTGACAGCCATATTTCTGCTGGTTTATCTTGTTAAATTAAATCTTTGGTTAATGGGAATAATAAAGACTTGCATTAGTCTTTTACACACCACCAAATAAAGCATTTAGGAATTCTGAAGCACACAAACAGTGTATTTCAGAACTTCTCTCTCTCTCTCTCATTTTTGAAGTGTTTACTTATAAAATGAAAGTCCTGGATAGATTGCTGTAATTAGATTTGTAATTTGTCAGCATACTTAACACTAGGAATTTCTGTAGTGACATTACTTTTGTAATTAGGGGATGAAATAGTCCCTTTCTTCTCTACCACTTGTATAAGACCTGGATTTGTTAACTGTGTGGGATCAAATAATTGTAAATTTGTATGTAGTAAATTATTGGAAGCAAAAAGGGATATTCAGACTTGTTTATAGGAGTAAAAGTCTCTCAGGAAAAAGAGTGATTTGGATTTGTTGTTAAAGTCTGGTCTAAATTTTCTTTGATCCCCCAGTCTTTATGCTTCTTTTCTGAAGAGTATATGATGCTTGATTTGCATCATATACTCTAAACTCTAGAACACTTAATAATGTGGAATAAACTATGCAGGGTGGCAGCAGAAAAATACCCAGGGATTACTAAAGGGTGATAATATGCCCTTAATCCATGCATGCAACTCATGGCATTATGCATGTCAAGAGCATACTGAGGTTTTTGAAAGAACAATGGAGGGTAACTTGGCTTGTACTGATTACTACTTGCAAAAGCAAATGTAGTTTAGTTTAAGAGCTCTTTTACTGTCTCTGGTCAATTTAGATTATAACCATATGATTGAGTGGTCCATTTATGTAGCAGAACCTGATATGCTGAAATGTAGTCTTGGTGTTTTCTTTAGCTTTTTGTCTTTGTTACAAATGACTTCAGTAACTAATAATGAGCTTTGTATGGTTGCAGAATAAATAGTTGTATGTTAGTCGAAATAGTAGAATGCAAAACATAATCTTAAAAACTGCATCCAAACAAGACTTGCAAGTGAATGGAATCAAAATGGTAATTTCCAATCTACTGCACTATGTTGTAGAAGGTAGCATAAGATACCTTTTGTATCTGGGACTAAGAGGGAGTCATAAATTGGTGTGACTTACATCATATTGTTATCTAGTATGTAAGCAGGTGGATGTAAAAGTGGGATGTAGCCTACTTCACTTGATGTTTTATACTGTTAGTTCCTTTTTCTGCTATCCCCCTCTCTTCCAGGCTATCATTGCATATAGTAAACTTATGCCTGGTATACATCTAAAATTTAGGTTGATCTAGCCACGTGGCTCAGAGGTGTGGAAAAACTATTACCCTGAGTCACACAAACCTAAACCCTGCTATACATATCACAGGTCAACAGAAGAATTCTTCCACAGACTCAATCTACCTCCTCTCAAGTAGGTAGTTTAACTGTAGCAATGAAAAAATTCCTTCTGTTGCTGTAGCAAGTGTCTACACCAGGGGTTCTCAGGACAAATTTTTTTGGTGGCCTCAATGTGTGGCTCCCAGCTCTTTCTGGTGGCCACTCTCACAGTTTCCTGAAATACTTAATTAGCTTTAAGAAAAACAATTAAATATAAACATCCAAATCATTATAACTTATTTATTGCTAGCTAGTAAGTCTGTTGTGAAAGGTGATATTAACATACAAATATCACTTTTCACAGCAGACTTACTCAGCGCTGCCAAGCCTGGGGACAAATTAAGCCCTGGATAAGGGTTAGGGGGGGGTGGGGAGTGGAGCTAGAGCCTGAATCCTTGCTGCTGGAGCCTAGGGCCTACCACTGTGCAGCCGGAGCCTGGGATTGGAGCCCAAAGCCCCGCTGCCAGAGCCTGCCAGCCCACCACCCCAGAACTGATGCTCAAAGCCTGAGCCCCACCACCCTTGGGAAGGTGAGGAACTCGCTGGCTGCTTGGTCCTCCAGCATTGTGCCTCAGGTGTCTCCAGAAGAGGGCAGGGCCCAACCCCTGTTGGCAGCCCCAGCAACCAACACCAAAGTGGTGCATCCAGGAGCAACAGGGAGAGGGAGGGGCTGTTATTCCCCCACACACACACACCCCAGGGGGCTGTGGCCAAAAGAAAAGCCCCTGGTGGCCACGTTTGAGAAACACTGGCACACTGTGGTGCTACAGTTGTGCCACTGTTAATCTGTAGTATCATTGGGCCAAAATCAGAAGTGAGATAGAAAAAGTAAGCTGCTTTATCTGGGTGGACACCATTGACTTTAATGGGGCACCACATAGTATAAAAGTCTGTGATGGTTGAGAAGCTTGCAGGATAAAAGCATTCATAACTTGCATATTGAGTGGATCAGAAGATAATGTAAATTACACAAAGTTGGATTTCCTTAAATGCATTTCTGCGTTTGGCCTTTTGTCTTTGTATACGTTTAATAGGACACAATGGACTAAGTTTTTTTTTTTTTCTTTTTTTATCTATATGACCCCCATTGAATTTCCTGTATATGAGAGCAAAGTTTGCCCCACTGTCTAAATAGCTGAATCTGGTTTAGCGCAATTTTAAATATAACGTGGAGCAAATTAAATTTAAAAAGAACCCTTTGTTGATTTACCGTAACTTATAGCTATCTGTGGAAGAAAAGAGTTATGTTTTATTTATATTTTAACGTTAGTTTTATTAAGATGAATCTTTATCTTGGGTGCAGTTTTAATAAAGGAAATATGACTTTACTGTAGACTTCTAAATTAGAACAAGAACAACAAATGACATTTGGTCTCATAAATTGATCTCTTGCTCTAGAGCAGGGGTTCTCACAGTGGGGGTCAGGACCCCTCAGGCGATCACAAGGTTATTACATGGGGGGTCATGAGCTGTCAGCCTCTACCCCAAGCCTCACTTTGCCTCCTGCATTTATAATGGTGTTGAATATATTTTAAAGTGTTTTTAATTTACAAGGGGAGGTTGCACTCAGAGGCTTGCTATGTGAAAGGGGTCACCAGTACAAAAGTTTGAGAACCATTGCTCTAGAGTACATGATCAGTTTGATAATGTTTTAACATTATCTGGCCAGTCTAAATAGTGTTGAATAAGTTAACCACATCAATTGCAAAGTTTATAGGAAGTATTTGTTCTTTCTATAAATTATGAGAAATCTAGTGCTTTTGAGTAATATGTAAAGCTCTGCATTACTTGCTCTTTTTTTTTATCTGTGAAATAGTGCACACATGCAGTTACAACATTAATTAGTTTGGAAATTGGTTTTTAATCTTTTACCATCTTCTCTGAGGGAAGAAAGTTGTTGCAGTTTTGAATCTCAGAATAAAATCTTAAACTTACCCCCCCGCCCCAAAAAAAAACCCCAACTTTTTTTGGTTATTCTAATATTAGTTACTAAATTATATTAAAGAACACATAGGTGATTAGAATACTCTTTAACTGCTATTTAATTGAAAGTTTTGTACACTTTTTCTGTTCTTTATATTCATTTTGAAACAGCTCAATTTCAGTAGCTTTTAAGTTAGTCACTAGTCTTTGTCCTTGCCACTTTTTTTTAACAATAATGTGAGATATGGAGTTGCTTGATTTTTTTTTTTTTAACTTTTTTAGAGTTGATGTGGAAGCTTTGAAGATTAGGTGTAGTTTAATTTTGATTCCAAATACCTCCTCTCATTATCTGAGAACCATATATTGCATTTACAGGAATGGTTGGACTATGCTCTAACAGGTCTTACAAGCTCAAACTTCTGTGATCTTTAGATGTACACGTTTGGGATGGGGGGAGATGGATAGTGGCTCCTTTAAGGGTCCCCATCTCCAAAAGTTAGGAAGGATTGTCTCACTGGGGGTGGGATGGGAAGGTATCACCTGAGAGGGTGCTTTGGCTGGTTTGCTCAGATATGTCATTGGCCCTTATACAACTGAGAAAGTATATATAGACCCTGTGCCTCCAGCCTGAGCGCCCTCTCATTGATTAGCATAGTACCAGGATTTTAGGTCTGCTGTGGACATTTTGTTAGTAGCCTTTTTTGGGACAGGGAAGGAATTTTCACCTTATGGTGAGATTGGCCAGAATGGGGTGACTGTTCAGGTCTTCCCCACAGCTGTTCGGGGATACAGTGGAGTTAGGAGATAAAGGTCAAGTTGTGACACTTTAGCAGGTGTCTGATGCAGGTGTTCATTTCTTAAGGAGTCCTGTTCCCTGATTAAACTAGAATTATAAATAGACTTAAGGGAAGAAGCTGGGAAATGGGGCTGGGATTCCTAAGGTCTGGGGCAGTGAGGAAACAACCCAGTTCTTTAACCTTCATATGAGGGGAGGACATTGGGATCCTAACAATGTTTTTGGGGACCAGCTATGGAGAAGTAGGGGTTGAGGGGCATCTCTCCACCAGGTTGAAATTATTCATAATGTTGAGTGCCTGGTAATTCCCAGATGAATTAAGGTGATAAGGTTGTCATCAAATTAAACTATGGGCCTTGCATCTTGTGTTTATTTTTCCATGTGTCTGGGACAATGCGCGTCTGTCACATGCTCGCTCTCCCTCTCTCCAAACTAGTAACACTGCAATATCTTCTGTATGAGGGTGCGCCTATTACTGTCAGCCCTTCTTTGCATTCCCCTGAATTATTTGATGCATTGTTGTTATGTATTTGTTAGAAGTGCTTTGCCTTACCAGTCAATTTCAACAGTTCTGAAGAAGCTATCTTTGGGGGTGTGGAGGGTTGTTTATTCTTCATGTCCAGTCATTATTTGGTCCCTCCATTGAGGTTACCAATACACGTTAGTAATATAGTTGGCAGTTCCTGTAACATAGATGTTTGTTTACTAAGAATTGGACAGGCCATCAGTTCATTTCATACAGCCATTGGACAGCCATTCGCTGATACACGGCTGTGTCACTACTCACCAGTGGTATAGAGGTGAACAATTCTATACTCCATTTCTAATTTCCTGAGTCACTCAGTCCCCTGTAACGATAGTCTTTTGGACATTGGGATGTGATATTTAGGGTTTGACTGTAGTTTTGTTCAATGGTAATAATCCTTTTGTACAGTGAGTTTATGCTCTTTGACTTTGAAATTGCAAATTGACAACTTCTGAAGTCTTGTTTACACATTTAAATACAATAGATATAGGGAGTATATCCTGAAGGGTACATAAAAGGAAAATCTTTACTCCAGTGATGTTTCTTGTACATCTACCATCCACAAATAATAGATTTAAAATTGTAGTCCTATATTTTGTGCTCAAACTGATATTTATTAATGATTTTTTCAGCATTACTATTTCACCTTCTCAAAATCAATATTGGTTCCAGTTACTTGCTGAACTAACATTTGAAAATATCTTTAGTGGAATTATCCTAGTTAGTGTTTTGGGGATGGTCACATGTGAGAATCTCCTTTCAAAAGGGACTCAAGATTAGAGGAGCAGAGGTCTTACAGGTTAGCATTGAGCTAGATTTGCTGAAATGTGTGGGAAATCTTGTGCAATGCCAATTCATAGTTTGCCTGTCCATAAACTACAATTTATTTTGTTTTAGTGTAATTAAAAAAAAAAACCCAAAACTTTTCACAGCTCAAAATTCCCTAATAGCAATTTAAAATAATACATAGAAAAGATAGTCCTACAGCAGCATAACAAATTTATGTTAACATTTTGGAGTTGTTCCATCCTTTTGAACATTTAGCTACTGTCCGTTGTTCCTGTTTGTGGGCTCAGATTGTTTTCCACTTTAAAATATCTTAAGTCATTTGATGCATTGTTATGTATTTGTTAGTAGTGCCCATTCATTTACCCACCCATCCACTCTCAGAAGCATGTCAGTATCAAAAGTCATGAACATGTTTTGAAGAATCATTGAATACTTGGCTTTTGCAATTTTTAACGTAACTAAGGCTTTAGGCTTGTCTACACTTACATTTTATAGCGCTCTAACTTGCTGGCTCCGGGGTGTGAAAAATCACCCTCTTGAGCACAGTCAAGTCTGGGTGCTTTCAAGTGGTAGTGTAGAAAGGCACTGAGCGCTGGGAACCGCGCACAGAGCTAATCGCCTTGGGGAGAAGGATTACCAGGAGCATGACCATACTGCATTTCAAAGAGCTGTTGCAGGAGCGTTCCTGCGACAGCACTTTGAAGTTTCCAGTGTAGCCATGCCCTTTGTCTACCCTGCACAGTTATTGCAGTAATTGGTACCAACCACTGGGTGATTGAGCAACCAATCTGAACATCTAGATTAGCCTAGCCCAGGTGTTAGTATTCCTACAGCAAATCCCTACCTGCTTTCCTGTGTCCTGACTATTTGTACACTCACTGGCATGTACCTGTGGGCATATTCCGTGGTTCTTTGTGCTAAGACGCTTCAGTATTCTTACCCAGTAAAATGTGTCAATTGCAGGTCTTGCTGTAGGGATTGACAGCACAGTAGATGTAATCATGCCTTCACGAGTTAGGTTATCACAAGTTGATTAGCCCCATGATTGCTTACGCCATGGTGTATCTTCTGGCTCAGATCAAGTGCAGTGAAGATGCAGTCTAAAGGTTTGTCTTCACTGCTGTAAAAGGATGATGTTTTGCAGTGGGGTGACATTCATGAATTATCCTAAGGTAAAAATACAGTGAAGATAAGGTATTTTAGTTTTACTGCAAGATAAACTTGCTGAGGCCAAGTTCACCTCCATGAGTTTACATAGCAGTAAAACTAGAATGCCTTGTCTTCACAAATTTTTTTTTTTTAGGATAGCTAGTGCATGCTAATTACCCCAACATAAAAAATTCAGCTTTTTTAGCAGTGAAGACGGGCCCAAGGAGAATCTCAAGTACTGTAAATCAGTAATAGGTATTCTACAAGAAGACAATTGTCACGTCATAACACAGAGAAACATAAAATATGTCTCCTATGACATTTGCAGTGTTGCTGTAGCCATGTAGGTGCCAGGATATTAGAGGGACAAGGTGGGTGCGGATCCAATAAAAGGTATTTCAACTTCTGTTGGTCAAAGAGACAAGTGTAGCTGAAAAATGTCTCTCTTTCACCAATGCAAGTTGGTTCAATAAAAGAGATTTTCTCACCCACATTGTCTTTCTTCCATGACATGGTTGTTCTTTACCAGAGTAAATGTGACATCCTGATGATTATCCTGAACCAAGTTTTCTCCATAAGAACAATAGAGGAACTGTTGTTGTGCTTTGTAGTGGCTGTTTTTTTTGGTAGGCGTTGTATCTGCTTGATAGAATAAGGTAGGCTAAAATAATTAACCATCTTATCTAAGTTGTTGAAACAATCAAGAAAGCTAGAAAATCCTTTTTCAACTTGAAGCATCATTCTCAGATATACTAGCGTGTTCGGTCTATTTGATTGTTTGTAGGGGTACATTTTTGGTTTGTTATCACACTGTAGCTGATAAATTTTTATCTTACTGTTAAAAATTTAGGAATGTTTAACCACAGGGCGCCAGGAGTTCTGATTTCTTACTGCCAATAGCAAGTACATACTTGGTAAACTATTGCACTTGGGGTAAGCCTGTGCTACAGCAGCCGCACTACAGCTGTGTTGCTGTGGCACAGTAGTTTTGACATTTCCTACATAGATAGAAGGGGTTTGTCCATCAATGTACATCTCTACCCTGATATAACGCGGTCCTTGGGAGCCAAAAAATCTCACCACCTTATAGGTGAAATCACGTTATATCGAGTTCAGGCCGGTACAGGGTGCTGGACTGGACCGGCTTCCCCATGGTGATTTAAAGGGCCTGGTGCTCCAGCCGCTGCGGGGAGCCCTGGGCCCTTTATATCACCACCGGAGCTCTGACAGCAGGACTCTGGCGGGGATTTAAAGGTCCCGGGGCTCCTTTCAGCGGCTGAAGCCTCTGGCCCTTTAAATCATCGCCTGAGCCTGGCTGCCAGAGCCCTGATGAGGATTTAAAGGGCCTGGTGCTCCAGCTGCTGTGGGAAGCCCTGGTCCCTTTAAATCATCGCTAGAGCTCTGGCAGCGAGGTCGGGCGGTGATTTAAAGGGCCTGGGGCTCCACACAAATTCAGATATAATGCGTTAAAGCAGTGGGGCTCAGGTGGCGCTTTAAAAGGCCTGGGGCTCCCCGCTGCTTTACCGCGTTGTATCTGAATTTGTGTTATATTGGGTCGCATTCTGTCGGGGTAGAGGTTTAGTTAATCCACCTCTCTGAGATGTGGTAGGTTGGTCAACAGAATAATTATTTCCTTGATTTAGTTGCATCTACACCAGAGGGTTAGGTTGACCTAACTACAGAAATCAGGATGTGAAATTTTTCACGTCTGTGAGTGACGTAGTTTCTAGGTTGATTTAATTTTTAAGTGTAGCTCACGCCTTGCTGTTAGCACTGAAAAACAAACACACTAATTGTGGTTTTAAAGAAGGATGAAAGAAAAACCTGGCAGCCTGAGTAGCTATTGTATCAAAGGAGCAAACCTGAGATTTAAACACGAAAAATACTGTTACTTTCTCTGCACCTAGAATCCGTTTTTTGTTCTTGTCCCTGAGAAGTGAATTGGAGATGACATAATTAATGGTATATATGCATAGATGAATAGACAGATAAACTCCAGTAGTATTTATGGTGACTTTTGATTAATGTGATATTAAGCAGTTTGAATTTCTTTGTCTGTGTTACAATGGGTAGTGGAACAGTAGGTGATACGTTTAATTTAGGGCTGTCAAGCGATTGAAAAAAATTAATCTCGATTAATCGTGCTGTTAATAATAGAATGCCATTTATTTAAATATTTTTGGATGTTTTCTACATTTTCAAATATATTTCAATTACAACACAGAACACAACGTGTACAGTGCTCACTTTATATTTATTTTTATTACAAATATTTGCACTGTAAAAAACAAAAGAAATAGTAGTTTTCAGTTCACCTAATACGAAAACTGAAGTGCAATCTCTTTATCATGAAAATTGAACTTACAAATATAAAATTATGCATTAAAAAATAAAACAGTTTTTTTGTACAATGTAAAAGTTCAGAGCCTGCAAGTCCAGAGCCTGCAAGTCCACTCAGTCCTACTTCAGCCAATCGCTCAGACATACAAGTTTGGTTGCAATTTGTAGGAGATAATGTTGCCTGCTTCCTGTTTACATTGTCACCTGAAAGTGAGAACAGGCATTCACATGGCACTGTTGTAGCCAGTGTCACAAGATATTTACGTGCCAGAAGCGCTAAAGATTCCTAAGTCCCTTCATGCTTCAACCACCATTCCAGAGGATATGCGTCCTTGCTGATGATGGGTTCTGCTCAATAACAATCCAAAGCAAAGCGGACCGACGTATGTTCATTTTAATCATCTGAGTCAGATGCCACCGACAGAAGGTTGATTTTATATTTTGGTCGTTTGGGTTCTGTAGTTTCTGCATCAGAGTGTTGCTCTTTTAAGACTTCCGAAAGCATGTTCCACACCTCATCCCTCTCAGATTTTGGAGACACTTCAGATTCTTAAACTTTGGGTGGAGTACTGTAGCTATTTTTAGAAATCTCACATTGATACAGTCTTTTCATTTTGTCAGATCTGCTGTTAAAGTGTTCTTAAAACGAACATGTGCTGGGTTATCATCCGAGACTGCTTTAACATGAAGTATATGGCAGAATGAGGGTGAAACAGAACAGGAGACATACAGTTCTTCTCCAAGGAGTTCAGTCACAAATTTAGTTAATGCATTAATTAATGGAAGCATGTCCGCTGGAGTTGTGGCCAAAGCATGAAGAAGCATACTAATGTTTAGCATAACTGGCATGTAAATAATTGTAACGCCAGCTACAAAAGTGCCATGCAAATGCCTGTTCTCACTTTCAGATGACATTGTAAATAAGAAGCAGGCAGCAGTATTTCCCGTAAATGTAAACAAACTTGTTTGTCTTAGCGATTGGCTGAACAAAAAGTAATACTGAGTGGACTTGTAGGCACTAAAATTTTACATTGTTTTGTTTTTAAGTGCAGTTATGTAACAAAAAAATCTAGATTTGTAAGTTACACTTTCATAATAAAGAGATTGCACTACAGTACTTGTATGAGGTGAATTGAAAAATAGCATTGCTTTTGTTTATCATTTTCACAGTGCAAATATTTGTAATAAAAATAATATAAAGTGAGCACTGTACATTTTGTATTCTGTGTTGTAATAGAAATCAATATGTTTGAAAATGTAGAAAAATGTCCACAAATATTTAATAAATTTCAACTGATATTCTATTGTTTAACAGTGTAATTAATCGCAATAAATTTTTTTAATCACAATTAATTTTTTTGAGTTAACTATGATTAATCGACAGCCCTAGTTTAATTATTATAGTTTAAGCTTGCAATAAGTTTAATGTATTCATCTTCTAAATGGGTTTTATAGATGAGTGTAAAATATAACTTAATCACAGATAAAACACTTCTGTCTATAATAAGACAATAGTTTTATTCAAATTAGCAAGGTTCAGGCATTTCTGTGTTAACTGACACTTGAGTCAGTCTGGTACACAGAGGTTCTAGTCATATAATTCCAGTTGACAAAAATAGGGCAGGAGTGGAAAGGGAGAAGGTGTTGCAGGGCTAGAATCAGTGTGGGAGGTGGTACCAGTGTGAAGGTTTGAGACTCTTTTAACATGCACCAGTATGGCAAAGGCAAATGGTACACATTGAATTAATACAGTTGACAAGTCTATATCTTTAAAATGTCTGATGACTTCTGCTACAGCTTTGATATTTATTTTTTTTTAAATGAATATAGTTTTTAATGGCTAATTTATGTTTAGGTAATACATGCATTGATGGGAAATACACAAAGCTATAGTAGATTTATTGGACAAATAAACATTTAGCTGTACCAAAATAGCTTAGTGTATGTATGGTAAGGGTACAAGCTTGTGAATGCAGGTTATTTACCTGATTAAAATAATTGTTTTGAGCTTTGGAAGTCCTTTGAGCCTGATTGTCCCTCGCTTTCACTGGTGTGAAGAGAGAGTCAGGCCCATTTTGAATACATCTATATCGTTGTACTTTTCTACAGTGTTCTCTGCAAATCGGAAAAATAGTATTGTTCTTAGGGCTGCTGTTTTTAAAATTCTAGGCCTCAGTGACACAGTTGGATTAGTGTTGGAGCCCCATTGAAATCTGGCACAAGGGTCCATCCAAGCAAGGTGGTTTCTGAGACTGGAGCTCCAGTTTGTAAAGTTATTGGGAGAATAGATTATCAATAGTGCATTCCAACATTATAGCCTATCATCAAACTGGCTACTATGCATGTTTACTAAGTCTGTGCTCCAAATACTTTAGCTAAGTTACGTTTTTAAAAGTACTCATTTTCTGTAAACTGTATTTCAGAGTGAAATAATTTAAGACACCATTTCATATTACAGATTAATGTCCTGCATAAATATCAAATTGCAAAACAAAGCAGTTTTAGTTCCAGGAGTCTTCAATAGCTTCATATACAGCTAGGTGTCCTGGAAGGTTCATTGTGGATAGTGCTTCTGTAGAGTTGAACAATTATTTTTATATTCATTAGAGTTATGTTCTCCTTGGTGAATTTTTTGTATGCCAAGTTAATGATAAAACTTCAGAAACTAAAATGAAAATTGAATTTATCTTAGATATCTGTGCTGAATGCTCTTAATTATGGTGAAGAATGGTGTAATATTAGGTACGATAAGTTATGGCATATGGTACTTTATTTAAGGTAAATGTATCTCTCTGCCAAGTGATGGCCCCCACCCCTAATTGTCTACACTACTTTAAAGGCTATAAGTGGGTATTCAGTACACAAAAATGGTCTTAACTCAATATTCATTTCAAGTTGATGGCTTACTTTTAAGGTGGAACACTATTACAGTTTTAATCAAGAAACAATGTTAATGGGGAATGTTCAGACTCACAGTTTATGCCATCAGCTTCCTGAAAGTTTGCCCAGCTATCTGTACACCCCTTAACAGAACGTAATGCTTTGCGTCGTTACTCTAATTAGCTGCTATAGCATGGTTTTTTATTTGAGGTAGCAAATAATAGAAAATAAACTTGTAATCCAACAACATATTGTAGAAATGTTTTAACAAGTGAACTTCATATTGTTTTTTAATTACATTTATAAAACAAGAAAACTGAGGATTCCTCAAAAACCTGAGAGATGGAAATCCTACCAAGTGTTGTTATAGTACAACAATAATACTGCATTCTGACCTGTTTTCCCCTCTAATTTAATATATGTCTATGCTGCAAATAAACACAAAACAAAACCCACCCCATGGCAGCGAATCTCAGAGCCTGTGTCAACAGACTCAGGCTTGCAAGACTCGCTATTGGGCTGAAAAGAGCAGTTTAGATGTTCCCACTCGGGTTGGAACCCAGCCTCTGAAATCCACCCCACTTGCCTGGTTTCAGAGCGTAGGCTCCAGCCTGACAGGCTGCTCTGCTATTTTTACTCCTGTAGTGTAAGCCCCGCAAACCTTAGTCAGTTGAGCCTGGCTCTGAGACTTGCTGCTGCAGTGGGGGGTGGGGGCGTCTGTATTTTTGCAGCGTAGACATACCCATAGCGCTGATCTACACTACTGCAGCAAGTTGACCCAAGTTACGCTACTTCAGTTACGTCAATAACGTAACTGAAGTCAACGTAGCTTAGATTGACTTACCATGGTGTCTACACTACGCTGGGTTGATGGGAGATGCTCTGCCGCCAACTTCCCTTACTCTTCTTGGGGAGATGGAGTACCAGAGTCCACTTGCTAAATCGACACCACTGCATCGATCTACCAGTAAGTGTAGACATGGCCTTAGAAACATCTCCCTCTTTGTTCAGAACTGATCGTTTGCCCTCACTCTAAAATTAAATGTGCAACATTGAGGGGCGATTAAATGGCTTAAGCAAGGCCGGTAGTCGTCATCGTCTTCTTAGTGTACGCGCAATGTGCCTCAGGTGGCATATGACCAGAATTCATCACTGAATTTGGTCCCGCTGGTTGAATCATTAGCTTCCCTGGCTTGAACTGGGTACTGACGGGGAGTGCGACGTGTATGTTGATCTATGCCAGTAGTAATTGAGTGTCTGGTAAGATATGAAATACATTGAAAATTTTGGTCTAGATCACATTACAAAGCCATCCGTGCATTTAATCTAAATTTGTTAAAAATACATTATTTTCACCCAGGGAATTCATGCAGAGTAGCAAAAAGTCTTCTATTAGCAGATTGTCTCCAGATATTTAAGTAATACAGTATGGTTCCTTGTTAACTTGGCAAGCAAGCAAACTGGAAGAATAGAGAAAATACATTCCCCCTCCCCATCTCTTCAGTTATGGTAATTGTAGGTGTTTATAACAAACATAGATCAAATAGTTTCAGACAGAAGTAATTTTTTTTTAATTGACAGTCCCTTTAAAATCACGTTGTTTTCAGAAGCTGATAAGTGAATAAAAGTTTGTTTCATCTTCCAAGTGTAACCCCCAAAGAGATTACCTATATTCCTGGGGCTCTGTCTGCTGGCAGGTCAGGGAGAGGCACACTGTCCCTTGTAGGGAGGGGGAGCCAAGGCAGACTCAGTCTGCCCTGCAACCAATAGGGAGTGAGATGCCCTTCCCAAGGAGCTCAGGAAAGGGGAGAAACCATTTTTTGAGGCAGTCTAGAGCCAGCCAGGGCAAGGGCAGGACTGGCTGTGTGCGGAGCTGGTGAGTCCCAGGTCTGCAGGCAGCGTTCCTCCTGAGAACTGGCCTCTAGGGACCTGAAAGCAAGTTCTCTCAGCTGGGCTTTTCCCTCTCCACTGATGACTCCCAGTTTGTAGAATTTTGCTGGGAAGCTTCCCCAGCCAGGCTGAGTTAGCTCTCTTGCTCCCTAGGTGAGACCAGTCACCACATGGTCAACTCTGCTCTCTCTGCTAGTCCAGTGCTGCTGCCTGCTGTGAGTGTGGCCGGACACTGGGGTAGAAAACTAGAGTTTAAATTTTAGTATAGTTGTGTAATCTACACCTTGAGCCCTGCATCCGTTTGTGGTGAAGGGAAATCCTGGGACGAGAAGCAGTCTGACTCCTTCCTGAAGAGGATCCCTGCCAGCAGAGATCAGCCCCTCTGCAGTGACCGAGGAGTTCAGAGTCATCTCTGAACCTGAGGGTCACTCATGAAGTTTGTGAGCGCATCATCTTTTAGTTAGTCAGGGAAATTGTTTTGGGGACCCCCTGTTCCCTGAACTGTATCCTCAAGCCAGGAAGTAAGGGTTTGGGGATTTTATAACCTGCTGCATATTAAACCTGTGGAGGGACTTAAACCTCCTCCCACTTGTGAGTCCTTTGACTTGTACTGAAAACTGTCAGCCACACTGCTAAACCACTGCAAAAAAGATATGGTCATAGGTCATTAGGGCCTCAACAAAGTACATGTGCTAACAGGACACTAATCTTACATTTTTCTACCTCAGATCACATGTCTGGGAAAAGTCACGGGTATTGTCAGCATGGGCACCAGTGACCCTAAGAATAGTGTTTTTACCCTGTTATGTTATGTTTGTCTCCTGTTTAATATAATTACTGTGTCGAATATATTCTATGTGTTTGTTATTTCTTGGGAGTCTTCAACTATCTGTCAAGTAAGTGGGGGTTACCCTTTGGTTAGAATTTTCCGCCCAAGCTACCCTAGTAACCCTGCCAAGAAGGAGCAAGAGGGGTGGAGGCACCATCAAATAAATTCATAGGGGAAAAATAAAGAAGATACACCCTGCTGAGTGGGTTGCGGGATCCAAAAAACCCCAGACGTGTCCACCAAAACTTGTAAGCAGATTGGCATTAAAAAAGGTAATTGGGTGGAGAGAGGGCATTACATAAATTTGTCATATCTTTTTTCCTTTTAAAGCAGTTTTTTTCTAGCAGATGCTTAATACAATACATTTTTTGATGAAAAGCACCTACGTAATTTACAGCAGTATTCTAGGACCTGTTTGTTTGTCTGCATCAGAATAATAATAATAAAAACTGTGGCTATAACTTACACTGTTTGAAAAAATTGCTGTACCATTGCACTATTATAGTTTTTTAGCATGCAAGACTTGTGCTGTAAGAGCAGCTCCTGATTTTGCTGACAGTAGAATAGTCCCAGATTGTTAATGTCTCAAAAATAAGGTTTTAGCATATAGGGGGCTGCTAAATGAGATTCCTTTCAAGGTATTTCTCATTTAGTTTTGCATTGTAGAGAGGGAGAGATATTTAACACTCTCTCATGTTCCTCTGACATATTCACTTCCTTGATCCATGAAGCAGGGAAGATATTGATAACGTGAGGCCTTTGGGGATTTTGGGAGCTCTCCTAGACACTAATATGTCTACGCCTGCTCAGGGGAGTGAGATGAGGATGGTAGGAAGCCTGCTTCCCTTTCCAGCTGGGACCAAAATATCTCTAACTTTTTGTTCCTGCAAGCCTTATCCTTCCCTATAGTCAGGGTGTTGGGTGGGGATATTGTCTTCAAGGGATAACTTGGGCAAGGTCTTACTAGTTTTATTCTACAGTTAAATTAACTATAACCTTTCTTTTAAAATATGGATGAAACTGATTGTTTTCTGCAGCCAGTGGGAGCTGCGGGGGTGGGAGAGTGCAGAGCCGCCTGCCACACCTCTGCCTAGGAGCAGCAGGGACAGGTCAACATTTGCATGGAGTCACCTGAGGTGAGCGCTGCCCAGATCCGGCACCCCCTCCTGTGCCCCAACCCCGCACCTCTTCCCTCACTCTGAACCCCTCATGGTTGTTCCTCCACCTAGGAGCAGCAGGGACATGTTGCTGCTTCCAGGGAGCCACATGGAGCCAGCTAGGGAGCCTGCTGGCCCCGCGCCAACCGGACTATAAACTAGACTTTCTAGGAAGATTAGAAAGGTCAGTTGTTATTAGAGCTTTCTGGTTGGTACAGGGATGGATAACACAGCTTTTACTGTACAAGCTTTCCACATACTTTCAGTGTGCTTCAGTCATGCTGTGAAGAAAATGTAGTTCATTCTCCATACGTGGCATTGATAATGGCAATGTATTTGTGTCTCTCCTTTAATTTTCTTCCTTAAAATTGAGCTATCTTAATCTTGCAAAGGATTAGCACAATACTTCTGCATAGAAATACTTCACTTACGTTGCCTGGTGATAGACAAAGTTCATTAAGATCTCGTTATCTTAATCCAGTTATATCTCTCAGGTATGGAGATTATCATTAATTTAATTGGGCTATTGCTGATCCTGTTTTGAGGGGGAAGGAGTTTGTTTTTTATACTTCCTTTTACGTTCTTTTCGGGTTCTGTGGGTAATAAGAGACTGTATGCATCTGTGATATTAAGGATCTAATGTGGTGGGGAATCCTATGAATTGTGAGCAATGTCTAATAAGATGTTTTCTTTAACAAGACACATGCATCTGGTGCCAGCTTCTTGAGCACGACAATAGCAAATCTGTTGATCTTCAGAGTCAACTTGTTGTTTGTGGAACACTTGAGACAGGTTTATAGAAGTTGACTGTAATTCACAGTCAGGGGTCTGGTTCATTTATAGGAAATAAAGCAGCAGGTGGAATTTAGATTTCTGTGGGCAGAAGACAGAGTAGTATTTTCACTGAGGGAAGGTGTTAAATAGTATAGTGATGAAACCAATCTGTTCTTTGGGTAACCTGACGATGGAAAAAGCTTATATTTAATGAATTGCGGTTTAGGTAGAGTCTGTGCTTAATCATGCAGAAACTGGGTGTAGTAGAATACATGTTGTCATTATGGGAGTTGGAGTACTTTAAGTGCATTCTTGACCCCAAGTCATATACTGTAGGCTTTCTGGGAAAGCAAGGTAGTAAAATATTCCAGAAGGAAAAGCTCCTTTTAGAAGATGGAGATGCGCCAGCATTGGGCCCTATTTAGCATATTATTAGTGGACTAGGTAGTAAGCAGTAATGTTACATCATTAAGAATTATGGCTGTTGATTAGTTGCAGTTAACTCACATGATTAACTCAAATTTATCGCGATTTAAAAAAATTAATTGTGATTAATCGCAGTTTTAATTGCACTGTAAAGCAATATGTCCGTCCCTAATGCGGGTTCGGTGAATTTTTTAATTGAGAGAGGAAAATTAAAACCAGACAGACTGAAAATTTAAAACACCACGTGGCCATTTATTAACAGGGAGAAAATCACAACTTGGACTGGGGAGGAGCACTTCTACCAACTAACAGTACTATTAGAACAAAACATTCACACAACTTGAAGCAATCTATTTACATTCATTAACAAGGAACCAGATAATTCAAAATGAACTGCTCTTTAAAAATTAAGATAAATACACCAAATTAAATGAACTGTGTGCACACTAACCAAATACTACTATCAAATACACCAGTTAACTTCAGTAGCAGTTATTACAATGACTCAATTCTTATATACCGTATATACACAACTTTACATCAGATAACAATATATGCAGTTCTGTACCAAATAAGAGAGGGGAAAAGAGAAGAGGCTAAGCAAAGCACAGAAAGAAAAATTAGAAAGCAAGTACTGTATTCCAGGCACAGCTGACCAGCAGTGTAGACACCAGAAGCATACCGAATCCGTAGAAGATAACGTTGAAAAAGCAATAAACGACACGTCTCGAGCCGGCTATATCCGGAGGAGACCCCTGGCTGAAGGGTTGATCTGGTCCTTCAGTTAGTACATGGATACTCCCGCAGATCCTGGCACGAGGCATGGTTTTATTCAAAGGCCCTTTTACACTTGTTGAAATCTGATTGGTCCCTAGCTCCTTCACATTCCAGGCTCCGAGCTGGCGCCCTCTACGTAGATAGAATTTGCACACGGCACACTAGAAGCTGCTAGAAGCTGCACTCAGCACACTAGCATGGTTTTGCACACAATCCTAATCTGACCGTTTGAACTGAACTACGATTGGTCAGATTGAGCCCCTTTGCTCACGGCACCCTGGTGTTATGCACACAGCACTAACCTGACCCCTGGGTGGCCAGGCAAAAAGAGCGGGAAACTGTATATGGCACTATAATGTTGCACACCGCACCTTAAGATTGCACACAGCACCACGGTGTTGCACATGGTACCAGTGTGACCTTTAGATGACCGAAAATTGGCCATACAGACACCATGTTAGCTTTTGGGTTGCGACACAATAGAATACCAATTGAAAATTATTAAATATTTTTGACATTTTTCTACGTATATATTCTGTGTTTTGTAATTGAAATCAAAGTTTATATTATTTTTATTACAAATATTTGCACTGTTAAATGATAAACAAAAGAAATAATATTTTTCAATTCACCTAATACAAGTACTGTAGTGCAATCTCCTTATCATAAAAGGTGAACTTACAAATGTAGAATTATGTACAAAAGAAATCTGCATTAAAAAATAAAACTGTGTAAAATTTTAGCATCTGCAAGTCCACTCAGTCCTACTTCTTGTTCAGCCCATCACTCAGACAAACAAGTTTGTTTACATTTGCAGGAGATTATGCTGCCCGCTTTTTGTTTACCATGTCACCTGAAAGCAAGAACAGGAGTTCTCATGGCACTGTTGCAGCCGGCGTCACAAGATATTGATGTGCCAGATGTGTTAAAGATTCATTCTTCAGCCACCTTCAGGGGACATGCATCCATGCTGATGATGGGTTCTGCTCAATAAGAATCCAAAGCAGTGCAGACCGACGCATTTTCATTTTCATTATCTGAGTCAGACGCCACCAGCAGAAGGTTGATTTTCTTTTTTGGTGGTTTGGGTTCCGCAGTTTCCTCATTGGAGTGTTACTTTTTAAAGACTTTTGAAAGCATACTCCACACCTTGTCCCTCTCAGATTTTGGAAGGCGCTTCAGATTCTTAAACTTTGGGTCAAGTGCTGTAGCTTTCTTTAGAAATCTCATGTTGGAACCTTCTTTTTGTGTTGTCATTGAAACAACATGAACAATGTGTGTTGGGTCATCTGAGACTGCTATAACATGAAACATATGGCAGAATGCGGGTAAAACAGAGCAGGGGACATGCAATTCTCCCCCAAGGAGTTCAGTCACAAATTTAATTAACACAGTATTTTTTTTAATGAGCACCATCAGCATGGAAACATGTCTTCTGGAACAGTGGCCGAAGCATGAAGGAGCATATGGATGTTTAGCATATCTGGCACATAAATACCTTGCAGTGCTGTCTACAAAAGTGCCGTGCAAATGCCTGTTTTCACTTTTTGGTGGCGTTGTAAATAAGAAGAGGGCAGCATTATCTCCTATAAATGTAAATAGACTTGTTTGTCTTAGCGACTGGTTGAACAAGAAGTAGGACAGAATGGTCTTGTAGGCTCTGAAGTTTTATCTGGATTTGTTTTTAAGTGCAGTTATGTAACAAAAAAAAAAATTCCATTTGTATGTTGCACTTTCATAACAAAGACTGCACTACAGTACTTGTATTAGGTGAATTGAAAAATACTATTTCTGTTTTTTTACAGTGCAAATACTTGTAATCAAAAACACAAAGTAAGCACTGTACACTTTGTGTTCTGTGTTGTAATTAAAATCAATATATTTGAAAATGTAGAAAACATCCAAAATAGTTAAATAAATGGTATTCTATTATTGTTTAATAGTGCGATTAATTGCGATTAATTTTTTAATTTAAATTTAAATTTAATTTAATTGCAATTACTTTTTTTAATCATTTGACAACCCTATTAAGAATATTTTTCTCTCTCTCCCAAAATATTAACACTAAACACACAAGATTCATAACATGGAAGATAAAATTTTGTAATTTATTTCCACTCAATTTTTTTTTTTAAGATATTGTTACCAAGGGGAATTTCTTTTTGCCTTGGGTGAAAAAGATGTGGTTGATCATTTATTATACAAGTACCATAATGTCCCTCAACTTAAATCAGTTTGTATCCTGTAGTGGAGCCAAATCATTCCCTCTTGTGTAAGAACAACTACTCCCATTGTGGAATTTCTACTGTATTATCCCATTGTAGGGTACAATTTGTCTCTGTACTTGCTGTGACCCACAGCAGTGCCTTAGTAGCATGGTTATGTTGGTATTGCCCTAGCAGAGACTCCTTTTGGTTCTGGTTGCCTCTGAAACTGCCCAGGGGGAAACAGAGTAGGGTATATTATCTTTTCTGGTGATTTGTCACATGGTGGTAATATTGATGCTATTCATGTCTGCTTCTTTTGGGAGAGTCCTTCTGTGTGTGAAGCTTTGGGATATGTTCTGAGATTTTTGTTGCGGTAGCATACAGCTTCTTTACACTATTCTTTGGCAGCAGACAATCTTAAATCTAGGAGCACAAAAATAAAATATTTCTTATGTGATTCTCTCTTCTAATCGGTATGGTTCTGCAAGTATATACTCAGTTTAATTACCACAGCATTGGATAAAACCAAACATCCAGAATTGCTGTTTGAAGTACCAAAACACTGTATTTAAAGTCCTATTTAAAATCCTATATTAAATTTCTGTTAAAGTATTTTTAGAAATTAGTACTGTACAAGTAAGAGAGGCTAACTATTGGTTAGTGATGGTAGTTTTTAAAATAAAAGAATGATATTCATCTTTTGAATGTTGAATTCTAACAAAACAATTTGGTCATAAAAGATATTTTATTGTAGTTTAAAAGTAACCGATTAATAATAATAATAATGATGAATAAACAAGATCTTAAATTTTTGTAGCTTCTTTATCCAGAAGGATACTAAAGCACTTTACATACTGTATAGACAGGAATCACTTCATCAGCAACTGAAGGGCAGTCTCCATTTGAACAGTTAAAGAGGTAACCATGTCTGTAGTTTCTATTCCTATAATATGGCTTTTAAAGTTGGAGAAAGAGAGGTGAAGGAGAAAGACAAGTTTTAGTTCTTCATAAACAAGTAAAATATTATTTTAATTATCTTTTCATAAGAAATCTGGTTATTAGCATTCTCCTGTACTGATTTGTGTGAATGACAAATATGTTGCTGCTGTTCATTAAATGATCCATTAGAAGTTGGGAATAAAATAATGAAAGAAATTTTCAGTGAAGGTACTGAATATCATAGATAGCGCATATTCAGTTTTTCTAGTTAAAATGTCTAGTTCAAATATTGGTATCTTAGAAAACATGTAATATACAAAGTCCAAAACGAGGAAACTGCAAACCATGTTTTTTGGAAGTTTATACTTTGGTAGGTATGTGCATGGGACTGGAAATAGTGGTAACTGCTGTCCTGTTTAAATTTTGGAAGTATTGTTGTGTTTTAGTTTAGTATGGTTTTCAGATAGAGGTTAGACATTGTCAGTGAACAGACTTTTAACTCTATAGTGAATCAGATATGTAGGTTTATATATAAATGGAAGAAAAAAATAAATTTGAAATAATTATATTCTTGTTTAGAACAACTTTATTTATCTTTTCATTGGCTTCAAATGGATGCAGAGCTTGTAGAATACAACAGTCAAATTCATTTTGCAATGCATGATACCAGTAATATTTTCTTCTACTTCATATAAATATATTACTAAGACTTAGATATAAATGGAATGGCTTTGGAAAAGCAACTGAAAACCTACCTGTATGCATGTGATGAATTAAAGGCAAAATTAATCATGGGCAAAAAATTACATTTACTATATTGGCAGTTATACATTCTTGGTTTTCTGTTGAGCCATGTAAATAGAAAATTTCTATTACGTAGGTAATAGGATGCAGCACTATTTGGTTAAGTGTGTATGAATTACCATCTATTTTAGAGAGAAATGATTTTACAAATTTACAAGGCACTGCACTCCTAATATTTGTTTATATTTTGGCAAGATGACAAAAGATTAAAAATTATGACTTCATACTTATTTTATGAATGTACACTATTAAATTCTCAGATAATTTTTAATTATCTACAAGACTTCAGCAATAAGTCATTATTGTCAGTATAATAAAATTTACCAAGTTTAGGATTCATGTCTGCATTCTCTCTCTGTATTTTAATTAATAATGTTTTATTCTTTTCTGTGTATGGTGTTTTTCACCTGCTAAATTGTCGTACAGTACTACTCAGAATGTTGCTTCTTCTGAACCTGGACTCTTATACTGTACAAAAATAGCTGGAAGGGATTCCCAGTTGCATGGGGGAAAAATATTTTTTTTTGAGTAGAACACCCCTCTAAATTGCCTTGTATTTCTAGTCTCTCTCAAGATGCAGAAAAAGTACGTTATGGTGTGTGTGTGTGTATTTTTACTGCATGGACTATAGATTACATTAAAAAAAATCTGATTTATTTAGTGTTGAAGTAGGCATTACTGCACTATCTGATTTAAGAATAACCTGGATTATAACTTTATTCAGATCTGTGGAAGATCTTCTGTTGCTGCTTCTTCCTGATGCTGTATTTATTTAGTATGAAATAACAGCATCACAGTCCCCTTCTTACCCAGCTGACCTGAAGCTCCACTGGCATGTGGTGCCTCAGGACAGCATTACTGCTCTATTTTAGTTGTCTTTCTCAGGCTGTGACTGAAAGGTTTACTACTCACAAAGCAGGTTAAAAACTTTTCAAATGATGTATCAGGTTACTTTGCATGAGCAATTAACATCTATATAAATTTTCTCGGGGGGGGGGGGAATTAGCTTCTGAGAGCTCAGGCATGTCATCAGATAAACTGAGGCACAACATATATCATGCAAAATCAGGCATTCTGCTACAGCTAGGATTTGTTCAGGTTCACTTTTTAAGAATCGTGACACTATTTTTGTCAACCAGGACCAAAAAGAGAGCTTGCAAATTTAATTTTTATGGTCTTGGGGTCTTTTGAACTACCAGAGGATTCTTCAGAGTAGTTTGGATCAAGCAGTAGCTTATTAAATAGCCCTTTTTATTTTAACAGATTGAACTCACTTCTCCTATTCCTAAATCTCATGAGATAAATATTTTTAGTGGTACTGTTCTTCTAGGTCTGCCTTCAGATCTAGTTGTCTATTTTACTTTTATACATCTTACTTCAAGGTTCTTCCTGTCATTCTTCCTGATTCTAGTTCTCATCAGATAATAGGAAACAGTTTTGGGGATTTTAAATGTGTTAAATAGTAACAAATTATAAGCAAGATATTCCCTTGCAGACACTATTGGCTTTTAAAATTGCAAGCAAGTTTCCTTGGTTTGGTATTTTTACAAAAAGGATAGTAATATTGTGTATAGCATATAAACCAAGATCACTGGTTTCCCCTTTTTTACTGTCTTGGTAAGCTGTGTAAGCTTTATGTGGAGCAACAGACAATTTGATTGATGGTTCTGCACAGATATAATTGTAGGTTTCAGCACACCTACAATTGTGACAGTGAATGTTCTTATGGTCTCATAATCTACTCAATCAGAAGATGAATGAGTTCCTTGAATTAGTGTTTGTTTGCAGTTACTTTTTCTTATTGTCAAGTATCAGAGGGGTAGCCGTCTTAGTCTGTATTGACAAAAACAGCGAGGAGTCCGGTGGCACCTGAAAGACTAACAGATTTATTTGGGCATAAGCTTTTGTGGGTAAAAAAGCCCACTTCTTCAGATGTATGGAGTGAAAACTACAGATGCAGGCATAAATATACTGACACATGAAAAGAAGGGAGTTACCTTTCTCCATTTGTATTTATGCCTGCATCTGTAGTTTTCACTCCATGCATCTGAAGAAGTGGGCTTTTTTGCCCATGAAAGCTTATACCCAAATAAATCTGTTAGTCTTTAAGGTGCCACTGGACTCCTTTGTAGTATCCAGTGGAGGGATCAGGCATCTTTGAGGCCTTGTTTATTTCAGAAAACATTAAAGAATTCTTAAACTGGAATTTGTTTGGATTTTTGTGCTATGCTTTTTTATATTTTGGGAATATCTGATCACAGTATGCCATTTAAATCAGTACCCACACTCCAAAAATAATTGTCCTCCACTGTGGAGGGAAGCCAAGCAGTAATAAGACATATACACTGAAACTATTGGTACCATCTAGCTTCTATAGATAGTCCTTTCTGGTCAAGGTTGAGACATGTTAGTAAGGCCATGTGGGAAAACTTGCAGTCACAGTGAGTTTAGTCTCCAGTGTCTTCAGTAGGAAAAAATGGTGTTGTGATTTAAAGTACTGAACTGGGACTCGGGACATCTAGGTTCAGTTCCCAGCTCTACCCCAGACTTCTTGTGTGACTTTGGACAAATCATCATCTTAATGAATCTTAGTCTCTGAATATTTGTACAGTGTCTACTTCAATGGAGCCTTGATTGCTCTTTAGACCTCTAGGTGCTGCTGTAATCCAAGTAATACTAGTTTATTGAGAACTAATTTCATTTTGAAAAATAATTTAAATTTAAATACTTTTAAATGGTATGTTCACTTTATTTATGAGAATTGACTGTGAATCAGACTGTAATGAGCAAAAAAATCAACAGATGCAAAGAAAATAAGCAGAACTACAAATCTAACATTAAAAACATTAGAATAGTGACAATATGCACTTGGATGTCTTGCATTTGGTTGTTAAATTCTGTCCATATCTATCTGCAACAAATCTTGCTTTTAAACATGAATTTTAAAACAAATGATAGATAAAGCCTGGTCTACACTTAAAAGTTCGGTTGACGTAGCTATAGTGGACAGGAGTGTGGGGAAGAAAATTCGGACTGCCTGAGCACCACAGATGTGTTGACCTAACCTAGTGTGGAAGCAGCTATGTTGATAGAAGAATGCTTCTGTCTGTGTAGCTACTGTTGCTTGGGGAAGTGGGTTACTACAGTGGTGGAACAACCCCTTCTATTACTGTAGGAAACATCTACTTTACGGAGCTATGACACCATGGATGTGCAACTGTAGCTCCAGTAACAGCATACTTTGATAGTTAGATCATCTAAATTCTATTTTACTTTATTCATATATTTATTTTTAGAAACATAAGAATACCAATCTATAATTCTCATTGTCTTTGACAACATATGAAAACATAAATGCAATTACTGCATCAAATCTATGATTGTTATAATAGTTATGCTTAAGTAGTGGGAGTTGCACCCTGGTTTGTCACTCACTAACTTGCTGTGTAGCCAAGTCTTTAGTCAAAAGGAACTCCTTAAATTCTACCTAGAACACAATCTGTAAGCAATGCAGTTCATACAGCCACCACCAGTATAACATGCTCACAGTAAAATATACCACTTGACAAACAGGTAGCTGAATTCTGCACTAACATCAGTTTCTAGGGGGATTTAAAATGAATCCCTAAGGGAAGTAATCTTGTCTTGAGAAACAGAGACATAGATTACTATAGTGGTATCTGTATTTTAAAGTAGTAGTCCCAACTTCCATGTTTATATATAAAGGATTAAATACTGACCTTGCAGCTGCTGCAACAAAACCAGCGACAGTAATGGAAGAAAATGTTAAGAAAAAAAATCCTAGCGTAGACAAGGTCCAGGAAGAAGTGTATCAATGTGCTTGCCACAAATTTTCAGCATATGATCTCTTAAATAAAGTTGAATTTCCTCAAGATTTTTAAGTAAATTTGTTAGCTTTCTAGTCCTAATCAATTAATTAAAAATTGGCCTATAAAAAGTTAGAACCCACAAAATTATATTTTTGGGCCACTTTAAAAAAATTCAAATTGTAGAAAGTAATAAAAATTGGTACACCAGGGCAGGGTATCTATATGTCTAAACAGAGTTATGTGATTTCATTTTAACAGAAAGAAACAGTTATTAGTGTTGTTCATTGTAACTGAATCCTTATGTATTTCTGTTAACTGACAGATTGTGATTAAAGTTGGCTGCTTCTTTCTCTAACTCAGTGTGTGGAAGACTATATGAATAATGTAGGAGAGGAGAACCACACTAGCTTTTAGCACTTGCCCCCGATAATTTTCTCTGCATCTGAAACTGGGGACTAATTTGCTAAGCCAGAGGCTTTCGTGTTTTGTTGGACAAGATATTTGACAAAGGAATGGCTACTCTGTCTGAAACTAGGATCTTTGAGGAAGAAACATTGGTTTAATGAAGACCAGGGCCTCAGTGAAAGTGTGCAGTCATAAGACTCCAACTACCATAATAATTACATGAAGACCAAAGTTGTCAACAAAGTACCCTATTTTTTTGAAAATGTTGTTCTTTGTGAAAGCGTTCAGTGGCACTGTTAAAGAAAATGAACAAATGAAAAACAGATAAGTAGGTCCCCTTGTCAACCCAGGATACACATGACAATTGGTTCCCAAGATCCTCCTGGACTACATAGGCCACATAAGAAATGACAACCAAACATGAAGACCAAAAATGGAAAGCACAAAATTAAAACAATCTCACCAGACTTAAATTTTCATTTAGTAGTTTTTTAAAAAGTTTGAGACCATAATGGGTTTCATGGAACATACTTATTGTGGGATGAAAAACTCCATTGCTTGATAAGTGTTTTGTTTTTAAATGATTGAGATGAGCTCTGTTGTTCAGGATTGGATCTCTTGAGCCAACTGAACAGGTTCATAAAGGGCTACATCTTCAGTATAGCAGTGATTCCTTTCAAGAACGGGATCTTCATCAAAGAGACTTGCTGGCTTAGGAGCAGATCCAGTGGGGATTCTAGTATATCCACCCTCCTTTCTTCCCAAAACCTAAACGTGTATGTACTGTCACTGAATTGAACAAAAGAAATTATAGTGGGTGATGGGGGGAGTCTTTTCTGTTTGTGATGGTGTTGTTTAGGGAAGAAAGTGGTGGGAGGCTAGCATCTGTATTTGAAGCAGAGTTAAGGTTGTGTTCTTCGAGTGCTTGCTCATATCGATTCCAGTTAGGTGCGCACATGCTGCGTGTATGATTGTCGGGAGATTTTTACCCTAGCAACGCTCGGTGGGTCGGCTGAGGCGCCTCATGGAGTGGCACCTTTATGGCGCCGGATATATGCCCTGGCCGACCCAATGCCCCCTCAGTTCCTTCTTGCTGGCTACTCTGACAGAGGGGAAGGAAGGCGGATTTGGAATGGATATGAGCAACACATCTCAAAGAACAACAGTTACAAAGGTGAGTAACCGCCTTTTCTTCTTTGAGTGCTTGCTCATATCGATTCCAGTTAGGTGACTCCCAAGCCTTACGTAGGTGGTGGGGTCAGAGTGAGATGTCGCGGAGTGAAGGACTGCTGAACCAAATGCAATGTCACTCATGAAGGTCGTTGGAACTGTGGAGCGCAGCTTAGCTGACCTCCACTCTCCCTAGCATTCGCTTTAGTACCTGTTAATAGTTTCTAATTAATTGTTAATAGTTGGTTATAGTTGTTAATAGTTGTGAACTACTTAGTATTGGTATAGTTAGTTTAATTAGTGGAGGGGGAACAGGGTCTTCTCCCTTATTCCGGTACCAGGCCTATGCCTGGGTCTCAGGGCTTCAAACCCTGCTCAGCTTGCCAGAGGCCGATGCCAACAGGAGACCCCCATGACTCTTGCCTAAGATGTCTGGGGGAATCCCACCAAGCAGACAAGTGCCGCATTTGCAAAGCCTTCAAGCTGAGGACTAGAAAGGAGCGGGACTTTAGACTGAAGCAGCTCCTTATGGAAGAGGCACTTAGCCAGGTCCCTTCCTCCGTGCGCCGAGACTCGGCACCATTGTCCTCAGTGGGGAGTTTCCCTGTGGCACCAACTGGTCCAGCACTGCGTTCGGACTCTACCAAAGACTCGTGGCACCAGATCTCCCCAGCACCTCCACCACCCTGGTGCAAGTCTCTATCTCTGAGCCAGAAGAATAAGCATCCCAAGCAAGTGCCTGCCACTTCTTGTTTGTTGGTGCGAGAGCTGCCGACGCTTGCCACACCACAGTTGGAGCCACGTCCATTGCCGGAGCGGATAGGACAAATATCGGCTCCTGCTCCATCGAGCAAACGAAACCCTTCGGGAAAACGTCACAGCTGTTTGTTGCTGTGGCAAACCGGATGAAAGGCCTTCCGGTCTCCTCCCAGTGCATTTCGTCCCGGATCACATCGTGCATCCGTGCGTGCTATGACTTGGCTGGTGTCCTATCTCCGCACCTTACTGCCCTCGCCACGCGGGCTCAGGCTTTATCCTCTGCTTTCCTGGTGCACCTGCCCATTCAGGAGATATATGTAGGGCAGCGAATTGGTCATCAGTGAATACCTTTGCCGCCCACTATGTGATAGTGCTGCAGTCCAGGGGTGATACTGCATTTGGTTCAGTGGTCCTTCACTCCACGACATCTCACTCCGACCCCACCACCTAGGTAAGGTTTGGGAGTCACTTAACTGGAATCGTTATGAGCAAGCGCTCGAAGAAGAAAAGATGGTTACTCACCTTTGTAACTGTTGTTCTTCAAGATGTGTTGCTCATATCCATTCCAAACCCGCCCTCCTTCCCCTCCGTTGGAGTAGCCAGCAAGAAGGAACTGAAGGGGCGCTGGGTTGGCCGGTGCCATAAAGGCGCCATTCCAGAGGGCACCTCAGCTGACCCACCAAGTGTTGCTAGGGTAAAAATCTCCTGACGATCATGCACGTGGCGCACCCATACCTAATTGGAATCGATATGAGCAACAGATCTCAAAGAACAACAGTTACAAAGGTGAGTAACAGTCTTTTCTGTCATGTATGATGGTTGTGCCAGTGCTCAGGACCATCTCTCTGGATAGAAGAATAGAAAGTATGGGCTGTAGCCATCCTTAACTTTTCATTTTCTTGCTTTTTAGGCTTTCTGTCAGATTATAGGTGGGGGGATTGTGCCACCTATTATTAAGGCTGCTGAACATTTCCTGTTATAAAATATGGTTTTCAGTTGCTTACAAATTTGCCAAACGTAAATTGTTTTACATGCTGGATTTCTGTCTAAGGCTGATTTTTTTTTGGGGGGGGGGGAATTGTCAACCAAAGTAGTTCAGCCATTTCTGAGAATGAGGCTGGCAAAAAATATTTTAGTGACATTTTCTTTTAAAATCTCTAACCCCTTCGTGCTTTGGAGCAAAATCTTGAAATTTGGCCTTGTATGAAGGAAGTACCTTTTGCTATCCCGGTGAAAATCTGTCTAAATTTGGCCAAACTGTAAGCCTTTGAAAAATTGTAGTTTCTACATGCTGAGTAGACTTCTGAAAATTTAGCCGTTAAAAATCAAAGGTGATTTTGGCCTTACTGAATATGCTTGAGATTCCTGCATCTCCTTGTGCTGACCAGACTGTGCATGTGCCATTCCATCATAGCTCCTGCATATGATTTTGCCTGTAATGGTCGCTCCCAGATGTTCTGGACTGGGTTGGGGGTCTGGAAATGAGAACAGGAAGTCCGTCTCTCTAATGCTGTCAATGGCACTTCCCCCTGCTACACGACACTGGCCCCAAGGCAGTGTGGCAGAAGAAGTCTGATTTGAATGCAGAGAGGACAAACGCCAGATGAGGGAAAGGAGTAGATTGAGACAGGGAATCTGGCTTGCTGGTGTGATGAGGGCAGAACCTGAGATTGGCTGGGTGTGTGTGTGGTTGGGGAGGGGGAGAGAAGGGAACTGGGATTGGGAGCCAGAGTGGGGGAGGAGAGGTTGGAACTGGTTGGGCCAGAAGATTGGAGCTGAGAGCACCTGAGGGAAATGATGGGGAAGGCAACTGGGAGCCAAGTGGCTGGCAGGAGAACACTAAGATTGGGCAAGGAGCTAAGGTAGAGGGAGAGACTGGGACTAGATGAGGAACTTGGGGAGGGAGACTAGGACTTGGAGACACTGCAGGGGTGGGTAAAGAAACAGACAAGATTAGGAGCTGGCAGGGAGAACTGGGACTAGTCAAGCGAAGAGGGAGAGATTGGGGAAGGAGGAGGAAGTTGGGACAGCAAGGCCAGAGAAGGAGATCGAGGCTGGGATGAGAAGCCTGCAGAGTGGATACTGGATCTGGATAGGCAAAAAGAATGACACTGGAACAAGGAGCCAGGTGTGGAGATGAGACAGGACTGGCAGAGGGACAGGTTGGAGGTGAAGTGGTCAGGCTTTAGGGTAGCGGACAAATGTATCTGTGCCCACACACTCCCCTCCATTGGCTAGAAGTCTAAATACTAAGAAGAGTGAAGTGGAGAGCCTGTTGTTAAATGAGGATATTGCTATAATAGGCATTGGGAGAAAGTTGGTGGAATGAGGATAATCAATGGGATATGGTAATACCAAGGTGCAAAATATATAGGAGCAACAGAGTATGTCGTGCTGGTGGAGGAGTGGCACTATATGTGAAAGAAAGTATAGAGTCAAATATAGTAAAAATCTTAAACGAATCAGATCTCTATGAATAGAAATGCCATGCTTGAAAAGTAAGAGTTTAGCAGTAAGAATATACTTCTGACAAGGAGGAGGATGGTGACTGTGAAATGCTTATGGAGATTAGAGAGGCTACAAAGACAGAAAACACAATAATGGAGGATTTCAATTGTCCTCATGTTGCCTGGGTATGTGTCACCTCAACGAGAGATGCAGAGATAAAAGTTCAGGATACCATAAATGACTGCTTCGTGGAGCAGTTCATCCTGGAAACCACAAGATGAGAGGCAATTCCGGATTTAGTCCTAAATGGAGCACAGGATCTGCACCTATTGGGGGCTTGCAGTGGGGATCTCGGGGGGCTCAGGGCTGGGATCCCAGGGCTGGCAGCCAGGATCCTGAGGAGGTTTAATCGTTAAAAGAAACCAATAAGCATCAAGTTTATCTGTTAACTGGTTAAACTTTTACATACCTAATGGAAACTTTTTAAAAGCACCATAATAGGGCTCAAACTAAATGTATATCCCTAATAATAATAATAATAATAATAATAATTAATAAATAATAATAACAAAAAAGCCACCCTGACTAAACAGCAGAGTGAAAGAGGTGGCTATTTTTGAAGGATGAGTTTTTTGTCTCTAATGTCAAATCCTAGTGAGGAAAACAAAGGAACATAAACTCTGGCTAATCAAATGTAAAATATCATAAGGCAGGCCAAGAAAGAATTTGAAGAACAGCTAGCTAAGTACACAAACTAATAGCAACATTAAAAATAAATGGAAGCAGGAAGCCTACCAAACAGTCAATGGGGCCATTGAATAATCAAGGCGCTAAAGGAGCACGCAAGAAAGACAAGGCACTGCACAGAAACTAAATGAATTCTTGGTCTTCACTGTAGAGACCATGGGGAAGATTCCCACATCTGAGACATTCTTTTTAAGTGACAAATCTGAGAAACTGTTCTAGATTAAGGTATCAATAGCGGTGGTTTGGGAGCAAATTGATAAACTAAACAGTAATAAGTCAATAGGATAAGAAGGTATTCACCCAAGAGTTCTGAAGGAACTCAGATATGAAATTAGAGAACTACTATCTGTGCTATATAAGGTATCACTTACTCTCAATTCATCTGGTGCAGAGGTTGATTTATCTAATATAATGATGATTTTATTTTTTAAGAGAGGCCTAAACATTATTCTGACAATTACAGGCCAGTAAGCCTACCTTCGGTACCCGTCAAACTGTTTGAAGCTATTAGTAAAGAACAGAATTATCACATACGTAGGTAAACATGATATGCTGGGAAGAGTCAACATGGCTTTTGTAAAGGGAAATCATACCTCACCAATCTATTAAAGGATGGCAACAAGCATGTAGACAAGGGTGATCTAATTGCTATAGTGTTCTTGGAGTTTCAGAAAGCCTTCGACAAGGTCTCTCACCAAAGGCTCTCAAGTATACTAAGCAATCATGGGATCAGAGGTAGGGTCCTCTCGTGGATCAGTAACTGGTTACAAGAGCGGAAATAAATGATGGAGGAATAAATAGTTAGTTTTCACAATGCAGAAAGGTGAATAGCAGGTTTCCCCAAGGATCTCTGTGGGGACCTGTGCTATTCAACTTATTCATAAATGATCTGGACAAAGGGGTTGAACACTGAGTTAGCAGAATTTTCAGGTGATGCAAAATTACTCCAGGTTTGTTAAGTCCAAAGCAGACTATGAAGAGTTACACGTGGATCCCAATAAACTGGGTGACAAAAATGGCAGATGAAATTTATGTTAAGTACAAAGCAATACACATTGGAAAATGTAGTCCCACTACTCTCACTATATACGTACAAATGATTGGGTCTAAATTGGCTGTTACCACTGAAGAAAGAGAGAGTGTTAAATTCTCTGAAAACTACTCAATGTGTGGCAGCAGTCAAAATATTGAACAATGTTAGGAACCATTGGGAAAGGATAGATAATAAGACAGAAAATATCACAATGCCACTATATGAATCCATGATACGCCCACACTTTGATTATTGTGTTCAATTCTTGTTGACCCATCTCAAAAAAGACATTAGGGAACAAAAATGATTAAGGGTATGGAACAGCTTCTGTATGAGGAGAGATTAAAAAAAAGACTGGAACTGCATCTAAGAGATGATTTTAAGGGGGAATATGATGAAGGTCTGCACAATCATGAATGGTATGGAAGTAATGAATAGGGAATTATTTACCCTTTCACATAACACACAAATTAAGAGTTTTAGGGTGAATTTAATAGCAGGTTTAAAACAAGCATAAGGAAGTACTTAACACAACACATGATCAACCTGTGAAACTTGTTGCTAGAGGATGTTGTGAAGGCCAAAAGTGAGAGTTAAAAAAAGAATTTAGATAAGTTCATGGAGGAAAGGTCCATCAGTGTCTGTTAGCCAACATCGTCAGGGATGTAAACGCATGCTCTGAATGTTCCTAGCCTCTGATTGCCAGATGCTGGAACTGGATGACAGAGGATGGATCACTTGATAATTGCCCTGTTCGGTTCATCCCCTGTGAAGTATCAGGCATTAGTCACTGTTGGAAGGCAAGCCACTGGGGCAGATGGACCATTAGTCTGACCTAGTGGGGCCATTCTTATTTTCTTAACCTTCATTTTTGTCACTTCCTAACTTCAGAGTACTTGACCTTTCCAAACTGAATGATGATGTTTTAATGAAGGTGGCTTTTGTTTTTTTGTTTTTGTTTTTTTTTGTAGGTAGCATGTTAGAGTTATGTGACTTATCTAAATCCATACTTCTCAGTCACTTCAGTGATCTATTTGTGTATTCAGAGCAGGCAGCTCAGTCAATCTCTTCAAAGATGACATAGTTTTGAGACAATCATCCTTCTGCTATTAACTATTTCTGAATCTCCTACCAGAGAGAGCATATCTTGTGGAGAGTTTAATAGTAGCTTTTTTTAAATAATGAAGATGATGGCTGGCACTTTTTAATAGCACTTTCCATGTGAGGATCTTGAAACTCATTGCAAATGTTTATTAAACCTGTTAAGTAACTATTATGAAGTTGAATATGCAGAGACATACAGAGGAGACTTCTTGAGAATTGTATAGCAGTGTAGTACAGTTGCCAAATGACAGTGTGTATTTTGATTTTTGGCTCATCATATATTTAAAGTGGCAAGCCTCTTACAACAGAGAAACATAACTTCTTGTACCTCAATTAGGATATAAATTCACTTGACGTTTTTCTAAGTGCTTATTAAGTTAGTGCAAAAAGAGAAATTGCCCTACATGTGCCACATGCTAATAATAGTGATTTTAAAAAAAATTAAATTGCATTGCAAACTATTGCCTTTTTGTCACTATGTATTTCCAAGTAAATTGCCTCCAAAAGGGATCATAAATTATCCATTGGTCTCCTTGGCCCAGTTTCAAACAGTTGAAGTTGAACTGAAGTGACTTGTATAAATCCTTACTTCTCAATTACTGCTTCTGCAAAGTAAGCAAATTAAAGAGAATTCCTCTCATTTGTCATTTATGCTTTTGGAAGTATTTTGATATCTAAATGGAAATGGAATATACACTACTTTATAGTGAGCTCAGAATTACTTTGTGGTATTTCATTTTATGTAAACACTTCATGAGTTTTTCATTTATAATCTATAATGAAGGGATCACTATCACAATTTTCATTTTTATTTTTTTATCTGTAGATATATAAAGTGTACCTGTTGTAAGCACATACAAAATTTGTATAATGTATCTGTTAGTAAACAATAAAAAAACTTTAGCCAATAATAAAGAAACAAAACAAAACCAATTTATCTTACCAGCCATTCCAGCATAGTAAAACAGTGGGCCTTACAGCATTCCCCTGATGGTCAACAAACTGTTGCGCTTTTGAATCTGAAAGGGAAACAGATTCCATAACTGACACTCTTCCATTGAGCTCCTCCTATCCCCAGGAATCCAAGTTCAAATTTTGCAACTTGTAGCAGAAGCTCAACCCATTTGATCTCAATGATTATGAATGTATGTAAGGAAAGGCCATCTCTAAGGTAGCCAGGACCTAAATTATATAGGGCTTCCCAGATCAAAGTCCGCTCTGCACTTAGGAGCCGGTGCAGTCTTAGGAGAACAGATGAAGTGTCTGCATGGCTGGCACCGTGTTAGCATTTGAGTGAGCAGATATGTTCTACACTAATTTAAATAGGTTTATTCTGGAAGGATAGTCAAATGTAAATAATATTGTAGCAGTTTAATATGGGAGTCAGAAAAACAGGTATACTTGAGCTGAGTACTGCATCAGAGAGACTTGTTAACCACCTAACCCAAGCACATGATAAAAGGAATATTATTCACCCCAGGAGTACCTCTAGATTGCAAATATTTAGGTGAGTGTGATCACAGACCCCTTAATACAGAGTGCTGCCAACTGGTGTAGTTTCTCTTGCCAAACAGCATTAACACCCAAGTCTATTTTTTTACATATTTTTTTTACCTCCTTTGTGCTTCGGCCCTATGGCAAGAAGTTTCACAATTTAATTACACATTGTGTGAAAAAGTATTTCCTTTTAGTGGCTTTGAATTTCCCATCTTTAATTTCATAGACTGTCACCTTGTATTTGTGCTATGAGAATGGACAGTTCTGTTCTCCCAATTTACTTTCTCTATACCATTTAGTGTGTGTGTGTGTGTTTATATATCTATAAAAACAGATATAAATTTTCACATCTCTTGTCTAAGGTAAACCATCCCAAGCTTTTCAGTCTCTCTTCATATGAGAGTTTTTCCATGCTCATAATCCTCAGCAAAGGGGACTGGACTTGAAGATTTCAAGGTCCCATTAGCGCAACATTTCTATGATTCTGTGATTTTTTTTTTCAACTCCTTTCTGTGAATTCCCTCTAATTCTGTAATATTTCTTTTGAGATGGGGTGACTAGTACTGGATAGTGTTCAGATGCACCATTGATATATATGATATTAAAATATTGTCCATTCTGTTCCTTATATATTCTAACACCTTGTTTGAGTAGTTTGATTGATGTACTCATTTTGCATGCCATTGCACAGAATGCTTTTTCAGCTTGTAGCTATTTCATAATGCAGCTGTTTTTTAAAGCTCTGGGAACAAACTAAAAAATATGTTCCATACTAGGTGTACATGCAGTTCAATGATATTCTTTTGAAAGGAATGAATACAATCTATCTTGTGCACAGAAGTCAGTTTGGGGGGAAGTTACACCACACACAAAATAAACGTTTCCCCCATGAGGAGTCACTCAAATAGATTGTGCAGAGGTTGAAAAGATACTCGTGCATCCTTTCTGGCATCCTTGGGCTCAGGTCCAGCTCACTGGAGGAGAAAACATCCATGCAGTCGGGTGATCTCCTTGTGTTTGGCTTCCCCTTGGAGAAGCATGTATGCCCTTAGGAGCTGCAGGGATATATCGGTCAGAGCTGAGTAGGAAGCCTGCCAGCCCCACCAATCCTTCCCCCCCCCCCCCATCACCAGCAGGGGTCCCGGGCTGTGCGCTGCGGCGTGGCCCCCAGCCAGCATGGGTCCCAGGCCATGTGCCACTGCCTGCACCCCAGCCCAGTGTCAGTGGAGGTTCCAGACCACACGCTGCCTCCTCCCCAGCACCAGCAGGGACCCAGGCCATGCGCCACCACACATCTCACCTCAGCACCAGCAGGGGTCCAGGGCCACTCCTCAGCACTTACTGTGCCCACAGATTGCTCCCGCACCGAGCACCCTCAGCCCAAGTTTTTGTTAGGGATATATAGTAAAATCATAGACAGGTCACAGGCCATGAAGTTTTGTTCAGTGCCAGTGACCTGTCCATGACCTTTACTAAAAATAGCTGTGACTAAAATATAGCCTTACTGATGATTTACGAGCTTTCAGTACAGACTTCACATGCTATCCTTCATGGATAAATAACATGAAAATGGTGTATAGTGAGTCTGTCAGGTTTGAGACAGGAGTTGCTTGTAAAAACCTTTTGCCAACCACCTTCTCTCCCCCTCTCTCTGCTCCTTTTGGTATTGCAAAATGTTTTCTTTATTCCAGTGCAACGTCTTAAGGAACATTTAAAATTGAAATACCAACTCTGTAAGGGGCTTGTTAACAGCAGTATCTGATGAAGACCTGAACACCCATTTGTTCTCCAGAAGGAATGCAATCTTTGGCTTATTACAGAATTTTACATTTTCTTTCCCTCTGAGAATGGTGCTCAGTAAAATTATGATAATATCTTCCTTAACTTTTGTCCCCCAACCCTCTGCCAAACAGGAAAGAGTTTTTGCTTCCTAAGAACTCGAAGAACCCACAATGTGATGTAGTAAGATATAATTTAACTTTCCAGTCAAAGAAAGAAAATTCAGGGACACATTTGGTCTATCAAACCCAGGATGGCCAAGGTCCTAGATTCACTTTAGCTCCTGTAAAGAGATTAAGGTTTACGTTGCCCAGTTGTACAAATTAATCGGCAAGTACCCTATTTTGTTTCACTCTCCAAAACAATCAGGGCTTTTTTTAGCTCGTTTCTATGTCCACCTCCTGGAGTGTGGAAAAGCATTTGTTAAAAGACAATCCACATGGCAGTTGATTCACACCTTCACAAAACATTACAGAGCTAACATATTGGTAGACATCTCTGTTTGCATGCAGAGTCTTTGGGCGGTTGGTTCTGCTTTGATTTGGTAGGGTCGCACTCTTACCAGTCCATGCCTGATCTGCGGGGTTCATGATTCCACCCCCCACCCGTCAGAGTACTGGTAATAAGAACCTTTCTGCACAGACAGCAGCTGCACCATAGGAAAAAAAAAACAGTTTCTTAACAGGTACTTATTTTCTGTAGTCTGCCTATATCAGTGTAGACATCCACCAGATCATACAAGTTAGGATCAGAGATTTAATCTCCTTTTCACACATCTCTTATATGCAGAGAGGCTGCTTGGGGAGGTAGGTAGCCTTTTGTTCAAATTCTGAAGGAGATCTCCATTTTTTTTCTCACTCTCGCTCTTTAATCTCTAAGGGCGATAACATTAGTAAGAATGAGTTGTTACGCAGTTTTTCCAGCTATGAAATCTGTGGGCTAAGGACCTATGAGTCTGAGTCTATGAGCTGTTAGGAGGAGCTGAGTCAAAGGCATAGAAAGTATTCTGGTAGGTAACTGGCTGCCATTTTTCTAAATGTTACTCCTGGGGGAATTTTGCATCACTGCGTGCACAGAATTCATGTCCCCCACAGATTTCTTTGCGTCTCTGCAGAAAAATGACTTCTGGCGGGAAGGCAAAGGGAAGCCGCAAGAGCAGTCCCATTCCCCTCCCTGGCAGTGCAGATAGGTTGATTTGGGTGCCCAGAGCAGCTGGTAGAAATGTAAATTACCACTGGTGGGGATGGACAGTCATGTGTTTGAGAGAGTGACACTCTGCCCCTCTCACTCGCTATTGCGGCACGCTCGGCGTGGAGGGGCAGGAGTTCGGGGTGTTTCTGAAGAAGTAGGAGTGAGGCAGGCTATGTTCCCCTCAGAAGAGCAGAGTGTATACTCCAGAGGGAATTCTGCACAATGCAGAATTTTGCGGAAATTAACGTGTACACAGAATTTCCTTTCCCACACAGAAATGGACTGCAGTGCTGCTAGCTGCCACTAGACCTAGCAGAGCCCTGCTCACACATAGAAAACACTACTGGGGGAGGAGGGAGAGGAAGCAAGAGGGTTCCTGTGAGCTGCAGTTCCCAGCATGCCCTGATGAAGGGCGATGGTGGTGCGCAGGAAACTCTAGGCAAGCCTGGTACTGCATCAGGCTGTTTCTCCCTCTGGATCCCTGGGCTGTAGTAGGGGTGGGGGTAGGTATCTGGGCAGGAGTGTCTGCAGATGGGCTCTGAGGGGGACAGGGTTCAGGTGTATCGGCTGGGGGGGCGTAACTGGGCTCTGGGGCAAAGGGGTTGTGGGTGTCTAGCCCCCTTGGCTGGACTTTGGGGGATGGGGGGAGGACAGAGAAACAGGAACTGGGTTGTCATAGGGGTTTGTCTAACTCTCTACTCCTGAGGGAATTTTTGTGTGTCTATATTGTTACAGACATACTTGCTCAGAGGTATTTTGAATTAAATTACCAAAATAATTGAAACTGGCTTGATTATGTAATGTTATCTTGACAAATAAAATATGCAGAATTTTAAAATATTGCGTGCTGAATTTTGAATTTTTGATGCAGAATGCCCCCAGAAGTAAAATGTCAAAGGAATGCACTGCTCACTTTGGGCTCAGTTCTGCAAATCTTTGGTACTTGTATGAGTGCTAGAAGTCCCATTGAAGTAACTTCTCCACATGACACCAAAAGGGGTAATTATGCTTGCATGAGCAGTGACTAAGGTTGGCAACTTTCTAATCACACAAAACCAAATATTGCTGCCCTGCCCCTTCCCTGACACTCCGCCCCCACACGCTCCATCGCCCCTTCCTCTGTCACTCACTCTCCCCCACCCTCACTTTCACTGGGCTGGGGCAGGGAGTTGGCTTCAGGAGGGGGGCTGAGGGCTCCAGGTGCGGTCTGCGGGAGAGGGCTCCGGGCTGGGGTAGGGGGTTGGGGTGGTGGGGTATGGGCTGGGGGTGCGGGCTCCGGGTGGGACCAGAAATGAGGGGTTCAAGGTGTGGGAGAGAGCTCTGGGCGGGGGGTGCAGACTCTGGAGTGAGACTGGGGATGAGGTGTTTGGGGTGCAGGAGGGGGCTCCCGCTAGCGCAAGTGGTTGGGATGTGGGGGGGTGGGAGGGTTCCGGCTTGAGGTGCAGGCTCTAGAGTGAGGCTGGGGATAAGATGTTTGGGATGGAGGAGGAACTGAGGCAGGGGGCTGAGGTCCTGATGAGGGTTTAGAGTGCGGGGTCCTGGCAGCGCTTACCATAGCTTCCACAAAGCAGCTGCCAAGTCTCTGCAGCCCCTACACATATGGGGGGCTCGGGAGACTCTGTGTGCTGCCCTCGCACACACAGCTGCTACCCCCGCAGTCCCATTGGTTGTGGTTCCCAGCCATGGGAGCTGCGGAGCTGGCCCTCAGGGCAGCGGCAGCGTGCAGAGCCTCCCTGGCCACACATGCATGTAGGGGCTGCAGGGACCTGGTGGCTGCTTCCAGGAACCGCTTGGAGCTAGGGCAGGCAGGGAGCTCCACTGTGCCGCCGAGTGGACTTTAGCAGTGTGGTCTGTGGTGCCGATCAGAGCTGCCAGGGTCCCTTTTTGACCGGGCTTTCCAGTCTAAAACTGGACGCCTGACAACCCTAGCAATTATTATTTGAGTAAGAGTTTGCAGAATCATGCTCTGTATAACTAGTATACAATGCGACAACAGGCTGTATTTTCATTAAAAGGGAAATGGGGTTAGTGTTGACAATACTGTGAGATAACCTGTACTGAAAAGTTGTACACAGTGTGATGTAGGATGATTAGCTTTACAACATGAATTTTTAATTATTTTAGCCATGATATGCTATTGTGTTTTAAAAAGTGAAACTAATTATAAATATAATTTCAATTACTATGTGTTCTTGCAATTTAAAGAAGTGGGTGAATAGTTTCAAGGTTATTTGATGAGACCTCTCAGCTGAAAATTTAAGTTTTGTCAATTAATAACTGAATTACTTTTTGAACCAGATCAAATGCTATTTAAATAATTATGGAAAAATCAGTTTGTACAGTGTAACTGAAATAGTATAAATAAAAAGCTGTTCATTACAAAGTAAAGCAATGTTTTTATTTTAAAAAAAATAGATATTGTTCAGATTCCTTACTTTCCAAACTCTAGTAAGACTTGTAAAGTTCAAATACATGACCTTGTCGTGAAACATTGATCATCATAATAGGTTCTTTAGAATAAAACAAAATATTTATATTAATTATATAAAAACCAAACTTAATTTATTTTTCTCTAAACTGTGATGGAAAACACCAATAATCCCCTTTCATTGTTGCTAAAAACCTTTCATTGGCATTCTACAGGTTTAAAAGAGTAAAAGTAGAAATAACAGTTGATAGCCGTGGAGTGGGTAGATGCTGGCAAATTGTCTCTTTGCTAGGCTGTCATTCCATGTTACAGGATAAACTGACTAAGGACTGTTGTCTGCTCTCATGGTGAAGATATCAGCAGGGTTTCTTGAGTGAACTGCCTTAGTTTTGTAAGTTATTTAATACTGCTTGATATAAAGATTTTTACTTCAGTATGGCTTATTTTATGTGCATAATATGAAGATTTTTACAGAATCTTTTAGAACTATATTTTTATAATTTGTATTTATTTTCTTAATGTAAGCGCTGAAGCAATAGATGCTCTTTATAAATTAAATTACAAATGAAATATATAGTACCACAGCACCTTGGGCAGTTTACATTAAAGAAAAGAGATTAAAAATTTACAAAATATAAGTCTAAAAGATTCTCTCTATATTTGTATCCCTTTCCTGTACTAAGAATAAGTGACAGAATAAATTAATTACCCATTTTTGAATTGATTTTTTTTGTATTTTTGAATGAGTTCAAGAAAGAAAGATGATGTGTTTTGACTCTTGTAGCTTCTCCTAGTGGCAATTGAAACTTCCACTCAGAACTGTCTGACTTTCAGTCTATGGCTTTACTTGACTCCTTTTCAGATTTTACATAGCACTTTCTAAAAGCAGCTCTGACAGCCGCTAGTAGGAGCAAAAAAGCTGAAAACTTTAAATGCTTATCTTTCCAGTGAAGTCAGTAGCAGATAGAAAATAACATTCATAAACAGGAAAAATAGGATGTAAACATTTTTATGCTTTGTTTTTGTTATCTTAAGCTATTTCTTTAGAATAAATAATATACCTGCAAATACTAAGTTTAAATGATGAAAAGCCCTGTTTTGATTCTCCTTTATGTAATAAGCCCATGTAAACTTCACACTGAAATTTATTTTAACAGAAAAATCCCCCATTTTTGAAAATTGTAAGATTGATTACTTCATTTATTTTCGTTTCCTCCCCGTTTAGAAATTATTGAAGAATGTACTTAAAACATTTTACAAATGCGAAGATGGGTAAGGGAAAATGATGGTAGTGGGTGAGCGGGAAGGTTAGACCAAAGGCCCATCCACCTTTCTAGTTAGTATCTTATTAAGGAATATTGCACCCAAGTTGCTCATTGAGCAATTAGAAATTTCATAAGTGTTTCTGCCCTGTGAGTAAGCTGTTTAAATGATTGCCTAGCTGGTGTTTGTATAGGACTTTGAAGACATAGAATAGCAAATCAAAAATACATAAAGATTTTATAATAGAATATTGTTGACTCACACTTAATTAAATCATAAACCAAAAGTTAGTAGTAATAACTATTTTTTAAATTTTTATCTAAGTGCAGACTTGTAGTTGATTTATACATCCTAGAGTTGGGGACAGCAGCAACGCAAGTCAGTTAGCCCTGCCTTTTAATTGATCGATGTTGTATTGGGATGGTGTTTGTGCGTGTTAAGTGGCACTACCCAATTAGCAGGCGTAGTGGTTATTTTTTTCGGGCATGTAGAACCTAGAGGTGGCCTTGTTCATACCTATTATGTGTCAGGTATAGGTCCATAAAGCCACACCGTATTACAAGGAACACTGTCCAAGTTTTCTCTTCCACTTCTCAGGTGTTGGACAAGGTTGGATTGTAACAGCTTTACCTTTACTTGGAGAGAGCTCTGTTATTGTCACACACAATACCTAGAAAACACCAGTGGTGGTCAAAAGGGAGAGATGACAGTCCTTTCTAGAGGAGCCTGTTATATAGGGGTTAGGGTGGTGGGATAACAGGTTCTCTTTCCAATAACAGCAGGGAGGCCCAGATCTCCAGATCACAAAAGTAAATGTCCCGGGCTTCGGAGCAGTGAGAGACATGAGTGTACTTTCTAATGGGTGAAAAAGCACGTTTCCTTCCTTTTAATTTATGTACAAAACCCTTGTGAGCACCGACTTTTTCCTTTGGGTAACTTCACATTTTAATAGTTAAGTTTTTAAAAATGCCATATACATTATGGATTTCATATACATCATTCTATCATGGCATGCAGATATGTACAAATGTATGAAGGACGTACTCAAGTTTGAAAGAAAAACAAATTGTTTTTTTTAAATTATTTGGTCATAAACAGCTACCCTCTTTTCCTAGAGAATATGCCAGGGATTTAGGGTAATTCACAAACTAATATGCAAAAGCAACATTAAGGATCCTGTAGGACACTTTTCAATAGTATTTTGTTTCTTGTTTCTGGAGACAATAAAATGTTTACTCTGGCTGATGACACGATAGTTCTAGTTTATCTGGAATTTATCATGACACTTATGCACAAGGTTTAAGACTACAATTATAATTTAGTAGAATGTAGGTAGTCACTACTTCTAAACCTGGGAATTTTAGAACATTAAAAAACTGTTAAGACAGTTTCTTAATATCTTTTCCATTCAGCAGCTATTCAGACATTTGAAGTGGTTTACTGGATTTTGCTTCCCTCTAGTCCTGTCTTACGTACGCACTAAAAGTGACTGTTTCAAAGAGCAGATTATCTCCGTACAGCAGGTGAATTTCATGTCCTATTTCAAATTCTTATATTTAGTTGATTATGTTGGATAAGTATGGTTGCTTGAGTAAGATTTATTGACTGCTTTATCAGGAAGGTCTGATTATGACCTGAATTTATGACCCAAATTTGTGACCCAGTATTATTTCTAACTCCCGCTTTCACACACTTGGTTATGGAAACAAAACAATCTTTTGGAGCTTAACAGAAAAAAATACTGAAGATGATATGACAAGTGTTGCTTCACATCAGAGGTGGAGTACTCTACTTATTAGGATTTTTAGGAGACTTCAAATCAAGATTAAATGCTATTTCAGAATGTGTGCAACATGTTTTATGACAGAAGTCTGCATTACACCAGTTTCATTTTCAGTGCTTGTTAGAGGAGCGGACTTAATACAATGGACACAAAATATTACGACGAGTCAGAATGGATCAAAGCAAGCCATTTTTCACAGTTTGTTGCAGCTTCATCCAAGTTCTGCTATGCATTGAGAAAGTTCCTCCTTTTTATTATTGTACTTGCATTTCTTATCTACTTTGACTTGGTTCCACTCCACAGACTAATCATTCATCCAGTTTCAGTGACTTTTGCCAACTCAGAAAAGTCTGATTACCCACATGGCTTCATGGCTAAGCCTAATAATTAGAGCACTACCAAATTCATAGTCCATTTTGGTCAATTTCATGGTCATAAGTTTTTAAAAATGGTAAATTTCATGAGTTCATCTATTTAACATTGAAGTTTCACAGTGTTGTAATCGTAGCAGTAGCATAGCTGAGGGGGAGCAGGGCAGTGGCCTCTCTCCCACTGAGCCCAAGTGGTGCCTTTTCAATTTCTTGATGCTTTTAATTTTCTTAATTTTTATTCACTCGGCAGCACTCTGGGTCTTCGGTGGTGGACCCTTCACTCTCTCCGGATATCTTCGGCGGCACTGAAGGACCCACTGCTGAAATGCTGCTGAAGACCCACGAAGTGAGTGAAGGTCCCATTGCTGAGGTGCCACTGAAGACCCGGAGTGCCGCCTCATCAGTAAAATCGCCACTGGGTGAGTAAAAGCGCTGCAGCGGGTGGTGTGTCTTTTTTTTTTTTTTTTTTTTTTTTTAAATCGCTCCCCCTGTTCCCTCCACCTGGCTACTCTACTCCAAAGGTCCTGGCCCAAAAAGGAGTTGGGAGGGGGGTTACAAGGGTTTTTGTAGCTAGGGGGTTGCGATACTGCTACCCTTTCTTCTGTGCTGCTGCTGGCAGTGATGCTGCTGTCAGAGCTGGGCAGCTGGAGAGCAGCGGCTGCTGACTGAGAGTTCAGCTCTGAAGGCAGTGTCGCCACCAGCAGCAGCGCAGAAGCAAGGATGACATGGTATGATATTGCCACTCTTACTTTTGCACTGCACCCTGCAGAGCTGGGCCCTAAGTCATCAGCCGCCACTCTCAAGCCGCCCAGCTCTGAAGGCAGCAGTGCAGAAGCAAGGATGGCATGGTATGGTATTGTCACCCTTACTTCTGCACTGCTGCTGACAGGGTGCAGCCTTCAGAGCTGGACATCTGGCCAATAGCCATTGCTCCTCTCTGGCTGCCCAGCTCTGAAGTCAGCACAGAAGTAAGGGTGGCAATACCGCGACGCCTCTACAATAACCCTGTGACACCCCCTCCCCACAACTCTCTTTTTGGTCAGGACCCCCAATTTGAGAAACACTGGTTTCCCGCTGAAATCTGTATAGTATAGGGTAAAAGCACACACAAGACCAGATTTAACGGTCCATGATGCATTTTTCATGGCCGTGAGTTTGGTAGGGCTCTACTAATAATATCTGGGTTCACAGGTCACCTGACAGGACCCATAGTAGTTTCATTAAATGTACACAGTACTGTTCACCCACTTGTAAATGTTACACATTTTGTTTAAATATTAAAAACATGTAAATCTCTTTTGATAAGAAACAGCGCAAAGCAGAATGAAAAATGGATTTAACTTTTTATATCAGACTCCCATGTTGCTGAGTCACAAGCATCTTTTCAGAAATAGGCTCTGAAATGCAAGTTTTAATTAAAACAATCCTTTATTTTAAAATTTCAGTTTGCAGATAAAAGGGAAGGCTTTGTATATTAATTTTGTTTACCTTGTTGAGCAAAATAGGTACAGTTTTCTGTAGAAATTGAACCACTGCCAAGAAAGGTCAATAGTTAAGCCTATTATGCTGCACCACATTCCCTATAAAACCGTATCTAGTTTATATTATTAACTGATTTTAAGGTCAGTTTTAAAGTTTTGTATTAATTTTATTGACTCTTATTTGAATGTTTGTGCCACTTGTAATGCTTTGCGTGCCATGGAATGTGGCACTTGTATTCTTAAATTGTCAGTGATAATCTAAGAAACAGAAATGTTGACTGAATATTGGAAATCCCAAGTATTTAAACAATTATTGTGGAGGTATTCTGCTACCTCTTTGATGACTCTGAGAATTTTTCTTTTACAGTGTGGATATGCAAGTTTAAGTAGTTAAATTTAAGATATCTTCCTATGATAAAATTTATTTTAATCCTCCTGACTTCATCCAAACTGAAGTAATCCATCTGAAGTTTCATAGGCATGGTCGTCTTATGGGGTAGAACTTCTCTGGAAAGTTGTGGGGCATTGTACAACGCATTGGTAAGACCTCATTTGGAATACTTTGTACATTTCTGGTCATCCATGTTCAAGAAAAATGAATTTAAACTGGAACAGGGCAGAGAAGAGCTACTGAGATGATTGGGGAATGGAGGGCCTATTTTATGAGAGGCGCCTGGAAAAGCTTGGCTTTCACAAAAAGAAGGCTGATAGGGGTTATGATTGCTCACTGTAAATACACTTAGGGGTGAGGGGGTGGGAGGAAGGAGTAAATGCCAGAGAGGGAGAAGAGCTATTTAAGCTAAAGGACAGTGTTGGCACAAGAACAAATGGGTGTTAGCTGATCATGAACAAATTCAGGCTGGAAATTAGAAGAATGTCTCTCACTGTTAGAGGGTAACATTCAGAAATAGATACCTGATAGGAGTTGTGGGGGTAAATAGCTTAATTATTTTTTAGAAAAAGCTGGAAAAATTTGAGTGCAGTTGTACAACGGCATTGGTCAACAACACTGCGGCTCGCTTCCAGTTTATATCTTATGTCCCTAAAGCTCGTGTCATAGGGTACGTCTACACTACAGGGTAATTTTGAATTAACTTAAACCGATTTTATAAAACAGATATTATAAAGTCGATTGCACGCATCCACACTAGGCACATTAATTCAGCGGTGTGCATCCATGGTCCGAGGCTAGCGTTGATTTCCGGAGCTTTGCACTGTGGGTAGCTGCCCCTTGGAATTCTGGGTTGAGATCCCAGTGCCTGATGGGGCAAAAATCATTGTCGCGGGTGGTTCTGGGTACAGCCTCACCCCTCCCTTCCTGAAAGCAGCAGACAACCATTTCGCGCCTTTTTTCCTGGGTGAACTGAAAGCAGATGCCATAGCACAGGAAGCATGGACCCTGCTCAGATCAATAGCACAATCGTGGACGTTGTAAACACCTCGCGCATTCTCGTGCAGTCTGTGGTGAACCATGAACTGCAAAGGCAGGCAAGGAGGAGGCAGCTACGACAGCGCGGCGACAAGAGTGGTGAGGACATGGACACTGATTTCTCCCTAACCACGGGCCCCCGCACTTTGGAGCTCATGCTGGTAATGGGGGAGGTTCTACCCATTGAACGCCGATTTTTGGTCCCGGGAAACAAGCACAGACTAGTGGGACCACCTGCGTAAGAGCACTTTCTTTGAACTTTGTGACTTGCTTTTCCCTGCCCTGAAACGCCATAATACCAAGATGAGAGCAGCCCTCACAGTGAAGAAGCGAGTGGCAATAGCCCTCTGGAAGCTTGCAACGCCAGACAGCTACTGGTCAGTCGGGAATCAATTTGGAGTGGGAAAATCTACTGTAGGGGCTGCTGTGTTGCAAGTAGCCAAAGCAATCATTAAGCTGCTGCTACAAAAGGTTGTGACTCTGGGAAACGTGCAGGTCATAGTGGATGGCTTTGCTGCAATGGGATTCCCTAACTGGGGGGGGGGGGGGGCGATAGATGGAACTCATATCCCTATCTTGGCACCGGAGCACCACGGCACCCAGTACATAAACCGCAAGGGGTACTTTTCAATGGTGCTGCAAGCACTGGTGGATCACAAGGGACGTTTCACCAACATCCACGTGAGATGGCCAGGAAGGGTTCATGACGCTCGCGTCTTCAGAAGCACTGTTCCGTTTAAACGGCTGCAGCAAGGGACTTACTTCCCAGACCAGAAAATAACACTTAGGGATGTTGAAATGCCTGTCGTTATCCTGGGGGACCCAGCCTACCCCTTGATGCCATGGCTCATGAAGCCTTACACAGGCAGCCTGGACAGTGGTCAGGAGCTGTTCAGCTACAGGCTGAGCAAGTGCAGGATGGTGGTAGAATGTGCATTTGGCCGTTTAAAGGCTCGCTGGCGAATGTTACTCACTCGCTCAGACCTCAGCCAATCCAATGTCCCCTTTGTTATTGCTGCTTGCTGTGTGCTCCACAATCTCTGTGAGAGTAAGAGGGAGACCTTTATGGGGTGGTGGGAGGCTGAGGCAAATCACCTGGCTGCTGATTACGCACAGCCAGACACCAGGACGATTAGAAGAGCTCACCAGGAAGCGGTGCGCATCAGAGAAGCCTTGAAAACGAGTTTCGTCACGGGCCAGGGTACGGTGTGACTGCTGTGTTTGTTTCCCCTTCATGAACCTCCCCCCCTTTATTGACTCCTCCTGTAACCAACCCACCCTCCCCCTTCGATTACAGCTTGCTTATGGAAATAAAATCACTATCGTTTAAAAAGCATGTATTCTTTCTTAAAAGTCATTCCCTGTAAGCAACCCACCCTTCCCCTTCATTTAAAAAGCCTGTAATTATAAAAAGAGGAAGAGAAATAACAAGGTATCCCAGGAGTGGTTTGGGAGGAGGATAGGAGGGAAGGAAAAGACCATTAAGCACATTTCAATGTAATGACAGACTTTTGGTTGGACTGTCCAGGGGGCTGGTGCACAAAGCCTTCCCCCACGCGTTCTTACACGTCTGGGTGAGAAAGACATGGAACATGGTGAGTACTGAGGGTGGTTAAACATGGGCTGCAGCGGCACTCTGTGACCCCACTGCTCCTCCTGAAGATCCACCAGACGTCGGAAGATGTCAGTTGGATCACGCAGCAGCTCCAACATTGCATCCCGCCACCGCTGATCTTCCTGCCTACACCTCCCAAGCGTCCCTCCTATCCTCACGTTTGTCCCTCCTGTCCTCACGTTCACTGGCATCTTTCCTGTACTTTGCTACTACGTCCTTCCACTCCCTCAGATGAGCTCTTTCATTGCGGGTTACTTCCGTGATTTCTGAGAACATTTCATCTCGTGTCCTCTTCTTCCTCCGCCTTATCTGAGCTAGCCTTCAGGATGGAATAGGGAGGCTTGAAAAATGTGCAGCTGCATGAGTGGGGGAAAATAGTGAGAGAAGGATTATAAAAGATACATTTTACAGAACAATGGTTATATTCTTTCACAGTGAACAACACTATTCACCTTACATAGCACATGTGATTTCACTACAAGGTCGCATTTGGATTCTTTTAGTATTGAGTGCCTGCGGCTCTGGTGTAACAGATCAACACAGACGCAGGTCCAGGCATCACAATTCAGCTTGCATGCTGTCATGGTAAGGCATATAAGGCATATAGCTTCTCCCTGTGCTGCTTGTTTCCTGTTAACAAGGAGCAGCAGACACCAACCCCTCCCATCCACAATCCAATTCTCTAGAATTGCTTTACCCCTCCCCCCACCGCATGGCATTCATGGTATCATGGAAGATCACTGCTAATCACCCCCCTTTCCCCCCCCCCCACCGCGTGGCTGGTAGCTGGGAAGATTCCTGCTGGCCAAACGCTAAAAAGCTCAGCGCTATCCTTTCTCCCCTCCCCCATCTCTCTGTCCCCTTACTTAAATTCCTTAATTTCAACCAGGTTACCATGAACAATATCACTCTGCTGAGGATAACAGAGCGAGATAAAGAACGGATGTTTCTTGAATGCCTGCAATCACCGGGACCATACGCAGCTAGGCTTTGTCATGCAATGATACCCAATTACTTGCTACATGCATGGCATGGTAAAGTGTCCTACCATGGTGGACGGAACAAGGCTGCCTTGCCCAGAAACCTTCTGCAAAGGCTTTTGGAGTACCTCCAGGAGCGCTTCATGGAGATGTCCCTGGAGGATTTCCACTCCATCCCCAGACATGTTAACAAACTTTTCCAGTGACTTTACTACCTGGTAATGCATCACAAGCCCTCATGGCAAATCAATCATTCAAAAACTCTTGCTTTTAAACCGTGTTTTATATTTACAAAGATACACTCACCAGAGGTCGCTTCCATGGCTTCACTGTCTGGGCTAGTGGCTTGGGAGGGCTGGGAGGATAATTCCGTCTGGGTCACAATAAGCTCCTGGCTGCTGGGGAGAATGGAGTGCTGTGTACTCTCTGCAAGCTCTTCCTCCTCTTCCTCTTCCCCCTCCGCTGAATCCTCATCCATGGTTGAGATTATAACCCCCACCTCGGAATCCACGGACAAGGAGGGGGTAGTGGTGACACAGCCCCCTAAAATTGCATGCAGCTCAGCGTGGAAGCGTCATGTTTTTGGCCCTGACCCAGATCTTCCGTTTTGCTGCTTTGGTTTTCTGGTAGGCTTGTCTGAGCTCCTTCACTTTCACTCTGCACTGCACTGAGTCCCTGGTCTGGCCTTTTCCCATCATAGCCTTGGAAATTTTTTCAAATATTTTTTCATTTCGTCTTTTGGAACGGAGTTCTGTTAGCACTGAATCTCTCCCCATACAGCAATCAGATCCAATACCTACCATGAGGCCATGCTGGAGCTCTTTTTCTATTCCCAGGAGACTGCATTGTTACCTGTGCTGATGAGCTCTGCGTGGTCACCTGTGCTGATGAAACACCACGCTGGCCAAACAGGAAATACAATTCAAAAGTTCGCGGGGCTTTTCCTGTATACCTGGCCAGTGCATTAGAGTTCAGATTCCTGTCCAGAGCGGCCAGTGCTGCACTGTGGGATACCACCTGGAGGCTAATAACTTCGATTTGCGGCCACACTAACCCTAAATCGATATGCTAATATCGGTTTTAGCGTTACTCCTCTCGTCGGGGAGGAGTACAGAAATCGATTTTAAAAGCTCTTTAAATCAATATAAAGTTCATTGTAGTGTGGACGGGTACAGCGTTAAATCGATTTAACGCTGTTAAAATCAATTTAACTGCGTAGTGTGGACCAGGCCATAGTGTCAGCTGGCCACCAGCAGGGGTCAGGAAGAGACTCCTCTTCCCCAATATACTTTGGGAGGCTGCAACAGACTGTACCCCTGTATTCATGCCTTGCACACTATTGTAATAATTTTTGTACAAAGTATGCCTGTGAGGTATCATTTGAAAACTCATTATTTGCTGGTCACTATTGTCCTGGTAAAACGTGTAGCAACACTGTATGTAATGTTATAATATTTTATTGTACAAGTATTACTAAAACATGTTCCAAGTCTGGAGAGTGGCCTCACCAGTTCCTCAGGGTATGGCTACACTTGAAATTTGGGGGCGCTTTGAAGTGTGTGTGTGGTCGGAACGCCAGCGCTGGGAGAGAGCTCTCTCAGCGCTGCACGTAAACCACATCCTCTACGGATGTAGCTTGCAGCGCTGGGAGCCAGGCTCCCAGTGCTGCGGCACTGATTACATTGAGGCTTTACAGCACGGTATCTTGCAGCGCTCAGGGGGGTGTTTTTTCACACCCCTGAGTGCGAAAGTTGCAGCACTGTAAAGTGCCAATGTAGCCAATGCCTCACCAAGGTGTAAACAAGGTCAATGGGCCATTACCTGCTAAATGGCCATTCTTTGGCAGGAAATGGGGAAGGGGGCCTGGGAGGAAAATCTACATTTTAGAAAGAAACAGCATGGTGTTCCTATCCAAATGGACTTTTGTCTCCCAAATCTCAGTTGGAGATGCTTCTCAAAGGACATGGAGGACTATAAACATGAGGTGACTATACATCCCATTTTTAAAGGGACAGTCCTGCATTTAAGCCCTCCTCCAAATGTCCTGACTTTTTCTTAAAAATGAGTAAATTGTCCCATATTTTCTCTCTCTCTACCCTATCAGTGCTGGCAGTTCCTGCTGCTGGCTGGATCCTTGTTTGCCAGACGCCCACCCACCAGCAGTGAGCGGGGAGGGTCCAGTGGCCGATGATGGGGGTGTGTGTGCAAGGCTGGTGACAAAGCAAAGCTGCAGCATGCGGGGCCAGGCCTCTTCCCCTGCTGGTCCATCAGCGCAGCTCCTGCTGCATGCTGGCTCTTGGCCAGCAGTGCCCCACTCCCCCACTGGCTGTGCACTGTGAGCTGCAGTGGCTGATGAGTGCTGGCAGTCGGCATCCGGTTAAGTGTTGCCTCTGCTGCCCACTCATCAGCCCTTTATGTGCTTTCTCTCTCCCTGTCCTCTCCCTGCTTTGCTCCTTCACCTCCCCAGCCCTGCTGCTCTTCCATATCCCCCCAGCAGGGCGCATCCCGCTCCCAGTGCTGTGCGGAGAACCAGCCACTGGTCAGAGCACTCAGCTCACCAGCAGCCTGGCTGATAGGCTCTTTCCTTCCCCCACTGTCTCTGGCTGGGCCAGTGCCATGGGAAAGCCCAGGACCCTCTGGCCTGGGGCACTGGTCAGGAGGAGTGTGTGCCAAAGTAGGTGGTACTAGGCATTATCTCTTTCAGGAACTTGGCTGGCTGCTTCTTGCTCACATTCTCAGGGTCTAATTGGTTTGCCATATTTGTAGTAAGGAAGGAATTTTCTCCTAGGTCAGACTGGCAGAGTGCTTTGGGTTTTATCACCTTCTCTTTAGCATGTGGGTGCTGGTCACTTGCCAGGATTATCTGGATATATCTTTATCATAACCTTATTCCCAGATTTGGACCTTAGCGTCCAAAATATGGGGGTTAGCATGAAAACCTCCAAGCTTAGTTACCAGCTTGGACCTGGTACTTGCTGCCACCACCCAAAAAATTAGAGTGTTTTGGGGCACTCTGGTCCCCCTGAAAAACCTTCCCTGGGGACCCCAAGACCCAAATCCCTTGAGTCTCACAACAAAGGGAAATAATCCTTTTTCCCTTCCCCCCTCCAGGTGCTCCTGGAGAGATACACAGACACAAGCTCTGTGAATCCAAACAGAGTGACTCCCCCTCTCTGTTCCCAGTCCTGGAACAAAAAGTACTTTCCTCTTCACCCAGAGGGAATGCAAAATCAGGCTAGCCACTTCAACACACACAGATCTCCCCTGATTTCTTCCTCCCACCAATTCCCTGGTGAGTACAGACTCAATTTCCCTGAAGTAAAGAAAAACTCCAACAGGTCTTAAAAGAAAGCTTTATATAAAAAGAAAGAAAAATACATACAAATGGTCTCTCTGTTTTAAGATGACACAACACAGGGCAATTGCTTAAAAGAATATTGAATAAACAGCCTTATTCAAAAAGAATACAAATTAAAGCACTCCAGCACTTATATTCATGCAAATACCAAAGAAAAGAAACCATATAACTTACTATCTGATCTCTTTGTCCTTACACTTAGAAACAGAAGACTAGAAAGTAGAAACTACTTCTCCAAAACTCAGAGAAAGCAGGCAGCCAGAAAACAAAGACCTCAGACACACAATTCCCTCCACCCAAAGTTGAAAAAATCCGGTGTCCTGATTGGTCCTCTGGTCAGGTGCTCCAGGTGAAAGAGACATTAACTCTTAGCTATCTGTTTATGACACGCCCCTCAAATTGCAGACAGTGGGGAAGCTCACTGGCGGCGATTTCCTTCTAGAACTTGAAAATAAACAGATTAATACAACACATGCACCTTTACATATACTACTAAGTATATAACTAACAGACTTTTACATTTTAAGAACACTTTTTAACTACTGAATTCTGGGAAACTCTCACGGGAGAGTGTATCAGCAACTTTGTTAGAAGCTCCGGTGATGTGTTGAATTTCAAAATCAAAATCTTGGAGAGCTAAACTCCAACGAAGAAGTTTCTTGTTGTTCCCCTTGGCAGTATGAAGCCACTTTAGTGCAGCATGGTCAGTTTGTAGTTGGAACCGCCGTCCCCAAACATATGGGCGTAGCTTTTCCAGGGCGTACACAATGGCATAGCATTCCTTTTCACTGACTGACCAGTGACTTTCCCTCTCAGACAGTTTCTTGCTGAGAAACACGATAGGATGGAAGTTGTGATCTGTTGCTTCCTGCATGAGCACTGCTCCTATACCACGCTCAGATGCATCTGTGGTTACTAGGAATGGCTTGTCAAAGTCCGGGGCCCTGAGCACAGGGTCAGACATGAGCATCGCCTTAAGCTGGGTAAAGGCCTTTTGACACTCATCAGTCCACTTAACGGCATTTGGCTGGGTCTTTTTGGTCAGGTCGGTCAATGGGGCAGCGATTTGGCTGTAGTGTGGTACAAATCGCCTGTAGTATCCGGCCAAGCCTAAGAAGGATTGGACCTGTTTCTTTGACCTTGGGACAGGCCACTTTTGGATAGCATCCACCTTGGCCTGTAGGGGGTTTATGGTTCCTCGACCCACCTGGTGCCCCAGGTAAGTCACTCTGTTTTGGCCTATTTGACACTTTTTGGCCTTAACAGTTAGTCCTGCCTGCCTGATGCGCTGAAAGACCTTTTCCAGTTGTAGTAAGTGTTCGGGCCAGGAGTCTGAAAAAATGGCCACATCATCGAGGTAGGCAACTGCAAATTCTCCCAGTCCAGCTAGTAGACCATCTACCAGCCTCTGGAAGGTGGCGGGTGCATTTCGAAGGCCGAAAGGAAGGACATTGAATTCATACACCCCCGCATGGGTGACGAATGCTGACCTCTCCTTGGCAGGTTCATCTAGCGGTACTTGCCAGTACCCCTTGGTTAAGTCTATTGTAGAGATGAACTGGGCACGTCCCAACTTCTCCAATAGCTCATCGGTGCATGGCATTGGATAGTTGTCCGGACGAGTTACCGCATTTAGCTTACGGTAGTCCACGCAAAAGCGTATTTCCCCATCTGGTTTGGGTACCAGAACCACTGGAGATGCCCATGCACTGGTAGATGAGCGGATTATACCCATCTGTAGCATGTTCTGGATCTCCTGTTCTATAGCAGCTTGGGCATGAGGAGACACCCGGTAGGGTGGGGTTCTGATTGGGTGAGCATTACCTGTATCAATGGAGTGGTATGCCCGTTCAGTCCGTCCTGGGGTGGCTGAGAACAATGGGGCGAAGCTAGTGCACAGCTCCTTAATTTGTTGCCGCTGCAGACGTTCCAGGGTGGTTGAGAGGTTCACCTCTTCCACGCCATCGTCTTTTCTCCCGTCGTAGTAGACACCGTCAGGCCACTCAGCCTCATCTCCCTGGACTGTAAACTGACAAACCTGTAAGTCTCTGGAATAGAAAGGCTTGAGAGAATTAACATGGTACACTTTAGGCTTTAGTGAGGAATTGGGAAATGCTATGAGGTAGTTTACAGCTCCCAGGCGCTCTTGGACCGGGAATGGCCCTTCCCATGATGCTTCCATCTTATGGGCCTGTTGCGCCTTCAAGACCATAACCTGGTCTCCTACCCTGAAAGAACGTTCTCTGGCATGTCTGTCATACCAGGCCTTTTGCTCTTCCTGAGCATCCTTTAGGTTCTCTCTAGCAAGGGCTAAAGACTGTCGGAGGGTGCTTTGTAGGTTGCTTACAAAGTCCAGAATGTTAGTTCCGGGAGAAGGCGTAAACCCCTCCCATTGCTGCTTCACCAACTGTAATGGCCCCTTAACCTCGTGACCATACACAAGTTCAAATGGTGAAAACCCTAAACTGGGATGTGGTACAGCCCTGTAGGCAAACAGCAACTGCTGCAACACTAGGTCCCAATTATTGGAGAATTCGTTGATGAATTTACGTATCATGGCCCCCAAAGTTCCATTGAACCTTTCCACCAGGCCATTGGTTTGATGGTGGTACGGGGTGGCAACCAAGTGATTCACCCCATGAGTTTCCCACAGTTTTTCCATGGTTCCTGCCAGGAAATTAGACCCTGAATCTGTAAGGATGTCGGAGGGCCAACCTACCCTGGCAAAGATGTCTGTTAGGGCCAGGCACACAGTGTTAGCCCTGGTGTTGCCTAGAGCCACTGCTTCTGGCCATCGGGTAGCAAAGTCCACTAAAGTCAGTACGTACTGCTTTCCTCTGGGCGTCTTTTTTGGGAAAGGGCCCAGAATATCCACAGCTACTCGCTGAAATGGGACCTCAATTATGGGGAGTGGCTGGAGAGGGGCCTTGACCTGGTCTTGAGGCTTACCCACTCTTTGGCATACCTCATAAGACCGGACATACTTGGCAACATCCTTGCCCATCCCCTCCCAGTGGAAGGACTTCCCCAACCGGTCCTTGGTTCTGTTCACCCCAGCATGGCCACTGGGATGATCATGGGCTAAGCTTAAGAGCTTCCCCCGGTACTTAGTTGGAACCACCAACTGTTTTTGCGGCTGCCATTCTTCCCGGTGTCCACCAGAAAGAATTTCCTTGTATAAAAGTCCTTGGTCTATAACAAACCGGGATCGATTAGAAGAGCTGAGAGGCGGTGGGGTGCTCCGTGCCGCCGCCCAAGCTTTCTGAAGGCTGCCATCCGCTTCCTGCTCAGCCTGGAACTGTTCCCTTGAGGCTGGGGTCACCAGTTTTTCCTCAGACTGTGGACTTGGGCTTGGTCCCTCTGGAGCGATGTAGGTGATGGGGTGGTTTCCGTTGCTGGTGAACCGCTCTCCGCTGGTGCACCTGAGGATATTTCAGGCTCTGGCTGAGCCTTTTGGGTATGGTTGTCTTGTGCTTCTGCCAGTTCTGGCTCGCTGGCGCCCTCTGGCGTTGAGTTTGAAGATGTGGTTGCACTTGCTGGTACTGGTTGCTGTTCCAGTTCCGGGCCTGGGACTGGAGATGCTGTGGCTGTTTCAGTGGTAGGCATGGAATCCGGGTCCACTACCTCTGTCTGGGTCTCTGGTAACACAGATGGTGCCTCTGTGGACGGCTCAGGAACAGGAATGGGTCTGGAAGCTTGCCTGGTTTGGCTACGGGTAACCATTCCCACTCTCTTGGCCCGCCTCACCTGATTGGCCAAGTCTTCCCCCAGTAGCATGGGGATAGGATAATTGTCATAGACTGCAAAAGTCCACATTCCTGACCAGCCTTTGTACTGGACAGGAAGTTCAGCTGTAGGCAAGTCTACAGCTTGTGACATGAAGGGGTAAATTGTAACTTTGGCCTTTGGGTTGATGAATTTGGGGTCTACGAAGGATTGGTGGATAGCTGACACTTGTGCCCCCGTGTCTCTCCACGCAGTAACCTTCTTTCCGCCCACTCTCAAATTTTCCCTTCGCTCCAAGGGTATTTGAGAGGCATCTGGGCCTGGGGATCTTTGGTGTGATGGAGGGGTAATGAATTGCACTCGCATGGTGTTCTTTGGACAGTTGGCCTTGATATGTCCCAGTTCATTACACTTAAAGCATCTTCCATCTGATGGGTCACTGGGCCGAGGTGAGTTACTGGAGACTGGTGAGGTTGAAGGGTAGGGTATCTGTGGCTTTACTTGGGTGGTATGTGGGGTCTTTGGCTGTCCTCGGTTGTAGGGTTTATAGTCTGTGTGCCCCCTGGGGTAATCGTTCCCTTGACAGTAGCTTTCTTGCTTTCTGCCAGTTCCATCCATTTGGCTCCAATCTCCCCCGCCTCAGCGAGATCTTTGGGTTTTCCATCTTGTATGTACCGTGTGATGTCTTCAGGAACACCATCCAAGAACTGCTCCATTTGTATGAGGAGGTTCAGTTCTTCCAAGGTTTGAATGTTGTTTCCTGTTATCCAGGCCTCATAGTTTTTTGCAATGTAGTAGGCGTGTTTGGGAAATGACACCTCTGGTTTCCACTTTGGGTTCTGAAGCGCCGACGGGCATGATCTGGGGTTATCCCCATTCTGTATCTGGCCTTGGTTTGAAAAAGTTTATAGTCATTCATTTGCTGCTTAGGCATTTCAGCTGCCACCTCTGCTAAAGGTCCACTGAGTTGTGGCCTTAATTCTACCATGTACTGGTCTTCGGGGATGCTGTATCCAAGACAGGCTCTTTCAAAATTTTCCAAGAAGGCCTCGGTGTCATCACCTGCCTTGTAGGTGGGAAATTTCCTGTGCTGTGGAGCAATAATTGGCGCCGGGTTGTTAGGGTTGGCTGGAGTCTGTTGCTTAGCCTTTTCTAATTCCATGGCCTGTTGGTGGGCTTCCCTCTGGAGTTCTATCTGTCTTCTGTGGGCTGCCTCTTCTTCTTCGTGCTTTCTTCTGTGGGCCAACTCTTCTTCTGCTTGTTTCCTTCGGTGGGCCACCTCTTCTTCTTCTATTTTTCTTTTGTGTGCTGCCTCTTTGATTTGTTCTTCTCTTTCTTTCATCTCCATTTGTCGCCTGTGTTCAGCTTCTTTGAATTGCTCTTTGGCCTTAATTTTTGCCTTAGAAGTCATGATTCCTGTTTTCTTGTGTTGGGGTGCCCTCCGGTGTTTATCCTCTGAACTGCAGGTTCTCTGTTGCCTCCTGAAGTCTGCCTAGCAACAGTGCCTTTAGCTAATCTTCAATGTTACGTAAACCTGAAAAACCACTTTATTTGCATTTATATAGTGCTGGTATGACTCTCAATGGGAGTGCTATTGTGTGACAAAAGACTGTTAATAGTCTGGTAATGGCTTCTTGCTTAACATGCAAGCCACAACTGCCAGAGAGAGCAGAAAAAAAAATTCTCTCTGGTTCCCTTTTAAAACCAACTGTTTCTCTCTGCTAAAAAGCCCTTAGCAGAGAAAAGAAAAATATAATATTCCTACTGGCTTCTGGATTCTGTCTATATCCCAACCGCTGCTACACCATATCATAACCTTATTCCCAGATTTGGACCTTAGCGTCCAAAATATGGGGGTTAGCATGAAAACCTCCAAGCTTAGTTACCAGCTTGGACCTGGTACTTGCTGCCACCACCCAAAAAATTAGAGTGTTTTGGGGCACTCTGGTCCCCCTGAAAAACCTTCCCTGGGGACCCCAAGACCCAAATCCCTTGAGTCTCACAACAAAGGGAAATAATCCTTTTTCCCTTCCCCCCCTCCAGGTGCTCCTGGAGAGATACACAGACACAAGCTCTGTGAATCCAAACAGAGTGACTCCCCCTCTCTGTTCCCAGTCCTGGAACAAAAGTACTTTCCTCTTCACCCAGAGGGAATGCATAATCAGGCTAGCCAATTCAACACACACAGATCTCCCCTGATTTCTTCCTCCCACCAATTCCCTGGTGAGTACAGACTCAATTTCCCTGAAGTAAAGAAAAACTCCAACAGGTCTTAAAAGAAAGCTTTATATAAAAAGAAAGAAAAATACATACAAATGGTCTCTCTGTATTAAGATGACACAACACAGGGCAATTGCTTAAAAGAATATTGAATAAACAGCCTTATTCAAAAAGAATACAAATTAAAGCACTCCAGCACTTATATTCATGCAAATACCAAAGAAAAGAAACCATATAACTTACTATCTGATCTCTTTGTCCTTACACTTAGAAACAGAAGACTAGAAAGTAGAAACTACTTCTCCAAAGCTCAGAGAAAGCAGGCAGCCAGAAAACAAAGACCTCAGACACACAATTCCCTCCACCCAAAGTTGAAAAAATCCGGTTTCCTGATTGGTCCTCTGATCAGGTGCTCCAGGTGAAAGAGACATTAACCCTTAGCTATCTGTTTATGACAATCTTATTTAATAATTTCCCTGCCATGGCAGGTGCCTCAAGAAGTGGTGCACCTCAGTTCCTCCTATTTTCTGCTTGTGGCACATAATAATCTAGCCTCCTGTGGGTGTCTCTTACTTTGGTATTATTTCCATTGTTGGGTTTAGTGTGCGGATGCTAAGTGATGCTGGTGACCTATGATATACAGGACAAGATGATTCTGGTGGTCACTTCTGGCCTTGAACTGATTCTGACTACAAAGAATTGAGAAATTCCCAAGCAAAAAACAATTTTTAAGCTTAAGTTAAGGTTCTAGATGTCTGAGTTTCTTTTGGGGGTGAAAAAACCTTGATCGTGGAAACTTTCTTAAAATAAGTTATCCTGGAAACAGACAATTGAAGGATGCTGAATAGCCTTAACTTCCCCCTACATCACTGCTTACAGGTCAGTCAGTTACAAGGAAGAGAATCCTGTCCTCAGAGATCACATACTGTCTTCACAGCACTGACTGCATACTAAGAAATGATCTAATGGTAGTACTTTTAGTCATTATTAGGTTGACTGTACACTACTATAACAGTTTAAAATTAATATTCAAAATAATAAATTTGAAGTACTTATTTGCTTTCTGGGTCTTGAGTCTAGGGTTCATGTTTTCAAGGTTTCACCACTTGAAGGCTATAAATTTAAATGTATTTTAAAATGAATGGTTGGATTCTCATGTAATTACTTGACTCTAGTAGCAGGGGTTTTAAGAACACCAATATCAGACGAAAAAGTTGCAGAAGTTCGCAGCACTGTTAGGGACTAAAAATTAAATGAGTTGATGGTATTAGTTCATTTTCCAATAGGTATGTGTCCATACCTCATTTCATACAAACTAGAATTATGGACAACCTCAGTAGAGTGTCGGATGATTGAATTGTCCTGGAGATGGAACTGATGCCTAGAGCAGATTTCTCAACTTTTCTCTACCTGTCCACCCAATTCTTGTTTTTTCCTAAAACCCAATTCCACAATACTTTGTGATTGCATTCCACAGTCATTTGGAGTTGCTGCAGGAGACAGTGCTGTAGGTGAGATATTGGATGGTGCTGGAAAACGAATGCTGGATTTGTGCTACTAAGTGGGTACTGGGTTGTGGTATGCTGCATGCAATAGATGCTGGGTTAGGGTTTGAGGAAATACTTGATGTGGAGGTTACTAAGTCACAGGTGGTAGGTGCTACAGGTGGGGTCAGAGTTCATGGGTGCTGGGCGTTTTGGAGAGGAGGAAATAGGAAGGACATCCTAGCTTCCGTCTCTTGCCAGAGTTGACTCTTTCAATTGTAGATTTCTTTTTCTTCTCCATCCTACTGAAGTGTGAGGAATGTATCGCTTAAGTAAGGTGTAGAGCAGTCTTCAGTGATACTGCCACAGGAGCCAGGCATGGTTGGGGGAATCATGTTAAAGCTGAGGTGGCAGTTTTAAGAGGCAGTGACATTCTCGTTGGGTGCTAGTGGCCATCTTCTAACAAACAGGTCAGGGTTTTTTTCTTTTTAATGGGGGATTTTGCCTACAACCCAGCTACCCACATGTGACTAAACTTGGGATCATGATTCCTAGGTAGACAACCTCCGTCTTAAAGGCTATTTCCTTCAAGACAGAAGTGAAGCCCATTAGTAGAGCTGTGGATGAGGAAACTTATACTCCTGCTGTTTGGGTTGTAATGTTCTGTGGGCAAATGAAGAGCCTAATTGTCTTGGATTGTAAATTTAGCAAATTCTTAAGAGCTAAACTGAAAGGGAAAATAATGCAAATAACTATTAGCTTGCTGTTTATTATCACATCCTGAACACTATACAGTTCAGGTTTTCCTTTTTTTAGCTTCTGTATGTTCTTAGCTATTCAAAATTATCTTATTCATTCCTTCTGTAGTCATATGTAAAACCGAAATGTTTAATGCTACTGGAACATGGCAGCCTGTATGCTCCCCTAGCATAAGTGGATTTACCAAGTAAGCATTTTTTGTCACTGACTGCTGTAGTTAAGCTTCCTTGCAGTAGATGCCAGTAGAGCTCTTCCAAATTAAAACAGAAATATGATCACCATTTCCATAGCAACAGTTTCCTCTGAGCATTACTATTTGTAGAAGTACTGCTTTACATTACTCATCACAGTGAAACTTTCTAACAAGGGTTAAAATCTTTGTGGAAAAGATACTTTTTGATCTAAAACTGCATGGATTTAATCTCAGGCATGATTAAATAGTGGGATTATTTATTTTGCTGTATGTATTTTACTTTATAGGTATTTCTGTACCACTCATTACTGTAGTATTTTTATTTTTATATTAAACAGTCTTTTAAAAACCTACTTGAACAGATTAATAGGTTGATTATAAATCTTGATTGGAGCTGAAATTTGGCATGTTGTGTCTAAAAAGGGGAAAATATTATGTACAGATAATCTTTGCTAGGATTTGGGTTTTATTACCATGTTTAATTACTAATACTTTTATAGTATGCCAAAACCAGCATGCCAACTTTGGGCATTATTTTCATGCATTTAAAATGGAAAACAATTAAAATGTAGAGTGTTAGCAAATACTGTCCATTTTGCATACAAAAAAGCAAACTCCACTCTCTCAGAAATGAAGCACTCTTTGTAGATAAGCAGTATCTGCCTCTCCAAAGAGTAGCCTACCTCTTCCCCCCTACTCTCTCTAGTCTCTTTTGTAAATTGACAGCTTTGTTAAGCATAAGGAAGGTTGCACTTGTTCAGATACTTGCTACTAACACTCACCCAAATTTTCTAAGAATTGTTATTCTCAGTTATAAAACAGTAATGTAACTATTTTGGCTTTATATGACTTCCTCAGGGCTTTCAAACACAACTGGGAAGAGATTATTACATAAAGACATGAGTAAACATATATTATCGCACACACACTTTAGTAGTAGTATTATACAGTATACAAAATGTTATGAAATTAGGGCATATAATATTGCCTATGCTTTAACAAGTTGTGATTGTGTTAACGCTGCTTGTAAAGGGACCCCACAGCATTTCGTAATTCAGGGATGTTAAACAATTTCCCCCTTTTTATGATTTCCCATTATTATATAATTCGGTGGTGATAAGTGTTGATATCTTTTAAGCAATAAAATGTTTTATCAGTCAATGGGAGATTTGCTAAATTGGCAAGATTCATGGGTTTTCAAAAATTCATGAGCCTTAACCAACATAAATTTGATTGTGTACATGAACTAATATATTTGAATCGTTGTTCTACCCACATGGCTTTTTTGTTTTGTTTTGTTTAATGGAAAGCCTTTGCCCTGTCCTGTAAGGCCTAGGAACAATTGTACCTTAAAGTGAAGAGAGAGATGCTTAATCAAGGAATAAAACTATTTATCTTCAACAAACAAACAAAAATACAACCTCAAAACCGTCCCCTTTGCAGGAACCCTTCAGTATGAACAACTGGACGATTCACCTTCCTCAAATTCCGGGTATAGGATAGGTCCACTTGAGAAAAATGCAGATATCCAAGAAGTGCCACAGTATCTCTTTCTTTACTTGTGGATGAGGGCAGAAGTTGACAAAAGAAACCTAATGATTTTAACTGGAAGGAAAAGAAACTGAAATGGGTATACAGTTTCAGTTTGAGGGGAAGGGATAGCTCAGTGGTTTGAGCATTGGCCTGCTAAACCCAGGGTTGTGAGTTCAGTCCTTGAGGGGGCCACTTAGGGATCTGGGGCAAAAATCAGTACTTGGTCCTGCTAGTGAACGCAAGGGGCTGGACTCAATGACCTTTGCTCCCTTCCAGTTATGGGAGATAGGTATATCTCCAATTATTATTAGTAGTAGTACTTCTCCCCTACAATAAAACTAAAATATACACAAATAACGTAGGCAGTCATGTGGTGATTCAAAATGTTGTATGCATCCACCAAAATAATAAGATTCAGGAGCAGACTAAAGATCTACAGATCAGTTAATTAAAGCTGAACAGAAATTATTTTACAGCCCTCACTGTTTAAGAACCTGACAATTAACATATACCATTTTTCAAAGTAAACTGGAGGATATTTCTTATTGGAGGATATCACAAACACCTACTGGAGCAAAGAGCTGCCTTTATCACATAACTTAAGTGTTTGCTATGTCAGCTGTTCTTGTAGATGAAACAGTGAACTTTGAAATTAACTCCTGGCCAGTAAAATACCTTTGCTGGTTTTGATTTATGGATGTATTTGTAACTGTTAAGTCTACTTGTGTGTTCTGTTTACAATTTAGGGCTTTCTTTTTTGACAGTGTTGGTATTTATTGAAAAAACATTTTATATCGTTTAAGATATGAGTACGTAACAATGAATCTTAATGTTTATGTATACTTTTATGGTGAGAGTCTGCGGATGGTGCTGTTCACACATAGCTGTACAAGTTGCTGCAACTATTATATTGTAATTAAGATTCGTTGTGGGGAGCTGTTGCAAGCATTAGGAGAGTTTGCTGTCTGCCTTTGTCTTTAATTGGATTCAGTTCTTGGGGGAGATCTGCTCCCTAAAATTGGGCATTGTATTTTTCGGTTGAGTTACCTGAAAGAAAATTGCCTGTGTGTGTGTCTGTTCAAAGGCTGGGGTATTTATAGTGGGAGTAAAATAAACTAAGGAAATACTTGGACTCCTTGTCACTGATTTCTCCTTCAACAGGAGACTGACCCTGCAAAGACACAAAACCCTTTACCATTCAGAAGATGGGGCAACAATATATTTGTGAGTTGCTTGGGGTGTGTGTGTGTGTGTGTGTGTGTGTGTGTGTGTATAGGCTTTGCAGAATTCAATTCATATTTTTTATAATTGTGATAGTTAATAGCAATGTTTATTTTTAAACATTTTTTTTAATTTTTATCAATTTAAATTTTCACAGTTGCAGGAAATTGAGGAGGGTTAGACAATAATTAATTATTTAATGACAGGCATTGAGATACAATAAATTTAAAGCTTTATAACTATTAAAACACACATTGTCAAAATATACAAAGTAAATATCGTTAAACTCTTAGGTTAGCAGTTTCCTTACTTTGCCTGTCTGTACATTTCAGTTATCATCAATAAAAATTTTGTTTTGTTGGTTTGTGAGTGCACAGCAAAATCAAGGTATAGTAACAAAAATCTAATCCTTCCAAACGCGCACATATGCAAGGAGGTCCCTTTAGTCATCTACTGGACGATGTTTGGAGGGAGTTGGGTATAGGATCAAGAAAGGTGCAAATAGTTCCTGACTTCCTTCAGGCTAAATGAGCCATTGATAACTTCCTCCTACAGCTGTTAGCATTGTGAAAGTTTTGTAAAGACCTAAAGAACTTTTGCCTTAGATCTAGCAGAAATTTTTATTTAAAATCTCATTAATGCCAACAGCTTTCATTTTCAGTATTGATAAACCTTTTTCCCATCAATTTTGGAATATGTTAAAAATATTCTTAAATGCTCATAAATAGAGCTGATTGAAATTCACAATTTCTGTCTCATGGGAAATTTTGACATTTCAATATTTGTTTTCCCACAATACAAAATGTTGGAATTGAGATTTTTTTTTTAAAATGCAGATTCTCAAGAATTTTGATTTGGAAATGTTGAAACATTATTGTTGACATATTCAATTGCAACAAAATATTTTGACATTCCTGAAATTGAAGTACTTTGTTTTATTGATCCAGGTCAACATTCAGTTGCATTTCTCTTGCTTTACTGGAGTTATAATTCAGGCCCTTGTTGCTTCCTGTGGGCTGGACTCCTTGGAGAACTATATCTCCCACAATGCAGTATGGCTCCAGGTGACCACATCAGGGGAGTTGTGTGTCCTTCTAGGTGCATCATGGGAGATGTAGTCCAGCCAAGTAGCCTGTCCCCATTCTCACCTATACACCAGGCTCTCTGTTAAATTTCAATTATTTGTAAGGAAAAAGTGTTGATTGACAAACTGAAATCCTGGTACAAGCAAAGCCAAATATGTTGCACGTTCAGGAGAGCACCACCTCTTAAGTAACCTATTGAAACCCAGTGCCTGCTAGCCAGAATCGAAACTATCTGTGCTACCAAGTTCCCCCAAACCCTGTCCCTTCTTCATTCTCCATCAAATAATTTTAAGGATTTAGTTGTGTGCCACTTATTAATGTAACACACTGGTGTTGAACTTTCTCTGTAACTTTAAAAAAAAGTAACATTCTACATAATTCTTGGGTTTATTACGCCTTCATACCATTCATGACTTCACAATCTTTCTTTTAAAATACATTAATCTCATTTTAACTTGTGCTACACAATCTCTTTCTCCTAAATAAATCCATCCATCTCCACATTCCATCAATCCTCTCCACTGACAAATAGTTTGGAAACTTGAGCAGAGGACTAAAATAAATAATTAGCTCAAGATTGTATGAAAGATGGGCTTGTAAGGTGGAGGGGGTGTCCAGAAAGGAGACCTGGGAAAAAAACACTCTCCCCTAGTTACTAGGAAAGAGAAGGATGCTGGGATTTCTGCTAGCTTGCTGATCTAGATTCTTTCTGGGAGCACAATAGGTTCCTGGAATATTTTAAACCAACCTGTTGTATTTAGGTATGTGCAGATACAAACACAACCTGGGGTAGCTAAGTTTGTTCCTAGGTGGTTCCTTTAGCTTTGAGTCCAGGAATTACAGTTCTCAGGATGCACCAGGGGAGTGGGAGGAGAGAGAAGAGGAGGAGGAAAGGAAGAATGTGAGCTCTGTAGAAAAAGTGCAGGGAATAAACCTTACCTTTGCTGTTAATCAAGCTTTCTGAGAAGGACTTCCCCCATCAACCCTCAAATGCCACCTGTTTCTGTTCTTCCCCTCAATTCTAGAGTCACTTGGTTACTACAGTAGCAGATAGGATGTCTTTACTGGTTTACCTTTCCTTGACTGCTGGCTGCTTTGAGGAATGTATAAGTTTATGTTCTTGAAGTTGATGATAGTCACTCAAAAACTCGTCTTACTTACCCGGGGCCAATGGAATTTTCAAGCTCTATGCAAACAGCCCTCCAAATATCAAACCAAAACCCTTTTCCTCCAAATGTTTGGCTACATTGTCTTGATCTTGTTTTGTTAAAAATATATCCATTCTGTCATAGATTGTGTTGTTCAAAAGTTGTCTGATATTATAAAATGGATTTAAAGCAGGGGTGGGCAAACTTTTTCAACGGAGGGCCACATCGGGTTTCTGAAACTGTACGGAGGGCTGGGTAGGGAAGGCTGTGCCTCCCTAAACAACGTGGCCCCCATCCCCTGACTGCCCCCCTCAGAACTCCCGACCCATCCAACCCCCCCTGCTCTTTGTCCCCTGACTTCCCCAACCCCTATCCACACCCTGCCCCTTGGGACTCTCATGCCTATCCAAGTGCCCCCTGTCCCCTGACTGCCCCCTTCCGGGACCTCCTGCCCCTTATCCAAGCCCCCCACTCCCCACCCCCTTACCGTGCCACTCAGAGCAGCAGGACTGGCAGCTGCACCAGCATGGCCAGAGCCAGCCATGCCGCCGTGCTGCCCAGCAGGATCCCACAGTCCTGCCACCCAGAGTGCTAGCGGCATGGTGAGCTGAGGCTGCAGGGAAGAGGGGACAGCAGGGGAGGAGCCGGGGGCTAGCCTCTCCGGCCGAGAGCTCAAAGGCTGGGCAGGACAGTCCCACGGGCCGGATATTGGTAGTTTGCCCACCTCTGATTTAAAGTAAGGTCCCAGAATGTGTCATAGAATCATAGGACTGGAAGGGATTTGTATATCTGCAAACATTTGAAAGCTATAGATAGGGCTTTATGGGGAGAAAAATAGGGGCAGATCTTTTAACAGAGTTGAACTAGAAGTATGCAGTGCAGTTGTAGTTTTGTCATTCCCAGGATAGTAGACGAACAAGATGGGTGAGGTAATATCTTTTATTGGATCAACTTCTGTTGGTGAGAGAGACCAGTTTTCAAGTTGCACAGAGTTCTTCAGGCCTGGGAAAGGTATTCTGAGCAGGACAGCTAAATGGAAGGTGGAACTGATTGTTTAGCAGAAGTAGTTAGAGTGGCCCAGAATATGTGCTATCTTGAATGGTCCCTTAAAACAGTGGTTCTGGGTACACAGAGGTCTTCCAGGAGGTATGTCAAATCACTTATATTGTTGCCTAGTTTTACAACATAGTACATGAAAAGCACTAGTGAAGTCAGTATAAACTAAAATTTCATACAAACAATGACTTGTTTATACTGCTCTATATATTATATCAGTGTTCCTCAACCTGGGGGTTGTGATTTATTTTATAATTATATGGTTAAAATGAGAACGTGAGCAATTTTTTAGTAATAGCGTCCTGTGACACTTGTGACTTTGTGTCTAATTTTGTAAGTAAGTAGTTTTTAAGTGAGGTGAAACTTGAGGTACACAAGACAAATTAGCTTCCTGAAAGAGATACAGTAGTCTGAGAAGGTTGAGAAACCACTGCCTTAGAATATGTGCTAGCTACTTATGCTAAACAGTTTGTTCCATCTTGCATTTAGCTGTGACGCTCAAGGTACCTTTCACAGACTCGTAGAAGAACTCTGTGTAAGCATGAAAGTTTGTCTGTTTCACCAACAGCAGTTGGTCCAATAGAAGGTATTACCTCACCCACTTTATCTCTCTGAACTAGAAGAGCATTTTGAGGGAAAAGTGGAAACATTTATTTATTTATATCTTGAGCAATCTACATCATCTTTCCTAAATAGGGACATTTGATGTATGAATTAGACATTGAAAATACATTCTATTCTGAGACTTGCCTGATGGATATCTCTTATTTCTCTCAAAAATGAATTTCCAATATTGCCTACCTAAAGTGTTCAAAAATTGTATGTCAGGACACAAAAATGTGAGATTAACTGAATAAATAATTATTTGGTTTTAAAAGTAATAAATTTTGGTTGCCTTGGTTTTGGTTCTCTAGGGATCAGATTTTTCAAACTTTATACACAACCAGGAATACTAAAAACTCCTTTAAAATGAAAACTGAGATTCCCATGTAGTTCTGGGAGCTGGGGCTTTAAAATAAACAATGTTATGAGAGTTGGTAACATTACATTTCTGATTGTCCTTTCACCTATCTTGTGAGCAAATGGAGAGGATAGGGAAAGTTGACCTGGACAGCATAGGGAGGAACAGAAAGTGGCTGGGACCAAGAGTGGGAAGGTGTGATCACTGGCCTTCCAGGGGAGGTGGAAATATTTTATACCAGGGGCAGTTCTGGGGAAGCCTTCTCTCACTGAAGTTGAGCTGGTTAGCACCTGCCCTCCCACCAATGGAATTAGAGTGGGAGTGGATTTCTTCTTCATGATCTACTGTGGGTTTTATACTAATAACCTTTTTCTTAGGGCCTAGAAAGGAATTTTCCCCTCAAAGCCCGATTTGTCTAAGGTGGAGTGGAGTGTGTGTTTGTTTGCTTTCCCCACAGCAGGTCAAGATTCTGGTAGGGTAGGCAGGGAGTTTTGGTTAAAATATTGCAGCTTAGTAATTTAAAAAATGTGGCAGATGTCCAGTGCAGGTATGGGTTATGGAAGGGGACAGCAGGAAACCAATCCCATCCACCCTCCTTTTACAGTCCCCTGAACTCTCATAGAGGGGAGAGCGATGGGGTCTAGCTAGGACCAGGTGTGTTTCAGGTGAAGACTGATAGCAGCCCTCGCAAATAAGTGGAAATCACTAAGAAAAGAACTATGACCAGCACTGTACAACTTATTGCCTGGTATTCCCAGATATGTTAAGTGTATAAAGTTTCAGGCTAACTAAGTCATTCTATTGCCTTCTGTTTTTCTTCTGGGATGGCTGGAAAATGGATTTCTTTCTTTACTAAGGGCTGGGATCTGCCAGCAGTACTCTGACTGGGTAATACCTTACTCAGCAAGTGGCCCCACTGACTTGTTGATAGACACTTGGGATAAGGTAAAACTCAGCATGAGTAAGATTGGAAGAATCTGGCTTCTTGTTCTTATATACACAAGAACTATTCTGTATCATACTCCATTCTGGCTTTCTAAACGTAAAAGGAAAAAAGTGGTGACTTTGTTCAGTTTTGTTTAGTACAAACCATCGTTTGTTTTAACAAGTAACCTCCTTGCTTAGAAAATTATACTCTTGTAGAAAATATAGGGATACCATAATTTAATTAACTACCTATAATGTAATTACAGTAGTACTAAAACTATCTTAAGAGAAGGATGTATAGAACGAGTCATTTGCTTTTTTCCAGCAACTCACTTAGTTTGTATGTTTATGGTAACTATTTTTTAATTTTATCTGGCTTCTGATTCTTTCCTCCACTTTATATCCCATGCGTTGTGTATTTTCATTATCTCATCATGTGTTTTTATATGAAAAAAGCTGTTAAACTGAGAGTTTAAGGCAAATATTGCAGCTCTCCTAGTTGCCACCTTTAGCTGATACAAAATAGTTTTGCAAAGAAAAACACTATAATGTGCTGTTTTATATTAACAGGAAGTAGAACAGCAGTAGTGGTTAGAAAACATTGCATTCAGGAAGTTTGACACATGCATAGCTCTTAGCTTCTGTGTAAGTTGTTTCAGCTCCTTTTTAGATTTTCTTTTGGTTGGTTGGTTGGGTTTTTGTTTTTTTTTTAAAGTAAATTATCAATGTATATAGATGGCAGCGCAGCGGGAGTTACCTTGTAACCAGTGCACAGGAACATCCACAGCTTTGCAGAAACTTGAAGGATTTGCTAACCGACTTTTTCATAGGCACTCTAAGGGTGCTTTACAAGAACAGAAAGTGGCTCTGGAAAATGAGAGCCATCATTTCTCCGAACTAGCTGCCCTGTGGGACAGATCAAGTAAGTGTTCTGTAGATATTCAAAATTCAGTTCATATTTCTAATTAAAAGATTTTATGTAGTAAATAGACAAACTAGAGTATATTCTATCAGACTTTTTGTAGTATAACACAAAGTATTGGTTTAAAGAAAGAGCTATTGCAACATGGAGGTGGAAATCTGATTCTCTTTGGCAAGGACTTGGTATCTGGTAACAGAGTTTCACTTGTGAGTTTGCTTTCCTTTTTGCTAGGCAAATGTTAACTTAAGTTAATTTATGTATTTTTTGTGAACTTCTCTTCCCAGTATTTCAGATCTAAATTTGCTAGTTTTAGCAGTAATAGATAGTTAGTTTGTTTTAAATTGTTGGTTTTCTTTGCCGTAAACTTTGGAAGCATGGCTATTATGTTTTGCTGATTAGGTCCTTAATTACATGGCTTTTATTTAATATTTATAGTGTCCTTTTATTTTTAATGGATATTTCAAAATCCATTTTATGATGAGAGTTTGAACACTAAAACTGGTGCAGACATTTACAGTTTACTATTTCAAATTAATTCAGTGTAGTAACTTTGATTTATAACACTAGTTATCAATAATTTTGATTTTAATATATTCCTAATTTGTGGGAGAGAAAGGGGCAAACTTATTTGTATTGCATAAAACACGCTTGATCAGAAATATGGCTCAGGCGGTGCACCCTCTCTCCCCATTACTTTCTAAATTACACAAAATATGCAAAGTTCATAATTATAGGAAAAAAATAATAAAGTTAATGAGATCAAAATCATCCTCACTACTCTGTACATATTCCACTTCAAAACAAACAGTTAATTTAGTAATTTGTATCCATACTTTTTGCAATCATATTTTTGAGTGAGTGGAGTTGAGAGGTACCAGGTATTTTGCAATCTAAGTAAATTATCCCTATTTCCTATTTTTGGAGCAACTTTTTATAATTAATGTAAGTAAATAATGTGTTATCTTATTATTATATACCTTAAAATTGTTTTTTAAATATAACTTGTATTAATTTCATACATGAATTTGGATACAGCAATAGGTTGGAATACCACAAGCAATTTTGACTATTGAAAGTAATAGGCCTTAACAAAAAATGCTTGTCATAATATTGTATCATCATGTGAAAAAGGCCAAGTTAACACATGTGCCTACTGTGAATTTGAATTTATGAATGTGTCTGATTAGGAATGTCCCTAACCTCAAAAGATGGAAAATGGAAGATAAATATGGAAACCAGAAAGTTGTTTATGCTTGTATTGAAGATAAATTAAATCAAAATCTCCCAACTCAGGTGGAGATGGACAGACTAGTTTTGTGGGGTGGCAAGCAAGAGGATTGGTGTTGTGAGGGCGGGGAGAAATGGCATGACCTCAGATGCCTAAAACTTTTCAGCTCACCTTTATACATAAAAAGTAAAAACGGTGCATAAACTAATTTTTTTTCTTTACAGGTAACTTCACAGGTTCTTCTCTGTGATATGAAATTCACTGTGGTTCCACAGGCATTGGGGTAGGCCTTCTCAGTATTGCTCTGTCAGAATCATGCTGCTGTTTATCAAGGGAGGCAGAATGGAAGCGTAGGACCTTGATATTAATGGTCCTTGATTCTGTTCTCTCCCTGAGATCCGCGTGATTTGGATGGGCCAAATGTCTGACACTTTGAGATGGAAGGATAGCTTTGTCATTAAGGCACAAGAATGGGAATTGGGAGGTAGGGGTCCCATTCTTGGCTGTGCCATAAGCTCTCTATGGGAACCTTAGCAAGTCACTTGACTACTCTGTGCCTCAGAGTTGCCCTTTGCAAAATGAGGCTACTTCTTCTCTACGTCCTTACACTTCCCTCGCTTGTGTTGTGAGGCTTTATTTATTAATGTATATGGCACAGTCAGATACTCGAA